>NW_026590767.1:348480-400646 GCF_907164565.1 Psammomys obesus | reverse complement strand
ACATACATACATACATACATACATACATACATACATACATACATACAAACAATAATAAGATATTAGGAGGAGGAGGAGGAAAAGAAGGAAGAAGAGGAAGAGGAAAAGGAGGAGGAAGAGGAGGGGAGTGGCAGTTCAGACCACATTCTTATTTTAATATTTATTTATTTGTTTTTATGTATGAGTGATCTGTTTTCATACACCTAGAAGAGGGAATCAGATCCCATTACAGATGGCTGTGAGCCACCATGTGGTTGTTGGGAATTAAACTCAGGATCTCTGGAAGCGCAGCCAGTGCTCTTAACCGCTGGGCCATCTCTCCAGCCCCAGGAGCACATTCTTAAAGATGAATGCTCTCAGTCTAGTTCCAGTCCTTAGAACAGCAGAAATGCTTTAATAAACCAGAATAAACCAGGGAACCCAACACAAAATGCAAGTGGTGAATCATTCTATGGTAAATTGAAAACAAAATCACATTACAGGACACAGGAAAGAAAAAAAGATCCCCAAGAAATGCAGTTATGGATAATTGTGAGCCAGCATGTGGGTTCTGGGAGCTGAACCAAGGTCTCTGAAAGACCATGTGCTCTGAACTACTGACCTATCTCTCCAGCCCCAATATACTCCCTCCCCCCACCCATTCCTTTTTTCTTAACTGTTTAAACATTACAGGTAAAACTAATGTTATCTGATTCCCTTTCACCACCATCCCTTACTCTCTGGAAAGTCTCGACTCTACTCTAAACTCCACTTTGTGAGTTCTCTCATGTGAGAGTAAACAGTTACCATTTCTTGACATTAGTCCTTTTAATTTTCTTGAAGGCTTAAAAAGGCAGTATAACAATCACTTATTTTATAGGCACCACTTGCTGCTCTTTTAGAGGCTTTCCACGTTCTCTCTCCATATAACTGACCACGTATTAGCAACGTGAAGATGAAGACAAGGTATATTTGCTGTCTCTCACACATTTTCTTATATTCATGGCCCACTACTACAGGCTAGATTCCTGAGGCCAGAGTTACCGCTCCTCGAAACAGAGAGCACACCACTGCCCTGACACTCAGCACAGGGATGTGGCTGTGAGGGCCAGCCACAGAAGTCACACTAACCCAAAGCCAGGGGTGAAGATCAGTTATCCTTAAGATTTGAATACAAAATTCAAATTACTGTTGTTGTTATTGTCAAGACTACCTTGTTGAGACAAGGTTTCTCAAAAACCACACAGGCCTGGAATTCACCATGAAGAATGACCTTGAATCTTGATCCTCCTGTCTCCACCTCCCAAGTGCTGGGATTAAAGACGAGAACCACAAAGCCAGCTCAAAGTCTCAAACTCTTGAAGAGATTCTGCAGCTTACACCTCAGATAGCCGCAGAAAGATCTCTACATTTTACCAGTGATTTCAGATGAGGGAAAAGTACTGGTAAAGGGGAAAAATAAATAAATAAATGAAATCTGTTCAACTTTCCTTTGTTCTCTGTGAAGTTAATAAGAACATTTACATGTTTCTGTCATTTCAAACTGACATCTAAGGCAAAAAATGTGAACCAGATGACTAATTGCTCTTAATATCCTTGGAGGCTGTGCTCAGGTGCATTTTGTTTTGTTTTGTTTTTCAGTGCTGAGGATTAAACCCAGGACCTCGTGCATGCTAGGCAAGCCACTGAACTATAGCCTCAACCCACCCACAGCTTTTAATTATCCTTCTGGTGACCTGAGCATCCTGTTGAGTTTTGAAATGTTTTCTCTCTGTGTCTTTTTTAAACCTACATTGATATTAACAAAGCTATCCCATTTTTCATCAGGTTAATCTTGCAATTTCTCCCCCTTCTTTGAGACAGGGTCTCGGCACTCAGACCTGGCTGACCTGGAATTCATTCTTTTGAGAAACAATTTTTTCTATGGAAGGTAGTTAGCCTGGCAAGGACTCGAATCTCCTAACCCTTCATTGTCCCCTTTGTGCAGATCAGAAAATCAAGTCAAATTATGAAGTCACACTCCCTCCAATTGATGAGACAGACCATCTATATGAGGCACAGAAAACAGACTCCATCTCAGCCAAGTGTGCTTGCTAGACTCTGTGGGACTTGGTGATCCTTTTTCCAAGAAGAATTGCCTGGCCAAGCTAATTTTGCTTTGCTCATAGGTCCCTTGTGCAACACTGAGATTATTACTTGTTTTTAACACTGTGTAGACCAGGCTGGCCAAGAACTCAAGAGATCTGCTTACTTCTACTGCCTCCTGGGTACTGAGATAAAAAGTGTCCACCACCATGTCCGACACTGGCAGTTTCTTCTTTACAATGCTTTACCTTCTTTCTTGATATGTGTGTGTATAAACCACATATCACATACTACATAAGGTTATAAGGTATTTATCTTGAAAGCAGCAAGTAAATGGATTTTGGTTTTCTAGTGTTACAGTCTTTGGTTTTTACATGAAACACCACTTCTAGGACAGTATAACAGGGAAATAAAGAGGACACAGAGCAGGAAAGAGGTCTGGCCACAGGCTCTGGCTAACTGAGAAGCAATAATTCCAGCACAGCTATCAACACTTGCTGCAAAGGCTGCTGACAGAGACAAAACTGCTTTTATATGTATCTTTTTCCTTTTTGGTGTTTGTGGTATATGTATATATCCGAGTCTCTCACACACAGTAGTAATAGTAATACGAAAAGAGAACATTAAGTCAGAAATGAGCCACGCCTAAAGGCCTAAGTCCATGTGACTCTCAAGAGTGGCCTTTCTTCTCTCCTGGACGTTATCTGGGAACTTCACAAACAAATCTGAAGCTTTATTTACACTAAAGACATCCTAACTTCTCGGCAGCCCCATGACCTAGGATTAACCTTATCAGCTGTGACTCCTCTAAAGTGCATAACACTGAAAAGAAAACAGCACTTATCGAGCCTCCAAAATGTGACTTCAGAAAGCCATGAAAAACAACGTGTGACTGGCCCCAGACACCAAGCCCGACTGTCTCCTGAGACTCCCACAGCAAACCTGGCTGGGTAATATACTCTCTTACACGTCTCTTTCCTATTAACCCTGCATTTAAAGCTGTTTAAATATCTCAACAAACTCTGCTTCAGACCAGCTTCTGATGCAAAGTAAAGCAGTGAGAGAGACAGTTGGACGGGTAAAGTATAGTACAAGCATGAGGCCACACATAAATGCTGGGTAGAGGGGCAAAGAGACTGTTCAGGTGAGGTCACATGCCACCAAGCCTGTTCCACACACCACAACACACGATTAACTAACTTTTAAAAACTGGGCTGGCATAATGGCTCTCCTGTAATCGCAGAGCCTGGAAGGGAGAGACCTAGGGCAGTATGGTTAGCTAGACTAGCTAACTAGGTTCAGCAAGATGCCTTACCTCAGTAAAGAAAGTCAACAAAAAGACATCAAACATGTATCTCCAACCTATACACACATGTACACTTGCACATATACACATGCACCCATAGTACATGCACACATGCACCCATAGTACACGCGCGCGCGCGCGCACATACACACACACACACACACACACACACACACACACACACACATGCAGCAGGGGACCTGCAACTCAGGCAGCAATCCACCAGTGCTAACAACAGCACCCAGCTTTTAATTTTATGTTTGGGTGATGTACATTTTCTGTTGTTTGTTCATTCTGATTTTTTGAGACAGGGTCTATCTACACAGCTCTGGCTGTTCTGGAACTCACTATGTAGACTAGGCTGGCCTCAAACTCACAGGGATCCACCTGCCTCTGCGTCTATGCACCATTACACCCGGCTATGTGATCCTCGGTGGTTAATTTTATGTGTCAGCTCAACTGAACTACATGGTATCTCGATAACAGGTACACTTCTGGGTGTGTGTACGTGCTCTCTCAAGAAGAGAGCGGCATTTAAAACGGCAGACCAGTGTGGGTGAGCGCCACACAATCTGCTGGGGGCTGGGAGGGAACGAAAGGCAAGGGGAAAAGCTTCACCGCCTGCCCTGAGAGACTGGTCCTTGTGGTTGCTGGACCTTTGGGTCTAGACCAGGACTTACAGTACTGGTTCCTTCAGTCTTCTGTATTTCGGGCTAGACTGGAACCAACCCACAGGCTTCGCTGTTGCTCAAGCTTGCAGATGGTAGGTTTGGGTCTCCAGGATACATCACAGTAAATCTTTCCGCTCCCTTTGCTTCCCCTCCTCTCTTTCATTTCTCTAGAGAGCCCTGGATCATACAGATGCTAGACAACGAAGCAGAGGCTGCTTTAACAAATACCTATAACTGCGGATGCAGCTTTGGAATTGGACTGGGTGATGGCAGGGGCTAGAAGTTTGGAGGTCCATGCTGGGGAAAGCCAATACTGTCATGAATGTACCTTTAAAGATAATTCAAGTTACAGCTCAGAAACTAAAAACCTGAGGAGAAAGGCTCCGTCTTCTCTGGGGTACTTACCTGTCCCTAACAAGATGTTGACAGAAAGGAGGATACAAGGATAATTCTAGGAAGTCCTAGATGGAAATAAGAAACATGTTACTGGACAATGGAAGAAGGCCAGCTTTGTGACAGAGGGAAAAGACCTTGGTTTAAGTGTATTCATATTTTACTGTTTTGTACACGATAGAACTGAAGAATAATGAAACTGAATATTTAGCTGAAGTTATTTCTAAGTAAAATGTCATTGCTAAAACTCTTCTTGACTGATTATGGAAAAATTCAAGACAAATATGACTCAAAGGCACAATTGTTAAGCAAAGAAGAAAAAAAAAAGCAGAAGCAGAACTTTAAAAGAATTGAATATTTCTCAGCCCATCCATGCTGCAAACTGAGAAAGGCAAAGGCATTCTGGAGAAAACACTGAGGCCCAGCATCTGTTTGGCAAAGAAATTAGAATAGGTTATTAGACCTGGCTATCCTGGCAGGAAAACCAATCAGTATGAGGGGAGGGGATAAAAATGGCTACCGACTTCTGAGATTTCATAGAGCAGAGACATTTGGTAAGAGTATACACCATTCTTCAGAGCAAGGCAAGAATGCCTCCAAAGATGGTTCTCACACCTCAAGACCCGACTCCTCACTTTCAGAAAGGAAGACTAAGACTGACTCACTTTCACTAGGCTACGTGGCCTTTATGCAAAGCCAGGCGGACATGGACACCCAGCATCCTAGGATCACAGTCCTCCTAAGCAGGAAAGAGAGCCGGGACAGGGTCTCCACCTCAGGAGATCTGGGAAGTGGAACTTGATTATTATAGTCTTTTTTTTTTTTTAAGTTTTTATATCTTACTTTGTGTTTGGGTACACGCATAGGCATTCGTGTCATGGTGTACGAATGGAGGTTGCAGGATAATTAGCAGGAGCCAGCTCTCACCTCCCACCCACGCCCCAGGACTCAAACTCTGCTCGTCAGGCACAGTGGCAGGCGCCTTTACCCACTGAGCCACCTCCATGGCTTAAGCTATCTTTTTTTCTTTTTATATTTTTTTAATTCTTGGTATGTGTATGTAGGGGGTTGTTCCTGTTACAACATGTGTCTGTAAGTCAGCTCTCTCATTCTCCCTCCATGTAGGTCCCCAAGGATCAAATGCAGATCCTCATCCTTGTGTGCAGCCTCCTTTACCCTCTGAGCCATCTTGTCAACCCATAAACAGCCTTTTTACTATTAATGCCCATAAAATTCACTAAGGAAAACAACTGGAGCTCAAGGAAAATGGGTTCATGCCAGAAAAATGAAGGAAGAGTAGAACGTGTAGGAGGCGAGCTGGCTGGCTCTGCCACCAAAGAAATAAGCTGTGTGCTTCGTCAACAACCCTAGGGTCTCAGAGCCAGGAGCACAATCCTGTGGCTGCATCCGGTACTGCTCTGAGGTGAGGAGGAACCATCTGGACCAAGGAGACCAAGTTCAAAGAAAGGGATGGGGCACTTGGCACCCTGGGGAACAGGAGGGACAGGAGAAAAGAGCACTGATCACTGAATGTCACTAGTGGCCTGCTTCCAGAACACAGCTAAACATATCAGACGCTGACTTTACATTTTCCTGGTGGGTGTGTCCAGAGGACAACCCAGAAGGTTGGCTCGTCCCCAAAGTGGGTTCAGAGACAGAACTCGGGTCATCGGGCTTGGAAGCAGCAGCCTTTACCTATTGAGCCATTTTTAAACTGGCCCCAAATTCCTTAAAAATTAACCAGGAACCTACTTACTAGTAAAAATGTTACATGTGGATAAAATAAATAATCCTGAGACCCTTGTGAAAAGAAAAATAAACATAAGAAGTTGTATTTAAAGAACGTTTTAGGTCATCTATATTTTATAGACATGCTGTACTACAGATAATGCTACTGTTTCAAGGGAAATGTTCTAAAGAAACTCTAGGATAAGGAGTAATCACCTACAAATACCGAAACAGACTTGTTTGGGTTTTTGTTTTTGTTTGCTGTGGCGGAGGTGGAGCTCAGGGCCATGCACATGTCCACTAAGCAAGCACATGCTCTCCTCTGAGCTACATTCCCAGCCCTAGCCCTGGCTAGTTCTGTTTGTTTACACTTACATATATATATATGTATGTATGTGTTTATTTAGTGTGTAAGCGTGTGTCATCAGCCCTATTTTTTGTTTCCCTTTTTAATGAGTTTTCTTTTTCTTTAATGTGTGCCTTGACTCCATGTGTATCTGTGCACTATAGGGGTGCAATACTTAAGGAGGCTGGAAGGGGACATCAGATCCCCGAAACTGGAGCTGTAAATGGTTGTCAGCTGCCATGTGGGTACTGGGGACTAAACCTGGGTTCTCTGTGAGAGCACCAAGCACTCTTAACCAATAAGCCATATCCCAAGACCCTTGAGTTTTTATTGTTGCTGTTTGTTTGTTTGTTTGTTTGTTTTTGAGAGAGGGTCTTACTCTGTAGCTCTGGCTGTCCTGGAACTCACTATGTAGACAAGACTGGCCTCTAATTCACAGAGCTCTACCTACCTATGCTTCCTGAGTGCTAGAATTAAACATTCGTGCCACGACCCCTGACCCTTGTCTTTATTTTCAGTTAAAATAAATCAGGGGCTGGGAAGATGGTTCAACAGGGAAAGGCACTTGCCACCAACGCTGATGACTTCCACATGGTAGAAAAGAAGTGCCGGCTCCCACAGGTGTCTTCCACACAGTTCACAGGCCCACACAACAGGGGAAGTTGTTCTGAGTCAGGGTCTCTGTGTAGCCACCACTGGCTCACTCATTATGTAGCTCAGGCTAGCCCTGAACTCATGATCCTCCTGCTTCTATATCCCAATTACTAAAATTACAGGGTTTTGCCTTAACACCCAGCTTTAATGATTCTGAGGCCCTTTATCGAGCTACAAATTATACACCATTAAACGTGCCCATTGAAGATGACTCAGCAGCTTAAGGCACCTGCCACCACGCCTGACACGAGTCCTGAAACCCACTCACATGGTGAAAGGAGGGAACCCACACCTGAACTCTGTCCTGTGACCTCAGGACATGTGCTATGGCACACATGCATGCATGCATGCACACTCGTGCACACAGGAACACACATGCACAAACATACACACTAATTAATTAATTAAACGTAAAAAAATAAAAGTGAAAGCATAAGAACTGTAAGTTTTAGAATGAAAATAAAATTTAAAATATTTAAAAATATAGCACTCAGGGGGCAGAGGCTGGTGGATCTCTGTGAATCTGATGCCAGCCTCATCGACATATTGAGTTTCTGGCCACCCAGGGACTCAGAGTGAGACCTAGTCTCAAGCAACAAACAAAAACCAGCCACTTGTAAATTATCTTAATGAATTCATGGTTTTTAAACTTTCATCACAATCACAATCCAGATTTTTTGTTTGTTGCTATTATTATTTTTTATTTTGTTTGTCTTTAGGACAGGCTCTTCTGCAGTCTAGACCAGCCTTGAACTTGCTTTGCAGAAGGCCACCTTGAATTTCTGACCCATACCCCCCTCCAGTGCTGAGCTCACAGGAACGGGCCAGCACCACCAGTTCTCCTACGTGTTAATAACAGGGCTGGTTAGTGGTTATCCCCACTTGGCACTGGGCAGTGCACCGGGTGAGGGAGTGTCCCTGTACACCACACGGTTAACTCTGCACAGCAGAGGGCTATGGCCATCACCAGTCTCATATTTTGCAACTATCTGTGTCACGCGCAGCCCTCGCCGATAAGGACGACGCAGCAACAACTGATTTGTCCAGCAGCAACTTTATTGTGAGGCTCTTAACAGCAGATGGAGAAGGACCCCGAACCCTGTGTGCGTTCTGCTTAAGTAGCCAGCAGGGTGACTTGTTCGTCTGTAATTGGTGCTCCACACAAAACCCAATTAGCATGTGGTCTCCAAATGGAGGACCACACAAGCCTACATTAGCATAAGGCGGCGCATGCGCAGATCGCAAAACAATGCTGGCAAGAAGAACCAGGAAGCAGGAAACCGGCGCCATCTTGTAATGGCGGGAGTGGCTCCCGACATATCTGTTCCTTCTTCACCTGCCTAAGGCAATCTAGAATCCTATCTAATTGGCTTTAGTAAGGGATTGACGACCAATGGCTGGGCAGAAAGAGAAGGCGGATCTTCCGGGAAGGGAAAGGGACAATGGGAGAAAATTAGATGCGGAACATTCGCCAATGTGACACTGAGAGAAACAGACTGAGAGAGAGGTAAAGAACTAGCTATGTGGTGGGTCATGGGCTAGAACAGTCGGGATATATTACTATTTAATGATTCTGTGTCTCCTGTGTCTTTAACTGCTGTGGGTCCAAGAAAGTCCCACTACAATGTTCACAAACATGAGACTCACTTTCAAACTGGGTTGCTGTGGTGGTCTGAGTAAGGAGGACCCCCACAGGCTCATCAGGTATTTGAATGCTTGGTCCTCAAAGAGTAGCATTCTTGAGATTAGGAGTGCAGCCTTGCTGGAGGAAGTGTGTCACTGGGGAAGGGCTTTGAGGTTTCAAAAGCTGAATCCAAGCCCAGCGCCTCTCTCGTCCTGCTGCCTGGACATCCACATGTAGAACTCTCAGTTACTCTCCAGCACCACGATGCCTGCCTGCAGCCATGCTCCCTGCCATGATGAAAATGGACTAACGTGAAACTGTAAGCAAACTCCAATTAAATGCTTTATTTTGTAAGCATTTGCCCTGGTCACGGTACCTATTCACAGCAGTAGAACATTGGCCAAGACAAGTACTATCTAAAGTGTGGTCCTAGAATCCAGGCCTCCAAGGAGCTGAGAGCTCTGCATATCTACTGCCTCTAGGGCCCTTGAGGAATACGGTTTTCCAATGGCTTTATAGGCAAGAACTGAATGCCAATGACACTCAATTTATTCAATGTTAATGCATATGAAATATTTCTTGTCATTGGTCCTATAGCAAGGAAGCCCTCTATATAATGGAGACTACAGTCAGTTTTAACATCATGTTATATTTTATCATCTTAATAATTGAGATATCTTCACCATTTCCAAACTCGGGAAAAACAGATGGTGAATACTATTTTAATGAATGAGATCTTTGTAAGTGAATTCTGCCTATGATTGTTCAGGACTATGAGAAGTAATTCATTCAATTACTAAACAACGGAACTTGCCAAAATACAATTTTCAAATTATTTCTGATATTTCATGCAATATTTATCTTTGCTAATGAATCTCTGTACTTTTTATCTGTAGTTAATTCTTGCCTTCATCAAGCTTATCTTCTTGGTCTTCAAAGTATATTTTAACTTGAAGAGCTTTTGTGACTCATTTTAAATCTCCAACCTAAAGCGATCTTTTCATAGATGCTTGCATGAAGACATAACTGTATTCCAGCTATTCTACAGAAAATAAATGATAAAAACATCCATCACAAGCCAGGCAGTGATGGTGCACAACTTTTAATCCCGGCACTTGGCAGGCAAAGGCAAACGGATCTCTGAGTTTGAGGCCAGCCTGGTCTACAGAGTGAGTTCCAGGACAGCCAGGGCTACACAGAGAAACCCTGTCAAAAAAAAGAAAAAAAAAAAAAAAAAGAAGAAGCAAATAAACCATCCATCACATACATTCTGCACAGTTGCTTGCCCTGCCATGGACCATCCCTCCTCTCATTCCCTTCCCTCTTACCCTTCCACTGCCTTTTCCATTAGCCTCTGTCTTATACACTCATTTTTCTGACATTAAGTCATACAAAGTCCCCTTCCATCCCGGGACTCAAGCATATCCAGTCAGCACACAGCACCCATATAAGCTCTATGGGTAGGTAACTAATATATGCTATTGGTTGAAGTCTATGATGCTACAAGTTTCAAGTTTTGTTCATTCCACAGACTCCAGTGCCAACCACAGTCCTTGGCACACAGTAGGCACACCAAAAATATCTATTAAATCAATAAGCACCCACTGAATATTTTTGAATAGCCTTTACTATGGGCCAGTACACAGAGATACTCCCAGTAAAACCATAATAGCACTCCAGCCTCTATCTTTCTGGAGCTCATCATACATAAAGTTGGCAGATAAACAAACAAACAATCAACATATAGTAAGAATTTCACTGTAGTTTTTACTCTCTCATGGACACTACAATGAATAGAAGTATTTTGTTTTTTAAATGTTTTAAAATTTTTACTGATGTGTACATCTCTCTGTCTCTATGTCTGTATGAATGTATGCCTTGTATGTGACAGTGGCCTAGGAGGCCAGAAGAAGGGTATCAAATCCCCCAGAGCTGGAGTTATAGGCGGTGGTGAGCTGTCTGATGTGGGTGCTGGCAACTCAGGTTTCTGCAAGAGCAGCAAGCACTTTTAATGGCTGAGCCATCTTTCCAGCCCCCAATAAAAACATTTTTCATTGTGCTTTACTTATCATTAATGTACCAACACACATTCCTTCTATCTGTCTGCTGTTCATCCTAGCAGTAAATCTCAACTGGTCAACCCAAAGCCAGACATTCAGACCCTCAGACATACAGTATGCTAAACCCTGAAGGTACATTGCCTGTAAATATCATAGGAAGGGCACTCAAATGAAAAACAAACAAACAGTTCGACATGCATATGTAGGTATGTAGCCGCCAAGGCTCACAGAACGATTTCTGTTGAGTGAGTGGGAGAACAGCTGAGCCTGGTGGCACACATCTTTAATCTCAGGGCTCAAGAGGCAGGGGTAGGTGCACCTCTTTAGTCATATATGAAGAATATAGTTAAGTTTATGCCACCCAGGGATACATAATGAGCCCTTGCCCCTCACCTCCCCCCCCAAAAAAAAGCACAACTCAACACATTTTAATTTTTTTTCATATTTTACTACTAAAAACTTTTGTTGTTTTTTTTTTTTTTTTTTTGCAGACTCACAATAGTTTCTGGTGACTTGTTATTTTCACCTCAGTTTCAGTAAATATTAACTTAAGAAAAACATTCCAAGTATAGTTCTCTTTTTCAAAACTGTATACGTAGCTGGTCCTATAGTAGGCTATCTCTTAGGTTCTTCAAAGGAAAACAAGAGGAAATCCAAGCAAAGCGGACATAGTGCCATGTGTCTACACAATACCAGCACTCAGGAGGCTGAGGCAAGAGAATTACAAGCTCAACTCCACCTTGTATGACAGTTCCAAGCCAGATGAATAACGTAGCAAGACCAAACACAAAAGAAAGAGAGAGAGAGGGAGGGAGGGAGGATGGGAGAGAAAGGGAGGAAGAAGGAAGAAGGAAGAAGACAATGAGAAAAAACAGTTACACTTGGTGCTTACGACTCTCAGGACTCAGCCTGTCCACCTGCTTTGGAGGCATGGCCATCTGGCAACCGACACTGACGTATAGACCTGACCCGAGATCAGCATGTGATCTTCCAGGTCTAGTCTACCTCTTCACTGCTCAGCCAGTCACATCCGAAAACCCAAGCCACAGAGACAGCTGGGACTGGGGAGAATCCCTGGCGATGCTTTGTAATTACTGCCTCTACTGGACATTAGGTTCTTGCTGTGGGCGGAGCCATTTCTTCTACTCGAGTCTTGACCTTGGAATGTGACCGTATTTGGAGACAATCTCTAAGAAGGAATTACATTAAAATGAATGCACTAGGGTGGACTTTAATCCAGTATAACTGGTTTACTTATTACTGTTTAAAAGATTTTGTTGTTTTTAGTTACGCAGGGTATGTATCTGTACATGCGAATAGCAATGCCCAGAAAGGCCAGAAGTACTGGATTCTCTGGAGCCGGTGCCACAGGCTGTTGAGAGCCACCTGACACGGGGGCTGGAAATGTAACTCAGGAGCAGTATGTGCTCTTAACTGCTAAGCCACCTCTCCAGCCCCACAACTAGTATGTTATAAGAACATTTAAACACACAAAGGTACAAAGGAAGGAAGCCCAAGTGAAGGCAGGGATCGCAGCATCTATAAGCCAAGGAAAGAGGTCTTGGAAGACTCCAGTCCTGTCGATTCTTTAGTCTCCAGCATTATAGAAAGATGAAATTCTGTTGCTTAATGCCTCCCCCAGCCCGTGACATTCTGCTCTGGCTGCACTAACACACTAGTATAGTTCTAAAAATCACGACAGCCTGCTATATTCCAGAGTCCAGAGTTCAGTGACAATCATGAGCAGCAGCACAGCTCACCCACGCCGTGTTTTAGACTGACAATGACATCTGTTCAAATAAAATCATGTTCCCATCACACGAGGCAAGAACAGAAATGCATGCATTAATATGTAGAGAGTCAGAGTAGGAGGAAACAGGAGGGAAGGAGAGCTTAAGTACAGATGTTTTATTCCCCTCATTTCCTACCCCCATAGGATAAGATGTTCTCATAGGAAAAAAAAAAATGCCCCCAAAATACCTGCTCAATTCTGACACACCGGGAACATAGCTCCTTCCAGCCAGTCTGACTCTAAGCAAGAGCAAGAGGGGATGAGGCAGCCTATGGGGAAAAGGATGAAAGGGAAGAGGAGAGAAGGATGGACCTTCCAAGGCGAGCAGCTGGGGGTGGAGCAGCCCAGAGAAGAAAAGGCTGTTGGGGTGTGGATAAGGGGAGAAAGAGCAACAGAGGGCCCCAGAAGATCGCCATCTGCTTCTCCCTTGGTTCCCATCTTTCCAAACCAAACCTGTTAAGTGAACATGACAAGGACGAGGTAAGAACAGTGAATAATTAGGAGACTTGTTATGCCCATCTTTTTCCTTTTTATATTTTCTTTCCCTAGTTCACTCTCCTCCCAACTCCTTCTTCCAAAACATCCTGTATTACTAGTTCTCACAATGCCTACACATAAACAGGGCCAACCAGACAAGTATACCTTGCACAAGAAAGGTTCAGGGACACTAACTTCAGTTTGGCCGTGGGTGATGAAAGACAACTTGGGGCTGTCTGCCAAGGCCACTCCCTGCTTCTCTGACTCTCCCTCACCTGGGAAAGGTGCCCCGTGATGCACTCTGGACTAGGTGACTTGGCCAAGCAGGACCAATAAACCTCTGCTCTACTGTGTGAACCCTCCCTATGCAGTCTTTCTGATTGCTAGTCATTCTCCACTGGTTACAAGGAGCCCCAGAGTAGGCTTGAAGGATGAGAACACCATCTTCAGAGTAGAATTCTTTTCCTACATATACTAGGGCTGGAGCTGGGCTGGCAGAGTGCTTGTCTAACATGCATGAAGCTCTGGACTTGGTATGCTGGTACACACCTGTCATCTCATCTCAGGAGGGAGGAAGATCAGAAGTTCAAGGTCATCCTTGGAAGTTTGAGGCCAGCCTGGGCTACATGAGACCTCCATCGCAAAAAAGAAAAAAAAAAATTAAAATCAAAAGAGAAATAGATGAAGGAGATGTGCAAAGAGAAATGGTGGTGAGGGACCTCAACTCCAATAGAACATCCACTTTTAGTTTTACTCCCCTGGGTTCTAAAAAAAGATGGTTACTGAACAAGCTGACAGATTTTCTCCGTTAACTTAAGCTCCTAGATTTGTATAATTAAAAGAGCCTTGATAAAATAGTGCCCTATCTAGTAAGACCCTTCAGGTACTATCTCTTCGGGACTCCCAATACTAGAACATAATGAGGAAAATTACTCTGCCTCTTGCTTTACAGCTTAAGAAGTAAGGCCCTTGACCCGGGGATTTGTCCTCACCTCCCAGACACTCCCTAAAAAGATGTCGCCACTCTTCAGGAAAAAGATGAGGACACCAGAATAGAAAGGAAGATCCCAGAAGAGAGGCTCTGTCTGATGAGAGCCGGGAGAAATAGAAAGGCCACGTGAAGTCGAAGTATGGTAACCAGGCAAATTCCAAGTGGTAGTACTGCTGTGCTACCCAGCAGGCAAAGGAGGAGAACAGATGAGAATCACCAGCCACAGGAGCCTGGGGGATCGCACACTGTTGCTGTCTTAAACCATTCGGCCTTTAGGACAGCTGATTATGCAACAGACAGTGAAGCTAATAAATAACAATAATAAATATTAACAAATGGAGCTTGACTCTTGGTCCCTGGCTGATTTCAGTGGTTTATTCACTGCTCTGAGATATAACTGAAATTAGAGAAAAATATTCAGAAGTTTCATACACGTCATTTACATAATAGAAAATGAATTTTAGCTCAGAACATCCAGCTGTGAAATTATCTTGTCAGTATGTAAATGAATTACAGATATATATGTAATGTGGACAGGTAGGAGAGTGTTATTAACATACTTAGCATGGTTACACAATGGCTGAACGCTTTTCTCCTTTGTGTTGAAGTTTTGGGTTTTCTGGGGGTTGTTTGTTTTTTCATTTTGGGTTTTTTTTTGGGGGGGGGTTCTGAGACAGGGTTTCTCTGTGTAGCCCTGGCTGTACTGGAACTCACTCTGTAGAAGAGACTGACCTCAAACTCAGAGTTTCACCTGCCTCTGCATTCCCACTGCTGGGATTAAAGGCCTGCACCACCACCACCTGGCTATGCTGAAGAAGATTTAACCTACCAAAGGCAGGATACACAACAGAACTCTGCACAATGTTATTTCTAAGAGGAAGGAAGGAAGGAAGGAAGGGAGGGAGGGAGGGAGGGAGGGAGGGAGGGAGGGAGGGAGGGAGATTTTAAAATAAGAGAGTAACCAATTAGGAGAAACTTGCCAAAGCAATTTATGCTCTTAAAAAAAATCAAAAGAATGTAAAAAATTTTCATAGTAACATAGCACACAGGCTTGGGTGATGACTACTCAAAGGGCTATGTGTCTGAATTCACACAAAATTTAGTGGTGATGTATCTGTAATCCCAGTTCTGGGAGGACAAAAACAAGAGGACCTTGGAGCCCACTAGCCAGCCAGTCCACCTGAATCCATTAGCTCCAGTGAGACCCTGAGCCCTATTTAAAAAAAAGTAAAATGAAGAGCATGAGGGACATAGCTACCCAACATTGACCTCCAGCCTCGACACACATGTATGCATACACACCCACACAAGCACATACATACACCTCACACAGAGAGATTTAATCATTCCAAAAAATAATTTAATGAAATATATATAAAAACCTCCAAAATATAAATATTAGCACATACTGCTTAGAAATATCTATCGAATAAAAGCAGCAATTTTCAAGGTGGTAACACATCTCAAGAGCTGATTCTTGAAGGGCAGGACACACTTGGAGAAAATGGCAGCGACAGCTCTGAAGTCACCAGTCCTGTCTAACTTCTTAGTCTGGGTAAGAGATAAATATGTGCACTTTACACCACCCTGTACTATTTACTTGTGATAAACAGTAAATTATATTTATTTAAAAACTTATAATAAGAATACAATTTAAAATACAACCAAAGAATCTAGCAAGAGAAAATTAAAAATTGTCTCCAGCAATATGTTTTTGTAATTCACAAAACCGACCTAGCGCTTCAACACCCAATAATCTTATTTTAAACTGAAAAACAACAGTGTTAGTAGCTCATACCTATAATCCCAGAACCTGGAAGGCTGCGGCAGGAAGACCACTGTAAGTTCAAAATAAACCTGGACTACAAAATGAGCCCCTGTCACACAAAGAAAAGACCAAGGCCATCGACATGGAACTGTGGGTACCAGAACTGTTCTTGAGCCTCTACAGAGGACTGTGGCACCCATGCCAACTGTCCCACGCACACACACACACACAAACAGACATGTACGCAAAATAATCATAAAGGAAAGAAAATAAATGAACAGAAGTCACAACAGGCATACTACAGAGGTGTAATTGACTTCAGAGGCAGCTACACAGCAATAATGCCAAAGCCTCCAATAGTTCATAATCATACTAAAATTTTTATCAGACAAGCCAGGAGTAATGGTACATGCCTGTAAACCCAGAATTCAGCAGGCACAGGCAGAGGATATCAAGTTGAAGGTCTACCTGGATTATATTGCAAGCTCCAGGCCAGCCTGGGCTAGGATGAGACCCTGTCTCTGAAAGACAAATAAAGGAGGTGGAATGATGGCTTAGTGGTTAAGAGTGCTTCCTGCTCTTCTAGTTCCCAGCACCCACAACTTCTGCCAGTGGCTCACATCTCTGCCTGTAAGTGCAGCCACCGGAGGATCAGCACTCTCTTCTGGCCGCTTTGGGTACCACTATATATGTGGCACAGACACATACTCACATACCTGGGAGGAGGTGTCTGCTTCCCGGGTGAGGACCAGGTGAATGACTCAGACTTTCCATCCATTTGTCCGTCTTGGACAGAGGTCCCAGAAAGTACCACACCACACACTAGAAGACCCATGTCTTCACTGGCAGAAGTTACTGACACAGGTCTAGGCAGCTGACCCAGAG
This sequence comes from Psammomys obesus, assembly GCF_907164565.1. NCBI lineage: Eukaryota > Metazoa > Chordata > Mammalia > Rodentia > Muridae > Psammomys > Psammomys obesus. Next base: position 383,887 of record NW_026590767.1, on the reverse strand, counting down.
CCAGCCCATCCCACTTTTCCAGCTATGGTGTTCCTACCTACCCTCATGTCCGTGCATTTTTCTACCTTCTCTTAACAGAACCTACTGCCACACCCAGGCACTACACACGGACTGCAGCGGTCATGCGTTCCTCTCTTCTAAACGGTAAGCTCTGGGCAGGAAAGGGGTCAGTTTGGGCTCACAGTTGTGTTAGGCCAATTAGCACAAAGTAGGGATTTTGTGAGGAAAAAAAATTTTTTTAACGAAAGAACAAAACAATTGTAATATCGTGTCATCTTTTCTCAAAAAGCTTCATTTTCATTTCATTAAACTTAAATAGAAACAAACTTGCTTTGAGAAGACCCAAAATTACAACAAAGGAACTAGTATTAGAACAAAAAATCCACATGCAACTTTGGAAAGGATGTCACAGAATATCCTGTTAAATTTTACAAGTGTAAGGAGTCTATAAAAACATACCTGAATGAAGTTGAATTTTCCCAATAACTCCTTCTACCAATCCCAAACAAATGGGGTTCCAGGCAAGAAGTAGATCAGTGGCTAAAATAAAATAAGCAATTGTGAGAACATATTCAACAGGAAAAAAAAAATGTTAAACTATCTTTTGTAGCACATTTTAAAATATTTTTAAAATTTAATTTAAATATTTTTAAATATTTTGGGGGCTCAACACCCCCCAAAAAGCAGTTATAAACATTCCCCACAGAACATATTACCATAAAGTACTCCATGGCAAAGCATTAGCTCTGAGGCCTCTGTAAGACCCTGGATACCAGCGCAGTTATGGGGTAAGAACAAACTTGAGGCACTCCACCGAGTGGAGGCAGGGCCTTGGCGCCCTAGAGTGGAGGGAAGGGGCTGCTACATTACAAAGAGGGCAAGCAGAAGGACTGCCCAACTGTCCTGGGTCCAAAGACAAGGCCTGAAAGTGGCCATGGAGCTGTCCATTTAACAGCTCACACTCTGAAAAACACCCTTCCCCAAAGAGTCGTACACTACTAGACAAAGGAATCCAGAAAGCCACTTTCCTTAAACATGACTTACTTCTAGGACAAAACCAAGGGGGGCTGCCTGGCTACTGAGCGCCATGGAGTGCTGCGCCCCTCACCTGAACCACAGAACAGACTGCAGCGGTTGTGTTACTACTGCTCTACCCATCCGAAGAGAAGCAAGCTACACAGAACACATGTGTAAGGACAAAGGACATGACTTAACTCTTCTCCAACCTGGACTGAAAAAAAATGCTACACACCCAGTGACAAATATGACATTTCTGATAGTTCAACAGCTGAAAAAGGTGAGCAAGAATGAGTATTTCTGCTGGTTCAGGCCAGCAAAGCGGCTGAGAGAAGGGACGCACTCACCACGAAAGCAGAGTTTAACACTCAGAACCAACTCCCAGAAGCTGCCCTCTGACCTCCACATGTGTGCTGAAGCACATACGTCAATAATAAATTAAAATTTAAGAGTTTTCTGCTGACGAAATGGCATTTTAATTATTACCACTTAAATTTTTATTTTACTGAAATACCTGTCACTCTAGTGTTTAAGTTCATTTAGGTTTGGATTTCTTTTCATTATGTATTAATTTCTTGAGTCAGGGTCTCCCTACGTAGCCATGGCTGGCTGTGAACTCATGGAGACCCTCCAGCCTCAGCCTCCATAGCTGGGGCTGTTATTTCTTAGATGTCTTTCCTGTTTTATCTTCACAAAAAAAACAACAGATTTCTTTGGTTGATTGTGTCTACTTTGCAGTGCTGGGGCTGAAACCTGGCTTTTCATGCATGCTGGGCAAGGTGCTGCCTCCAAGCCATACTCACCTCAACTTCATTGTTTTTAACACAAGAATGAAAAATACATATATTTTAAAGGCTCCTATACATGTTATCATTTCTAATCTTTTATTTGTTTTGCATGTGTGTGTGTAGTGAAAGTGGGAGCATGAGTGTGCCAAAGTGCACACATGGAGGTCAACGGATACTTATGGGAGTTACTTCCACCATATTGGCTCTGGGGATCAAACCCAGGGTGCCAGGCTTTTGAGGCAAGTACCTTTATCCACTGACCCATCTTGCCGGCCCTCATTTCCAACCTTGACAACACTATGAGGCTGACATTAGGAGTTCCATTTTACAAGTGAAAAAGTAACGCTCAGAAAAGTAACATAGTCAAAATCACCCACAGGACAAGAGACAGGGCTGCAATCAAGAGAGATGTCTGGTAAGACCCTGACTCAAAAAAACTTAAATTAGAAAAAGGTGTAATGGCACATACCTTTAATCGAAACACTTGGGGGCAGAGACAGGCAGATTTCTGTGAGTTCAAGGCCAACCTGGTCTTCACAGCCAGGAGTTTTGAAATCTTGTCTCAAATTTTTTTAAAAATAAAATAAATAAATAAAAGTCTAGAGCCAGGGAATCATATGAAAGAAGGGGAGTTAGTATGACCTAGTGGGGACAGGAGCTCCACAAGGGCCAAATATATCAGGGCACAGGGGTCTTCTATGAGACTGTTTCTTAATTTTCATATGTGAAAATCTATACTCAATCCAACCAAGGCATGAATAAGATTGCTACCTAATAAAGTGGGAGAAATTAATGAAAAGTTTTCTTTAATCTGTAAAAATAAAAAGATCCACTATCTATTTAAAAAAAAAAAAAAAAAAGTCTAGAGCCAGGAATGGTGGGGCATGCCTGTAATCTCAGCTGCTATTCAGGCTGAGGCAAGAGGATCTTGAGTTCAGGCCAACTTGGAATACACAATAAATCTGAGGCCAGCCTGGGCTAACAGCAAGCCTGCGTCTCAAAAGAAACAAAACCAAAGAGGTCTGCCTCTCTGACTCCACTCCACAGAAACCTGCTCCAACGCCTTCCTGAGAAACCACACAGAGCACCACTGAAACAGGAAGTTTTAAATGTCATGTATGATTACAAAGTAACACTCTGAAACCCAAGGGGAAACCAACCAGAGGAAGGACCGTTCTGCATCAGTTCTGGTCTCTGTATATAACTGCAATGCCACACCGAACCACCTCCTCTTATAAGAGGCATTTTCTGAGGACAGAATTGTTGGTTTAAATTCTTCAAGGGCTGGAGAGATGGCGTGCTGGGAACCAGGCTGATCCCTGGCTTTGCCTGAGACTCTGGTGTAGGGAAAAGGCCTGGAGACAGGGCTTTGGGTCCATTCAGCTTTGGATCCTGAGAACCCAACTCTTCTCCTTAAAGCAGTGTTTCTCAATCTTCCTAATGCTTCTGTTCTAATCCTGGGAAAACTGATGGAGATCTCAGAATCCCAGGCCACCCTCCTCTAACTCTGGTGGTGTGGCTGGTTCAAGATTAACCCTTTCTTTCCAACAGGCTATTCCATCAGATGTCCTCCTGCCTTTTCAGCTCTTCTCTGAGCCAACCACCGTCCAGGAGGCAGTTTCTTTTCCTCTTTCCTCCTGCAAGAAACTCTGCTCTCTTGCCCAGTCACTGGGACCGGGGCTTTTTGTTCTCTTTTCCCGTGCTCCTCACTTACCAAACGCCCCCACCTCCACCCACAACCTCTCCAGTTGCACAGCCAAATCTACAACTCTTTCAGAAAAGAGCAGAGTGACCCCTTTTGTGTTCACATTTCAGCCATTTTGTTTGTTTCTCAGACCCCTCCATTTCCTGCAATTTTTTCAACTGCTGGGCCTTTCTTAAAATTTTTTCATTTTAAACAGAATATACAAAGAAGAAGAAAAAAAAAAAAAAGCAGAAAATCCCCTCTGGCAACAAAGCTGAGGATATTCAAGCAATAGCAGCCACAGTAAATTTTTTGCTGGCTTCTTGAAAAAAAAAAAAAAAAAAAATCCATTCCTTCATCCTCTGCTGTTTCTGCTACTGCATATGAAATCAAATTTCCCATCCTGCCTAGCTCCGTGTTGGCTGCCACTTGTTGCTGGCCTTTGCTACTTTGTGACTCTCAAACGTCCCCCCCCCCTCCCCCCTTACACCTCTAACAATTAGATAGGAAACAAGAAAAGAGGAGAAAGGAATTAGAAAAATCCCTCTATCATTTGTTTGTTTGTTTCTTCTTTGACCCTGGCTACTAACAAACTGCAACCAGCCTCCCTACAGGGCCAAGAACCACCAACCCCGCCTCTCAGGGCCCTCACATTTATGTGCTCTTTGAAAATTTCTCAGAATTCCAAACGCCACACAATCTCAAACTATCTGTAGCTGGCAAAACAAGGCCTCTGCTAGAACACAAGGTAAATCATAGCTGCTGCAAAGCAGCCCCGTATCCCCACACCTGGATAAAAACAAAAACACATTCTTATAGTATTTCTGTGGGGTTGTTTTGAGACAGGGTTTCTCTGTGTAATAGCTCTGGCTGTCCTGGCCTCAGTTTGTAGACCAGACTGGACTCGAACTCACGGAGATCCACCTGCCTCTGCCTCCCAAGTGCTGGGATTAAAGGTGTACGCCACCACTCCTGACTCATATTTTAAAGAAACCAAAATTCCAAAATTCTCACTACACCAGCCTTGAATGTTTTATTTAATTCAGTGTTCTGAAGAAAAATGGTGCCAACCCACCAATAAATATGAAATCATTGTGAATAGTGAAATAAACACCAACAGCAGTGACACAAAATAGAATGGGAGGGCGAATCACACCATAAAGAGAAATATCAGGAGCCAGGCACAGTGGTACAGACCTGTAACCTCAGCCTTCAGGAGGTGGAAATAGAATTAGTGCAAGTTCAAAGTCAGCCTGAGCTATACAGAGAATAACCAGGTTATCCAGGGTGATATAGCAAGACCCTTTCTTTAAAACAAGAGAGAATGGGGGGAAGGAGAGAAGGATATCACTCATTAAGCTTTTTTCTGGTAAGCACACACATATGTATATATTGACCAGAGCATCACATCAAAATTCACTGCCTGGGCTAAGAATACAGCTGAGTGACAGACTGGGTGCCTGGCATACACAGACTCCATTACAGCCTTTTAAAGCCTTTTTTTTTAATGTTCTAATGAACTAAGGTTGTCTGAAAAAAAACATATGAAATCATGTTATTTATCTACTTAAGATTACATACAATATATATATATGTGTGTGTATATATACATATATATAAATATATATTCTGAATCTCACTTGGGCCAACAATGCTCCCCCCAAGTCAGAGACTAACAAAAACCCCAGTACCAGATATGTGAAACTCCTTTCAAGTTGTTGGTCAGGGGAGTATAAAAAACTCCTCAGACAATATGGGCTTCTGCTATTGTTCCTAGTTGCCTCCCAGAGGCTGATGGTAAATCTTATTGCTGAAGTATGTACTTCAGACACAAGAAGAACTTGAGCTGGATCTGGGTTGAAAGCCTCCTCCCTGAAAACTAGCCTTCACAGTACTAGAAGGTGCTATGCAAGCCCCCAAGAAAAGGAAGCAACCAACAGTCTTCCCAAGCTGTAATACCCATGATCCACAGTGACAATTCATCTCTCGGCAGTAACCAACAGCTCTCTAATTGGACTTGCGGCCTGCTCAACAGGCCTGCTCAACAGGATACACACCTGGCCAACTTCCCAGAGCTAGTGAGGTCACAAATCTTAGAGAGTCCCCACCTAAACCAGCAGAATTCCTAACTGCCTTCTAAATATGTGTCCTAGACAAGTACAATGACAACAGGCACAGTAACAGTAGAGGAAGACCAAACGATCATGGGGCCCCACCCACAGAGAAACAACTACATGAAACTTAGGGATGCTCAGAGTGGGAGAAACGGCCTTCCTCAGCAATGAGCCTCCTAACTGGTTATCCAATAATAAAGTGGTCTGCCCTGAAATCATAGAAATACAAATGACACTAAGTAGACTGAGCTGACTGTAACTCTATTTCTATACACACACAAGAGGCCATGATTTCAAAAGGGAACAAGGGGGTATGTAGAAGAAAAGTATTTTAATTATATAATTAATTTAAAAGTTATCTGCGGAGTAAATAATTTTCAGCACTCAGGAAGGCAGAGCAGGTAGATTGCTGTGAGTTCGAGGCCAGCCTGATTTACAAAGGGAGTCCAGGACAGCCAAGGCTACACAAAGAAACCCTGTCTTGAAAAACAACAACAACAACAACAAAAAAAAAAAAAAACCCAAAAACTTTTCACTACATATTGCAATTGAAAACATTTAAAATTTTTGCATGAGGGGTTATCATATCAATAACTTTACTTTGCTCAACTCTATGTAGTTGCTAAATTTACCAGTTAATTACTGAGATATTTTCTTTAATGTCATGCTTTAAACTTGCTCCTTCATGGTTTTTTGGGTTTTTTTTTGTTTTTTTTTGTTTTGCTTTATATGATTTTTTAAAGCTTTATTTATTTCATTTATGTGTATGAGTATTTGCCTGCATGTATATGTTTCCCACATGTGTGCTTGGTACCAACATTAGTCTAAAGAGAGTGTCAATTCCCTGGAACTGGGGTTATAGATGGCTGTAAGCCTCCAGGCAGGTGCTGGGAACCAAATTCAGGTCCTCTGTAAGAGCAGCAGGTGTTCTTAACTGCTAAGCCATCTCTGTAGCCCCACTGTTTCACATTTTTGAGACCAGCAGATATATAAAGATTGGGGTTATTCTCACTCCCCAGTAAACTTCTCTGTTTATCAAAATATACTACCTGTCTTTCCATAAAATAAATTATATTTGCCTAGTTCAACATTAATGTGAAAGAGACACATGAGGCATTAAAAAGGATAAATATGAACATTGCTAATCCAATCATATCGCTATACCCCACATCCTTGGAAACAAAGTCCAAATTTCTTAGAAAGGCTTTTTAAGGGGGGTGGGGGTCTTGATGGCCTTTAATTCCAGGATTCAGGAGTCAGAGGCAGGAAGATCTCTGTGAGTTCCAGGACAACCAAGGCTCCATAGAGAGATGCTGTCTAAAACAAACACACAAAAATATATTAAAAAAAAATAATTGGAAGAAAGAGTGTTAGCCCTTGCGTGAGCTATCCTGCACGGCCTTCTCTGCCTCTCCACAATCAGCATCTGGCCTAATGCCACCCTCCACCTCTTTCAGTCTAAGTCTGGACCGCTACTCTCCACCCACTTCTGCCTAATCTTCTTTCTAGCCTCAGAACAAGGGTTAACGGTCTTCAAGACACATTCCTCACTCCTCCCACCCTAACAACTGGTCCTACTTTTGTATAGTAAATTTTTACCTCAGCAACTTGCTTCAGTGTATGTAATTATTGACTTGGCTAACTTCTTGACTGCACAGGAACTCATGAAAAACAGGAAGCCCACTGAGACCGTTTAAGGTCAGCTTTGTATTCTCAGCACATGGCACAGTAGATCCTGATCTAGACGGGCCACCTCAAGACAGAAAGGAGTTTACGGCAGCCAGATAATAAGTAACCACATTGCAAGGGTTCAATATTTAAACTGACAAAGACTAATTTCATGCAGCCTACTACCGACACGATCTTCACGTCTGACACAGCTAAAGTGACTGTCACCGTCATCCAGCTGGTTGACATCAGAATACTGTTTCCCACTCTCAGTCCAGGGGAGCTCTTTCTAACGTATCTCCAACACCACATTCCTTACCACATACCCCTGGATGTATTCGCTCACGTTTGCATGGGGCTTGAGGTCACTATCATCAGTCCAGCTTGTCCAAAGCAAAAGCTACAATGCATACAAAATGCCTCTGTTTCTCATCAAGACCTACTGATTCTTTCCCCTCTGTATCAACACACCTCTTCCCATACCTGACGCCACCGACCTTGTCCAGGGCCAAGCCCTTCACCCTGTGAGTCCTCTAAAAACTGTTGTCAGGATTGGAGAGATGACTCAGCAGCTAGGAGCACCCATGGCCCTGTCTTGCAAATGACCTGCACTCAGTCCCCAGCATCCACAGCAATAGCTCACAACCTCCAACTTCTAGGGAATCCTACACCTCTAGCCTCCACACGAACACACACACTTACAGATAAATTAAAAAATAAAATTTAAAACCAATTGTCAGCCTCCAAAGAACTGAATCTTTGTCTTTCTTTCTTCCTTCCTTTCTTTCTTTTTGAAGGTCAAGCAAAGCCCAAGTTTATTTAAGGAAGATAATTTTATTACAGTTAGAAGGGAAACCCCCAGGGCTGACTAGTTGCTAATGTCAGCAGCTATCTCGAGAAGAATGGAGAAGAGAAGGGAAAAAGCCACGCCATTTGAGTTAAACCAGAATGGAGGTCAGCTACAAGGCAGACAAGCCACACGTGGCAGGGAAGGAAGCGTTAGAGAGTGCAAGGAAGCTCGAAGCACCAGAAAAAGGACACTCAGGTCCTGGTCAGCATCCCAAAAAGACAGAAAAAAGGAAAGGGAAAGTTGCATCTTTCTGAGTCTGGTGGGCAGAAGCTTGTAGGACCGGCACTATCGGGTGGTTCTGCAGCCTGTCTCTTTAGCTAGCATAGCTTAAGGTGGACGAATCTTCCCAGGGCTGGCTCCTAACCCATCTATGTTTCGGGTAGCTTGGAATGGTAGGATCCAACAAGTTTCTTAATAACAGGTACTGAATGTATTGAATGCACAAAAGACTCTGAGACACCTTCAGTACTGCTGGGCCAGAAAGCAGACAGCATCATGTTTTAAGAACACAGGGATCAACTCATGAGGGCAGGCCATCAGCAATAAGGCCAAATCTATCCTCCAAGCAGGATAGACTTGCAGTTGAGATAGAATGCTAGGACAAGTTGTAGACAACACACAGGAGAGAGCAAGCTTGAAATCAGAGTCCCAGGTAATTCCTAGGAATGTACCAAGGTGACTCGGAGTTGACTGTAACATTTGTAAGCTGCACAGAATCAAGATATTTGGATGTGGCGTGGCCACGGCTAAGACAGTATTCCAGGCAAAGGATCCAAGCTCTACCGCAACCTCTGAGCCCCCTGAGCTTTGCTTCGCTTTGCTTTCCTTCTTTCTTTTTTGTAAAAAGAATTCTATCCAACTCACAAGGTCTCCATGAGGATTAAATGAATTATGTGAAGGTGCTCGGGGTCTATCACACACTACGGAAACGTGCTCGTATTTAAGACTCTGAGATCCCATCAACTCAGTAATTTGCCTGTACACTTTTATCTTAAGAACTTAAAAGAACCTTTCAAAAAGCAGGGAGGCGGGCGGCACACGTCTGTAACCCCAGCACTTGGGAGGCAGAGTCAGGAGGATCCCCACAAGTTTAAGGCCACTCGGTCCATACAGGAAGGACCAGTCAAGACACTGTCTCAGAACAACTAAAACAAAAGAACTATAAAAGAAAAAAAACAAGAGTTTTAATTTTTAAAGTTTTACACTTTTAAATCTTAGAGTAAGACTATAATTCCTAAAGCCATCTTAGGGTGATATTTTATGGAGATATCATCATGCCTAGATTTATCCCAGAATTGTATTTCCTCAGAAAAAGAAACATTGAGCATTCTGATGCAGCTTAAACCTGGACATCCAGTCTGAGTGTCAGCAAGCTACCGATGATCCAAATAGCAACTGAAGCATGACTGACAGCTTTCTCCCTCTGCAAGGAGGGAGCAAGGGAGCCTAGAATCACAGCCTAAAAGGAGAGAAGCTGTGTACGGAAAGACATGAGTATTAGTGATATTAATTACATACGTCAAAATAAATACTGGGTCCCAAGTCTGATAAAACCACAAAGGGATATGAACTGGATGTGCAGGGGTTTTGTTTGTTTTGTTTTTCTTTTTTTGATACAGGGTCTCACTAGGCTGATCTCAAACTCAGAGATCTACGTGCCTCTGCCTCCCGAGGGCTGGAATTAAAGGTGTGTACCACCATACCAGGATGATGGTGTGTTTGCTTTATTTTGTTTGTAAGGAGTTCTGAGATTAAACCAAGACCTTGAGCATGTTAGGCAAGTATTCTACCACTAAAACACATTCTTGGACTAGGTTATTAATCTGTAGCTCAGACTAGCCTATTCTCCTGCTGTATTTGACTTTAGACAATACAATATTTTTAAAAATCTGATGTAGAAGTCAGCCATGGTGACTCAGACCTTTAATTCCAGCACTCGGAGAGCAGAGACAGATCTCTGAGTTTCAGGCCAGCCTGATCTATAGAGCAAGTTCCAGAATAGTCAGGGCTACAGAGAAACCCCATCTCAAAACACAAAAAACAAAAAAGCAAAATCTGACAAAATCTGAACAACTTGCAAGAGTCATTTCTTTCCTATCACTCTAAAAATGAAAATTTTAGATCACCAGGTTTGGCAACAGGCACCCTTACCCAATGAGCCACCTCCACAGCCCCCAAGTGTCAACGTTAATCAGCAACAGAAAAATACCTAAAAAAAAATCTGAGCTACCCAATTAAAAGAGAGAGAAAACAACAGGGAGAAAAAAAGAATGTGACAAATTTCTAAAAATAAATAAAAGATAGAACTAGCATATTAATAGTTGTGATGAGTGCAAACACTTTCAACTAATCAAATAAAAGACTATTAAAACACAAATCCTATTCTGTATTTGTGTGCACCTGTGACCTGGGACAGTGCTTGATGCCTAAGAGGCACTCATTCAACAGTTACTCAACAAAAAAGCCACAATGTTACGTAAAAATGGGTTTCTCCCAACAACTGGCTATTTTTATAAACTACAAGCAAGACTAGCATTTTAAGGGTGTTTGTTTTACATAGTGCTAGAGATCAAACCAAGGGCCTCATATGTTAGGCAAATATTTTAATACTGAGCCACAACTGCACCCCAAGATTCTGTCATTTTTAAAGAAGCACCAAAATACCATTCTTTGCTATACTTGCACTTTTAAAAATAAATGCATTGATGGCCTGGAGGGACGGTTCAATGCTCAAGAGCACTTGCTGTTCCTTGCAGAGTATCCAAGTTTGGTTCCTAACACCCATATGGCAGCTTACAACCACACTTCAGTCCAGTTCCTGGGAATCTGTCAACCTCTTCTGGCTTCCAAGGGTACCAGGCATGCATGCATACATACATAATACATACATGCAGGCAAAACACTCAAACACATAGAAATAACAAGTAAACCTTTTTAAATTATACTAAGTAAATTTATAAAGGCATTAAGTCAGGCAAGGTGGTGCACTAGGGCTAGTGAGACCTCATCTAAAAAGAAAACAAACAAAACAAAAAACAAAAAAACACTGGTCCATCAGTAAAAATAATAACTGATGATGAGATGTGAACAAGACTAAGCTAAAAACTCTAGCAAAATAATCTCTTAAAAGCCCTAACAAGTAGACTTAAGTTCTCAAACTAATGGCCCAAGGGACAGGAAACAGCTTCAAACAGACTCTGTAACTGACCAGGGAATGGAGGATCCATGGGTTTTGGCATTAGTGAACCTGAAGTACAGAAAATGTGTGTAGACGGCATTAGTCTGGGAATATGCAACAACCAAGGAGTTGACCCTGTCAATATTTTTAGTGGCTATTCTGGGGACAGAAGGGATTGCAAGGGCAGAGAAAGTGGTTGTGCCTTATGATACTCCTCCACAAAGAACACCTATGTGACTAAACTGCTCCAAAAGGTTTTAACCTGCCCTTCAGCTCGTGTGTATTAACTGGCAAATGAATTCAAAGAGAAACATTTTAAATTTATAAAAAGTTTTAAAATTCAGTACTGTCAAAGTTACATAATAAGAAGAGCTGTTTACAAACTACACAAGTATAGCATCTTAGAAATAATACCAAATTTTAATTTATGAAATAACAAAATAACATACATCCAAAGCCTGTAATTGAAATAAGCTCAACTGTTTGACCCGTTACGTCGATGTCTCCACTAATTTCAAGTCCATCTGGCAGTAGTACACAGCTTCTATTTTCATATGCCCTTCTCTTCCTGGTACACAAAAAACAAGTGATTAAGCACTGTGTGCCTGCAGAGAGCATGAGTCATTCATTCCAAGATCCCAGAGTGAAGGCACTCCCTCAAAGCAAGAGCCTGGGACTGCAAAGGTTTTACACACTTTAAAAGCAAGTCTCCTCTGTATCTTTAAAGTGGGGGCAGATAGTTTATGCATATCTAATCAGACCCCAGTTTCACTTCCTGCTAAAGACAAAGGCTATTATTGCTCTGACAATCACTAACACCAAAGTCAAACAAAAGAAGAAAAGAGCTTAAGGATGAGGAACTGAAAGCTCCAATTGTTAACATGTCATGTTTTAATTCTCAGAATTTAATGAGGCAGGAAAATAGGGTAAGTAATAATTTCATTCAGGTGCCATCTTAAAGTTCAAAGTTTGATCCACATTTCCTCAACCTTCATAATGGTAATTATTTCTCTACCAGGTGGCAAGCTGAAGGATTCGTCCAATTCTGAAGTTCAGGCACTTGGTGATTTCCGGGTGTAAAATCAAGCTCAATGGCTATCAATCCAAGCTGCTCATTATCAACTACTGATGCCTGGGCTCGCTGCTAGAGACGACTAACTGGCCAAGGCGGGGTCCCAGCATAAATATGGTTTTTAAATTCCTGTACATGATCCTCACATACAGGCACGTTTAGAATCTTGCCTAAGTGATTATAATCCCTGAGAAGAATCCATTTGAGAAGCTTAGTTTTAGTCTATCAGACTGACTCATGAATGATGCATGAGACATATAATACATGAAAGTTGTAAAGATCAAATTGCATATATATATATATATATATGTTGGAATAAGGTACCAAAAGGAAACACACATCCAAAAACAAAAGGTGGGGATGTAGCTCAGTAGGAAGAGCGCTTGCCCAGCACCCACAAGGCCATGGGTTCGGGTTAAATTCTCAGTGCTATATAAACCAAATGAGGTAAAGTACTCCTGGATCTCCGGTATTCAGGAAGTAGAGACACGTTATCAAAGGTCAAAGTTATCCTTGGCTACATAGTGAGTTCCTGGCTGGCTGGAGGGAGGACTCTGAGAGGTAAATCAAAACACAGATAAAGACTGGTATTTCCCTTTACTCATTTTAAACAGAGCTATAAAAAAAGCTGTGTAGAAAGAAGTAGCTAGCACTTCTAACATTAAATAGCTGGAACCTTTCTTTGAGCTGGTTTTTAAATAATTGCACGTTTCCCTGAAAACTTTTTTTTTAACTAATTTACTCCTGCATATCTTGCATGTGAATGTATACCACCGTGGGCCCTAAGAAAAAAGTACACCTTCAAAACCACCATTATTGTCTTCGATTCACTGTTTCACCTGGTGTCAGTTGAAGAACTACTTTGACATAAAAACAAACAAAAACAAAACACCACACACCAAAGAGTAGAGAAGCAGAGGAAAATGGTACCCTATCTTACAGTCTGAGCAGGTACATCCTATTTGTTCTCTTAAGCACCCATGTCCTCTTTGATATCCCGAATGAAGGAAATGTACATAAAAAGCACATACATAAAATGTACATTATTTCAACTATACATGGTAGCACATCCCTTTATCCTCAGCACTTGGGAGGCAAATTTCTATGAGTCAAAGACCAGCCTGGTCTACATAGGAAGTTTCAGGACAGTCAGGGCTACGTAAAGAGAGCCTATGACAAAAAAAAAAAAAAAAAAAAGGTATTATTTTTGATAAGGTAAAATCCCCACTGCTCATGGTGCCTTCTAGAGGCCTTTCCACTTTTCAAAGGTGATGTGATCACTGGCTATTTATAGCTGAAGGAATTTCAGAGTTAAACCAAAGAACACCTTTCTTCCTGTTTTATTAGAAAGAAAACAAATTTTCACAGGGGAGGGGGCAGGAACCACTAAGACCTCAAACCTCAAGACTCAGATTAATCAGACAGGCATTCCTTCCCAGCACTCCATTTTGCATTAACCCTACCACTGGGAAGGTAGAGGAAAGAGGATCAGAAAGTCAAGCTTCTCTTCTGCTACTTACTGAGTTTGAGGACAGCTAGGGCTTATGAGACCCTATCTCAAAGAGACCCAGATCAAATCTTGCACGTAACTTCGTGTTAGGGCTCTATGCCAGCATCTGTCTCTAGACGCCCGGTGTGTCTCCTCCACTGGACCACGAAGCCTGCTACACTAGTCTGTTATCCTTCTACTTCGGTACGAACGGAGTAGCCAGCCTCCAGTCAATACTTGGTCTTGTTTATTTTGAAACGGGTTCTCATGTCACCCAGACTAGCCTCAAACCCCCTAGGTAGGAGAGGATGTCGCTGAATTCCCCATCCTCCTGCCTCCACCTCCCAAGTTCTGGGCTTACAGGTTTACACCATCCTTTTATACTAGGTTTTATGCAGTCCTGAGGACAGAACCCAGAGTTTTGTGCATGCTAGGCATGAATTCTGCCAACTGAGACACATACACTTCTAGCCCCTAATCAACACTTTTTCTGAAAGCCTAAATGACATCACGATGTAATTCAGAAGACAAAAGAAATATAATGCTAAATTAAATAAAAGACCAGTTCTTCAATAAATGAGAATACTGAAAGTTCCAAGGGGAATAAACACCACAGCTCCAGAAATGAGTCTGAGAAGGCATGCTAGCATACCACCGTCCTTAGAAACTCTTCAGCACGCCCACCACAGCCTTCCTGGCAGACAGGCACCTTGAGCTCAGGGCAGGGAGAAGAATGTTGGTATCTGGCATAAAAGTAATGTTTTATGATGTAAATCATCAGGAATCTTATACTCACATGCACAAAAAAAGTTTAATGTTACAGTCAGACATTGTAACTATCTAAGGAGATATAGTAACATTGCATAAATTATGAAATTTAAAGCTCAGTATTAATTAAAGAAAGGGAAAAGATGTTTGAAAAGAATGAAATCCTACCCCGGTGCGGTGACACACACCTGTGATCCCAGCCCTCTGGGAGGCAGAGGCAGGTGGATCTCTGTGAGTTTGAGGCCAGCCTGGTCTATAAAACAAGTCCAGGACTGCTAAGGCTACACAGAAAAATCCTGTCTCCAACAACAACAACAACAACAAAAGGGATTCCTTAAACAAACAAGTATATCTCAAGTTAAGGAAATGCAAAAGTAAATTTGACAGAACCTGAACCTAAAACATGTTTTGTTTTGTTTTTTATCTCACACATACGTGTATGTGTTTGTATAAAAGACAGGATCTCATTATGCAGCTCTGGCTGGCCTGGAACTCACAGAGATCTGCCTACCATACCCATTTCAACGTAATTTTTATTAATTCTTTGAGAATTTAATAGAAATGTATTTTGATCATATTACCCCTCTACTCCTCCCCCATGTGTTGATGTTTTCAGACAGGGTTTCATGTAGCTGAAGATAACCTTAAATTTCTAACCCTCCTGCCTCTACCTCCCAAATTCTAGGTTGAAGGCATGTGAAAAATAATTTAAAAGAAAACATTCCACAGGAACACTGACCTAAAATCCACCTGTTTCTCAACTAGCTTTACCAAAAAGACTAGATTTTTTTTTTTTTTTTTTTTAATGAATGGAAGCAATTCTGTGAGGGTCTCTCAACATTTGCAAATTGAGTCATCCTACAGCACACGCACCTGAACTAAGGCACTGCCAGTGTGTTTTGAGTACTGTAACACTGGGTGCCCAATGTTTAGCCTCACTTTTTGTTTTCTTTTTTCATTTTTTACAATTTTTCATTATATATCCTGATTAAAGCCCCCTCCATCAACTCCTCCCAGTCCCAACTCCCTTCCGTCTTCCCCCTTATCCCTTCTCCTAGTCCACTGAAAGTGGGAGTTCCCCTCCGCTGTCATCTGCCCATAGCTTATCAAGTCTCATCAGTACTGCCTGGATCCTCTTCTTCTTTAGCCTGGCAAGGCTGCATTGCCGGGGCAGGTGATAAAAGAACAGGCAATCGAGTTCATGACAGAGGCAGCCCCTGTTCGCTTTTCTCAAGAACCCACATGGAGACTGAGCTGCCTACGGGCTACATCTGAGCAGGGGATCAAGATCCTCTCAATTCGTGGTCCTTGGTTGGTGCATTAGTCTCTGTAGGACCACCTGGGCTCAGATATTTTAGCTTTGTTAGTCTCCTTGTAGGGCTCCTGTCCTCTGCATGCCCTTCTAACTCCCCCTTCTTCCATCAGACTCCCTGTGCTCTGTCCAAAGTTTGGCTGTGTGTCTCAGCGCCTGCTTTGATCCCCTGTTGGGTGGAGCCTTTCAGAGGACCCTCTATAGCAGGCTCTCATCCTATTAGCCTCACTTTTAAAATACTATTTACCCTGTCTCAAAAGAAAATTTAAGAAAAAAAAATAACAAAACACTATCTACACATGACTACTTATATGTCACCACCAGCCAGAAGCAGCGACATTTCGACTTTGCTCTGTTGTTCTCAGCTGACACTCGATGACTGTGACCGAGGTCGGCTAACAAGTCATGATTTATCGAACGCTCTGTGATATCACTGTTACCTCTCAGACTTGCAGATGCAAGGGTAGACCTTAAAGAGTGATGTTTTAAAACGTCCAAACAGGGATAGGACAGGCTATAGCAAAGACACACAGAGAGAGCAACACAGTTTGTAAAGACCTAATACATTTACATCCCCACAAAGCCACACCAAAACGAGAACATACTGAATCAACAGCGCGGGTGAGCTGGTTTGATTTCTCCAACAGTCTAGTATCTGTGTGCAAAGACATGAGCCTACTCCATCACAAAGTCCAAGGATCAGAATTAGCAGCAACAACCTTTCTGGCAGAAGGGCCAAGTCGGGGGAGAATAAAGATGTCTTGTGTCCCACTTATTTTCATTTAAAAAGAAAACAGATCTACTGAACTTCACAAGTTTACAAGCTAGACTGATCCCCTGACTGAATAAAACGTCACAGAATCAAAGGCGATGTTCTAGAATGTTCTAATCTTTGGCCCTCCTAGTCTCTATCTAATCCTCCGGACAAGCCCTTCGATGCTCAAACTACACAAGGTGAACAGAGCCGGTAATTACTTCAACACAACACTGGCAGATGACCTTATGAAGGGCAAACACTAGAAGTCTAGAGACAAAAGTATTCTTCCTCCATCCAGAGCTGTGCTAGCTGGGAGGTCCCAAGATACAGATACCCTGGAAAGCACTAGAGCAGCCAGGTTCCTGAAAAACCCCACAGAGGTCACAGGAGGTTTCGGAGGTCTGGCACCTGGCAGCTCTACCCTCTATCCATCTTTTTACCCTATGCCACTCCTTCCTCTATGTGCTGGCTTGATGGTACTCTCCTTTCTGACCTAGCCAGAACCCAAGTATCTAGGAATCAGGCATTAAAAACAAAACTTCCTCCCATTTTTAAAGGCAATTGCCTTAAAGGTTTTGGTTTTTTTGTTGGTTTGGTTTTTTTTGTTTGTTTGTTTTTGTTTTTTACCTCTTCCATTCTGTCTCTGCCCTGTGTACTTTGAAAGGTTGCCCTGAAACTGGATCTCGGATTCTTGCAAAGCTAGACTGACAGAGGTTTCAGGTTGCTATCACTGAGGGAAACAGTGCCCATCCAGTACATATCCGTATCCGCCTCATGATCTACCCCCTTCTACAGGTGTGCTAAAAAAACACAAAGAGAGACCTGAAAAACTGAGACGGGCTTCAAAGACTATTTGCGAGTCTATTAAATAAGAATATCATGGAGTTTCTTACAGCTACATAAACTAATTTTGCAGGAAATGAGGCAAAGCAGGCACAGGAACAAAAACAAATGGGGAGCCCCCACCATCAGGCCACGCAGCCCGAAATGACCTTTCCTTAGGGTGCTGCTCTGACATGCGAGGGCTTCTTATTCTCCCATAAGCTGCATTACAGAGCTCTAGATGCCCATAAAACATAAATCTTACAACCCTGTAGCCAACAAGGTAGGGATATTTATAAAACAACATTGTCAGTACTGAAGGCTGTGGCTTTAAGGCATACACTGGAGCAGAAGCCTTGGTTCTCCTGCTTTCTCCAAGAATTTGGACAAATTATTCCTCTATGCTTCAACTTCATCTGTAAGAGAAGACGAATAATGAAACTATCCTCTGGAGTTTTACTGTGGAAAGAAATGGAATAATAGAGAGAGACAGTGAGAATACTGTCTGGCTCAGGAAACAGCCCACAAGTAAAAGCTGTTCTTGTAAGCTGGTATTAGTCTTGGGTAGAGATGCAGGTGACAAACTAAATGGAAGAGCCCATTTGCTACAGTACAGGGGGGGAAGTACAAAATATAAAAGTGGTACTTTTTTCAAAGAAATTAAAGACCAAAGACATGAGTAAACCTGGTTATAACTTAATAAAAATGGTCAGGGAGCCAGGTGGTTTGTGCCTGTGATCCTGGGACTCAAGAAGCTGAAGCAAGAGATTGGGGATTCAGGGCCAGCCTGAGCTAAATAAGATCCCGTCTCAAAAAAAAAAAAGTTGTTTGCTTTTTAAAGTAAAATAACAGAACACAGAATAGTAAATAAACTAAATACAGTTTCACACAACATTCCTCAAGAGATATGGGTTGCATGTGAATTTCAATTCCATAGTAATGTCTCAGGCTGGCAAGATGGTGAAGGTGATTTCCCCTAAGCCTGACAACCTGAATTCCATCCCTAAGATCCACACAATAGATGGGACCACACGCTGTCCTCTGACCTCCACAAGTACAAAGCAGCATGTATGCCCCTTCCCTCAACTCCTCCCAAAAAAAGAAAGAAAAAACAATAATTTGATTGTCAAAACTGTAAGAAGAGCGAGAAAACTCTGTATGACTTCCGACAGTATCCCCTCAAAAGAAGAAGAAAAAGAAATGTGTACTACTGTCATCATTTAAAATTCCACTTTGCTGAGCCTGGCCCGGGTGCACTCGGGAAGACAAACGCAGACCGATCTCTGTGAGTTTGAGGCCAGCCTGGGCTACAAAGCAAGTCCAGAACAGCCAGCGCTACACAGAAAAACCCTGTCTCAAAAAATACTTTGCTAATATATGGACTATATGCTTATAAATATAGCGGGTGCTTTGAGATCTTTCGTGGTCATTTGTCTCAGAATAGAATGAGGTAACACATAGAAATAAATTACATAACATTGCTCATCACACAAAGCCAAAAGAATGGAAGCAATTTTGAGATGGAGAAGACTGAATAACCACTCCCCAAAGTAGACTGTATTATATCCTTCTGTAATTTCTTAAGCTACAATCCTTTAAATATGTAAAATTAACACACAGTATTAGGGTTTTTTAAGCAGCATTTTCAAGCATACTTGATCCTGTGGGTTCTCCTCCTCCCTCATCTCCTCCATGCCCCTGGTCTTCCCTGGTACCCTTTACCCTCTTCCCACAATCTCTTTTCTACCTTGATGTCCCACATGTCCTGTTACTTTCCCCCTTCTTCACACCCTCTTCCTCCCTTCTCCTGGTTTCCTTTCAATTAAGCGATAGCCTTGGTGTCAGTTAAATTCTACTCTTAGAGAGTACTGAGCATTTACACAGCACTCCATCACTTTCCTGGGAGAAGTTAAAACAACCTAAATGCTCTTTTCTGGTGGCCATTAACTTAACAATTGTGGTAAGCATCTAAGAAACAAATAAAAAGCAACAATTCACAAAAATACAGAATTGCTCACTACTGTTAACAAAATAAAAACACACAAGTATTTATACTCTTTTTTTTTTTTAGCTAGAAAAAAACTGAAAAATTTAAACAGTGTGAAAAAATAAGGAATCTTATCACACACAGACACACAGAAAAAAATAAAGGAAAAAAAAATGATGCTGTATCACACCAAAAAAAAAAAAAAAAAAAAAATTACAATTGTGAGTTCTCACATTTCTCAACGAATAGGAGATTTTCCACCAAATTAAGTAAATCTTCCTTTATTGGTTTGTTTGTTGGTTTGTTTGTTTGTTTGTTTGTTTGTTTGTTTGTTGAGATAGGGTCTCTGGCTGTCCCAGAACTCAGGATGTAGACCAGGCTGGCCTCCTCAAATTCAAAGATCCACCTGCCTCTGACTCCTGAGTGCTGGGATTGGATGTGGTAACCCTTTAAATCCTTTAAAAAGACAGTGACTCAATTAGGTAATCATGGGTCACAGCTGTAAGCCCAAAAGTCAGGAGAAGGCAGAAGCAAAGACGGGTGAGTTTGAGACCAACTACACAGTGAGCTCTAGGTTAGCCTACATAGCAAGATGGGGAGGGAGGATACATCAAAATGGGGCCTAAAATGAATACTAAACATAAGAAATAATCTTTTTTTTTTTTTTTACAGCAGCATTTTAAGTGTGAGGTAACTTGGAGTTATATTTCATTCAGGTTAACTCAATCATAAAGCACGTTCTGTATTATAAACACTCTTAGCCCAGAGATACCAAGAGTAGTACAGCAAGGCCTTGTATTGAGAAAATAGTGTCTACTGGAGAAGACACAGGCAAACTAGGCAAACTATTGTCACATAATGTATAAAGGGAGGGTTATAATTGCAGTATATACAAAGTTCAGGAAATGTCTAGAAACAAAGTAAGTGTGGCCAATACTCTGCCCCATGAGTGAGGGCAGACGAGCACAGGATGGATGGCTTTAAATGAGTCTCACACAATGAACTAGGCAGGACAGGGACTGAGAGTAACAGTTATTCCAAGCTATGGGAATAGTCATTTTTAACCCTAAATATCATTATATATAAAAAAAAAAACTTCCTGTTTCTGGTTGTTCGGTGGCCACATGTAAAAAAAATCACAATTTCCAACACTGTTTGGTCCTATAATACCACCTGTGATAAAAACAAGCAAACAAAAAAAACAAACTTAGCCAGTAGTCTGTTCAGTTGTTGAATAACCAAGAAAAAAAAAAAAAAACTAAAGATTTTAATGGCTGCCACTTCAAACAACAGCAAAACTGGCCATAAAAACAGAGAAGAGAATGTTCAATAGAATAATGAGAATTTGAAATAACCCTGTATAGATAAAAAAGGTGTAAAGAGCATTCAAGACAGTTAAATGTTATTAGTAAAGTAGCTGTACTTAGAATCTTGAATAAACTATTTAACAACTACAAAGATGCTCCATGCGCTCAACATGAACATCCAAGCCTCACAACAGCCTACTAATTCTGGGATATGATGGCCTCTGCCTTCCTCTAGATTTTTGGTTTGTGGGTAATAAAATAGGCTATGTATCAAGAAATGAGATAAAATAAATTTCAAGGGCTATAACAAACTTTTTTTTAAGTTTTTCAAGACAGGGTTTCTTTGTGTAATTCTAGCTATCCT
The DNA here is from genome assembly GCF_907164565.1 of Psammomys obesus. Classification (NCBI taxonomy): domain Eukaryota; kingdom Metazoa; phylum Chordata; class Mammalia; order Rodentia; family Muridae; genus Psammomys; species Psammomys obesus. The sequence continues at coordinate 362,710 of NW_026590767.1, read as the reverse complement.
GAAACTCTCTCTCTGCAGACCAGGCCGGCTTCTAATTCAGAGATCCACCTGCCTCTGCCTCCCCAATGCTGGGACCAAAGGTGTGTGTCCCAATTGCCGGCCAACAAAGTTTTTATCATAAGGAAAAGTTTTATGTTTGCTTTCTGATATGGACTTTGGACAAAGAGCAACCCAAATCACAAGGTTTATTCCAAAAAAGGCCCGGGTTAAGTCTGGTAGAGAAAACTGACTTGTAAAAAAAAAGTCCTGTCTGATGAGTTGATAGGAACTTCAAGTTCCATCCATTTATGCATTCCAGCTCCCAGGAATGTGGCCCTTGGGAATGTTAGAGCCTAATTCTCCCTGCTCTAAACTTCAGGCGGGTGTCAGGCTAGGAAATTAGTCAAACTGGGATAAAGAAGAAAACGAGAGACTTGCCAAAATTAGCCTACATGCATCAACTATCCCAATGTCACCAAGAGCCCTATTGTAGAACAGGAGTGTCTCCATTCTGAAAAGAGGAAATAAAACACAGTGGCGAGAAAATACAACCAGACTCCTATTTCTGGAGGAGAAAACGAGTTCTCCTTCGCCACTCTGGAGGAGCATTTAATTTAGCAGGCCTTCGTGAGGACACAGCGGACTCTGCCTAAAGTGTTCCTGGAGGTCACCGAACGGCTCTTCTGTATGAGTGCGTGTTCCAACTCCGCTCTCTGGGACTTCACAACGCTTTCACAACTCACCTGAAAAGGAAGACCCCGACCCTACTTCCTGCAGGCAGCAGGATTGGGACTAGGTCACTAAAGGACCTAGGAAACCATCCCGTAAGTGGTAACAAGACTCCTTTGAAGCTGTTGTACTAGCTTCGCTCCCGGAATACAGGTAAAAGTCCAATGCGGTGGCTCTCACAAATGTTCCAGTCTCACTTTTCCTAACGTAAAAACATCTTGAGTGGTTAAGAAAAAGAACTGGCGAACAAAGTAGAAGTCAGCCAGACTCTTCAGAGTGGTAACTAGACGGCAGCTGTCTGAGGACAGGAGCTGCTGCTTAACCCAACTGCAAACAAAGTGTCCTAAAAACAAACTTGCAGCTAGAGACTGACCTCTCCTAACCGAGTATGGGACAGCCAACACAACTTCTTCTCGAAAATGGCAAGTCCGTCATCCAAGAGCTTTCTGTCCAGGGCTGTGAGGTAACCCTCCTGAAGCCACTCTTTAATAAGGGACCGGGCACAACTCAGGATGTCAACAGGGAGTGTCCCGCCGACGGGGCCACTGAACTGGATGGAATTCGAACCCAGAACTTCCCGCGCGCGCTGGACCGTGGGAAGCCACTGCAGGTGGAGGTCTGCGGGGGGCTTCATGGGACCCGCTCCCTGCTCCCCAGGCCCCGAACACCGGAGGAGGTGCACTAAACGGGGTGCCCGGCCTTTCCCGCCGCGCAGAGGCAGGAGTGCGCGCCGGGCGGCGGCCGCCCCCCTCAGGACCGGTGCCGACTCCCCTAAGCGGCCCGCCCGGCCTCCCCGTCGGCTCCGGAGGGGCCGGGCCGCGCCCCCCCGCGCCCCACCCAGCCGGTGCCGCGCGCCTCACCGGGTCGGAGCTGCAGGCCGCCGTCGCGCCGGCTGCACCAGAGCGCGCGCTCGCCCTGCTGCAGGATGTAGTGGTCCTTGGCTTGGAAGAGCTCCATGCCGGCCCCACGCGCGCTGGGAGGCGGCGGTCCCCCGGCCCGGGCACGGCCCGCCGGGGAGCGAGGCCGGCGTCCTCCTCCACCGCGACCACCAGCGTCCGCGCCCCGGGGAGAGGCGAGGATCCACGGCACGGAGGAGCAGGGCGAGGATGACCGGGGGCCTGACCGGCCGGCGGAGAACACGCCTGGACGACCGCGGCCCTGGAGGCCTTTCCCCCTCCCCCTTGCAGCTACCCTGCCCAGGCTCCGCCCCTACCCTGAGACCCCACCTCCTATAGTTTAATCCCGGCTCTCCTAGACTCCGCCCCCGCCCAGGTTTCTCCCCGCTCCCTTAGGCTCCGCCTCCGCTCAGGCTCCTCCTCCGACCCGCCGACTCCGCCTCCCGCAGTTTGTCCCGGGTCCCCTCCAGGCTCCGCCCCCAGGCGCCTTCCCCGACCCGCCGACTCCGCCTCCCGCTGTAGTTCTCCAAATGCCCGCCCTAGGTCCCGCCCTGGCCCCGCCCACGAGCTTCTGGTTCTGTCCCTCCCCGCCTGCGTCTCAAGCCCTTTCTTCTTTCAGCCCGGCCTGCTCCCTCCTCCCACTCTCCTTTCCTAACGGCTGTGTCCTCGGGCGGACCCGGAGCCTGACTCAGTCTGGCTGGACTGGTTGGTTGCCCTCTGTGCAGCCATTTCTCTGTCTTTCCTTGTCGGGAAAGCTGGTCCTTTCTTCCTTCTATTAGCTTCTAGAAAAGCCTGGTCAAGTCCTCGAATCCACCTGACTTTTCTTCTCCGAGGTACATTTCCTCCCAAACTCAGAAGTGCAGCCCTGTCGGTGTTTCCTCTTAGAACCTGGACACCAACAGTCAAATTACTGCACGTCCGTGGAGATGAGTTGTATCAACAGAAAATACACCAGATTAGAAGGGCTAGCGAAGAAAAAGTCCGGGGAGGTCTGGGAAGCCTGCCTGCAGGAAGTCGGTTCATGAAGTGAAAGGGATCTCACTCAGAGATAGTAAAATGGCCAGGTGGTTGTCTTAATCAGAAAGGATTTCGGAGATAAAGCTTCTAGTTCTAGACCCATCTTCGGGTCTGTCCTGCTGTGTGATATTGGAAAAATTTTAGTCTCTAGTAGTTGAATTCCTGACCTTTAATTACACTGTCAGGCTCCCAATTTTGTATAGCAATGTCTTCTCCCTCTCCTGTCTTTTTGAATGCCTTTAAAGCAATCTATAATAATAATAATAATGTCTAAGGGGCTGGAGAGAGAGATGGTTAGCAGGTCAAGAGTACTGGCTACTCTTCCTGAGGACCTGGTTCAGTTCCCAGCACCCCCAGGGCAGCTCACAACCATCTGTGTTTGGGCCTCTGACCTCTGTAGGCTCCTGCATGTGTGTGGTGTACAGGCACACAGATAGAAAGTAAATGGTTTTTTTCTTTTTTTTTGGGGGGGGGGGTTTAAGAAGCCTAGGATACCACAAAGGATGTAACACTTTTAACCTTTTGCTCAAGTGAAACTGAGGTCTCCAAAAACAGGAAGGAGCTCTAGTCATTGCAAAGGCCACACTGATTTCATTGGTGAATTTCCACAGACCAACAAGTCTCATGACAACAAGATGTGCTGGAATCTTTTCCCACAAGCTCAGTACCTGATGGCCTGCCCCAACATTAGTGGTTGTGACTGCGCTGCGAAATCTTTATGGTGTGATTTAGACAAAGGTAGCAACAATGAGAAATTCAACAGGAACTTAGAAAAATAAATCAACTGCAGATTTATTGTTGAATCCAGGATTATGTGGACTTTCCTCAGCAAAGATGAGTAACTTGTATGAAAGTAACTTGTATGAGAAACTTGTATGAAGACAGTATGTCCTGAAAATAATTGCATTATTTATTAAAGAATCACATTAAACAATCCTGTTTAAAATTGACTAAGCCAGGCATGAGGGTGCATGCCTGTAACCCCAGCACTTAGGAGGATCTAGGAGGATCACAAGTTCAGAGCTAGCCTAGGCTACCTGAGATCATGTCTCAAAAACAAACAAATTAGTTGATTAAAACTTTTCCAAATGTTGTAAACCAGTGGTTCCAACTCTGTGACTACTAACTACTAGAATCACCTGGAAGAATTTTAAAACATATTAGTGCTTGGGCCTCAGACCAACTGAAGAGTTTAATTAGCGTAGGGCATTGGCACCAGTGTTTTTTGTAACCTCCACCAGATGAGTCTATATGTACCTAATGTTTTGAATGAAATAATTAGAAAACTGCCTGAGAGTCTGGTAAAACAGGAGTTACTCTTTAATACCATTGTTTGAGGCTGGTTACCGATAAATCCAGACTTAGCACCACTAAGAGAGGAAATCCTGGAAAAATGAAACTCCCATTATCTGTCTGAAGTAAAGCATACTACTCTCTCTCAGGCTCCAAATCCATGGCAGGCCCTGGGGTAGGCAGAGGCCCAGCCTGGCAAAGCAGGGCTGAGTAAAAAAGGAAAGTGTGTTGTTCCTGGGGCAGATCTCATCAAGTCTCCTGCCACAGCTGGCTTCCCTTTTATTGGACTTTAGTCTTTGTGAACCTTGGATCCTGCAGTTCCCAAGTCCTGGCTGGCCTGTCCATTCTTGGCCTATTGCTGTTTTCTAACCTTCATGACTCTTCCATCTGGATGCAAGGTCCCGCTGCTCAGGTTGTCACCCCGGTTACAAAGGAAGTAGTTTCTGCTGTTCCTCTAGTTTTTGAACAATGATAGCTATTATACATGTGAGTTATCTTGTTTTACATGTATGTTTATATTTTACTTACTGATTTTGGTTGTTCTCTATTTTTTTGTTTGTTTTTGACACAGGGCTTCTCTGTGTAGCCCTGGCTGTTCTGGAACTCTCTCTCTATAGACCAGGCTGGCCTGGAACTCAGAGATCTGCCTCCCTCTGCCTCCAGAGTGCTGGGACTAAAGGCATGCGCCACCACTAACTTACTTTAGGTTTTTGGGACAGGGTCTCACTACATAGCCCTAGCTGGCCTGGACTGCAATATCTAGAGCAGCCTTGGTCTTGAACTCACAGAGTCACCTCAGCCTGCTTCTGCCTCTCCAGTGCTGGAATTTAAGGCATGCACGAGGATACCCTGAGTCTTATTTTTACTCTTTAACTGTGTCCGTGTGTGTGTGTGTAGGGAGTGCATGAGTTCAGTGTCCACAGAGGCTAGAAGAGGCTGGTAAGTCCCCTGAGCTGAAGCTGGAGTGGTCGTGAGTGCCCTTCCCCACCCCGCCCCCGCAATGTGGGTGCTGAGGACCAAACTCAGGTCTTCTGCAAGAGCAGTATGTGTTCTGGATGCTGAGCCAGCTCTCCAGTCCCCCGTTTTCTCATTTTAAAACACCCTCACTAGAGAGCTCCCGAGGCACTGAAGTCAACAAATGTGCACGAACACATCCACATGCTTGAGCCTTCCCAAATAAAAAACGGTAAATGGCCTAACTCTGATGAGAATTTCAGACCTTCAATGTTTTTGCTTGTTTTGTTTTGTTTTGTTTTGTTTTGTTTTGTTTTTTGTGGTAAAGGGAATCAAACCCTCTCCCTCACACACGACAGACCAGAACTTCCCACATGAGCTACAAACCTAGATTCTCAGTGTTAGTGTTATTATTTGACACTTAGGTTTTTGAAGTCTGATTACACTCTGGTATCCTCTGGTGAAATTTGACTTTGACATCATTTCCTGTCTTTTGTGTATACTTTTCCACAGCCAAAAATCTTAAATTGGCGTAGATCTTTGTGTATTGATGTAAATTTAAGGTTATTTTTGACACACATATTGCATATAGGTTTCAACTCTTTTATACTGTATTGTACCTATTCAACTCATTCAACAATGCAATGTGAAGTGTTGCAGTAAATTGAAAAATTGCTGTTGGGCTATAGTTGTTTATTATTAGCTCTATGATTATTGAGGCGGTACTATCTAAGCTGCTATCACAAATAATGAGACACAGACACCTGTTAGATTTAATAATTGCCTGATTTACCTTGGGCCGGGCAGATAGTTCACCTACACTGTCTCAATAACCTCACCATCCATCTCCCAACCCGCATCCAATGCCATTCACCTTAATCCTCATCTGGTCTACCTTCCATACATAATCTCATGGTACTTGCTTCTGTTCTTCATCTGAGCCTTTCCAGGCCATTACTGGAGCCCTTTCTCCTCACCCACATGTTTTTTTCTCCACACTAACCCGATGGCATCCTCCTTCCTCCTCTCTTCCTCTCCGTCTGTTTCCAAAGATTCTCCTCAAAAGCCTGGGAACCCAGGCCACGCCCACCCCATTCTGCCCTGCCCAGGTATAGGCTGTTGAATCAACCAATCAGGTATGTCTTAGGCAGATTTACACAAACAAGGATGGGTGTGTCTGATGGGCAGTAACCAGATCTTCAGGGCGAGTAATTAGCATTAGACCAACCTCCAACAGTGAAGTTCTAGTCCTTTTGAAAGCTGCTATTACAAACTGTTTAGGATACTTTAAAAATGCAAGCTAATAGTCATTCAATCAAACTCATAGTCGTATTAGATACTAGTTTAGTTGATTACAGAAATGTGTGTCCCAGATTGAACAGATAGTTATAGCTAGAAACAAGCAGTTTGCCTATTCAGAAATACTATAGATCGATGGTCTTCAAAACCTGTATTCTATAAATCCACAGAATACAGACTTTTTGGGCAGTGAGACATGTCAGCTCCTGGCAGTACCCCTCTTCTGCTTCAAAGAAACTGATGGGCATTGAAGAACCTCCATATGGAGTTTGCTTCAAAAGTGTCAAGCTAGCCAGTGGGGAGGGGAGGGGCTGCCCTTGCTTCAACTGCCGATAGCATGCTGTCTAAGCTGTGGACAAGCAGCACACTGAAGTAGCCAATTGCTGAGCTTTGCCTAAACAGGGCAGGTAAGTCCTACATAATCCCTGCTTCACAAAAAAAAAAAAAGTCTGTCAGGTATCTGGGGCCAGAAGGCTGAAGATGATGCTCCAACATTGCAGAGATGTCCAGGCTGCCATCTGCCTCTGTCACTTCTGTATTTTGGAAGCTGCTTTATTCTGCACTTTCTACATTCTCAGATAATATCTTCCTTCTCAAGTCTCTGATGGGGTTGAAGACCAGATAGTTATAGTCTCACAATTAACGTTAAGCTGTTTAGGATTTAAGAACAGTTTTTTTACAAGATATTTTAGGCTAAGCAGATTTTTTTTTAGGTCGATAAATACAAACTGTGATAGAAAATGGTTTAAGTACAAAACTCTAAAGTCACCAAGATAGGATAGATAGCAGAGTACTTTCTCCAAAGTTGCCAAATATAAATGGACTAGACATTGTGAATGTCATTCTTACATGATCGTTTTTGTGATTGTTTTGTAATTGTTCTTACTGTTTATAATTTATTATAACAGAATAAGCCTTTTATTGGACTAAAGGGAGGAATGTAGAGAGAATCTCTTGTATGTTGTATGGAATCATCTCCAGACAATAAAGAGCCTAAGGCCTTTTAGCTGATGCAGGAAATAGAAGGTGGGAGTTCCAGTGGAGGGAGATGAAGAGAGAGGTGGGAGATTCGCCCCAGACTCTGAGGAAAATGGGCCCATGAAATGAGGAACGGTAACTCCTCTTGTGGCACACACAGAATAGAATAAATTAGGTAAGTTAAATTATGAGCTAGTCAGGGAACAAGCCAAAGCTTATGGCCTAGGCATTTATTCATAAATAATAAAGTCTCAGAGTTGTTATTTCTGGAACTGGGGTGCGGATGGAAAATCTGTGGTTACGTGTGAGTGCAGCCATGTCAAGAACCCTAATGCCCCAGTCCCATGAAGATGGCAAATATATGTGTGAGGCTCAGAGGGATGGCAAAGCCTTCCCCTAGTCCAAGTACACATGAGCTTTACATTATAAATAATTGACCAGTATATAGTTACTATTGACCATAGCCTTCTTTTCCCAGATGTACAGCCTGCAAAGGCTCCCCTACAGAGACCTCCCACTAAGACGAGCTAGCCCCTCCTCCCATTATACCATGCATCCCTGTGAGTACATGCCACGTGTGTGTGTGCTCATGAAACCAAGAAAAGGGAATCAAATTTCTCAGAATTGGAGTTTCAGGTGGTTCTGGGCTGCCTGACGTGATGGGTGCTGGGGACTGAACACAGGTCCTCTGGAAGTGCCCTTAACCACTGAGCTATCTCCCAAGTATTTGTATATCTCCCAAGTATTTGTATATATCTATTTGAGGCAAGGTCTCACTATGTAGCCTTCGCTAGACTGGAACTTGCTATGTAGACTGGGCTAGGCTTGCACTTACAGAGATCCAATACCTCTATCTCCTGAATGCTAGAATTAAAGGCATGTGCCACCATACCAGGAGATTTTATATATATATATATATATATATATATATATATATATATATATATATATATATATATAATGTGTATATATTATTGGTTCTGTTTCTCCACACAAATCAAGAAAACATGTGAAGAAAGTCTGGCAGAGTAGAACACTAGGGAGGCAGAGGCAGGGAGATACTTAAGAGGTTGCTGGCCAGCAAGTTTAGCTAAATCAGTAAGATCCAGTCCAAGTTCAGGGAAAGAGTCTACCTTGAAAAAACAAAGCAGAAAGCAAAGGGAGATCTGTCTCTAGCCTCCACAGTATCGACAGACAAATGCACCTACATTCTACACACACACAAAGCAAGGAACTGAGTAGTTTCCTCCTCCCCCTCTAGTTGACAGGTCGAAAAGCTAACCAGCATGTTGACAGCATTAGAGAGAGGGGGTTGGGCATGAGATTAATGCCCTGATAAGTGATAAGAGATAAGGTTCCTTAAATCTTCCACTTATTTATTATGAAAACACAATAAGAAAGTCAGTGTCCACAAACCAAGAAGCGGATTCTTATCAGACCACAAATCTACCTGAACTTGAACTTGAACTTCCCAGAAGTGTGAGAAATCCTCTATAGTATCTAAGCCACCCAGTCTTCAGTCTTTCAGTGTGATAGTGATTTATAATTATTATCTAGTTTCTCTTGTATGTGTATATATATATATATATATATATATATTTGTTTAGAAAGCACTATGTGGCCAGAGAAGTGGTTCAGCAGTTAAGAGAATTTGTTGCTCTTTCTGAGGATTAGAGTTCAATTTCCAGCACCCATATCAGGCAGCTCACAATTTTCCTGTAACTCTAGCTCCAGAAGGATCCAATGCCTCTGGCTTCTGCAGTCACAGGCATAGTACATACCACACACACACACACAGTGAGAGAGGGGGAGGGAGAAAGAAAGAGAGACCTAAGAATAAAATAAATATTGGGTGCAAAAGAGGAATGTCCTTCATGAAGAGCTTGACATATTGGTTTTTAAAGGGGTGGGGTGGACATCACGTTGTTTAACATAAAAGACCATCTTTTTTACTTTGTCCTTCAGCTAATACGTACTGCCTTTTCTATTGTATGGCCTGATAAGACTGTCAAGGATCCAAGTTATTTCAGCCAGCTTCACAATTTATTTTTTAATTTATTTTTGTTGTGGGGTATCTACCAGAGATGGCTGTTTGGACATGAGTTTAAACCAATAGAAAGTCTTTATTATCTGTCCAGCAACTACACTGGGTGTTCAGGATCCCAAGCCTTTCTCAGAGTGAGCTTTTAGGCAAAAAACCATGTCCTGGGTTGACATACTTCAGTTAACAAGAACAGTTAGCCAGAATTGGACCTACAGAAGCCAAAAATCAAGGTTAGTACATTTGGAGACTTTCCCAGAACTATGGGCTTTGATGGATGAAGTCTTTGTTTTCATTTTGGCTGGTGAAGCGATCTACATGCTGAGTTTTACAGCCTGAATGGCACTTCTATCATGGTGTCAGTTTGCTAAGGTCTAGAGGCCTACTAAGGTCTGAGGCCCTGTTACATTTTTATTTTAAATGGGTGTATGTAGGTGTAAGAACCTGCATGTATGTCTATGAACCACATGTGTTCCTGGTGCCCTTCAAGCTAGAAGAAGTCAGAGCTCCTAGAACTGGAGTTACAGGTGTTTGTAAGCCACTGTCTTAATGCTACTGTTGCTGTGAGGAACCACCATGACCCTGAGCAACTTCAGGAGCAAAGGGTTTATCTAGCTTATGTTCTCACATCATAGTTCATCATCGAAGGAAGTCAGGGCAGGAACCTGGAGGGAGGAGCATCATGGTACAGAGGCCATGGAGGGGTGCTGCTTACTGGCGTGCTCCTCATGGCTTGCTCAGCTTGTTTTCTTGTGGAACTCAGGACAGAGCGTGTCTTTGTGGTACATGCCTTTAGTCCTAGCGCTTGGGAAGCAGAAGTAGATAGCTCTCTGAGTTCAAGACCAGCCTTGTCTATGTAGTGAGTTCCAGGGCAGCCAGAGGAACCCTGTCTGGAAAAAACAAAACAAACAAACAAACAAACAAAAAGAACCCAGGACTACCAAGCCAGGGGTGGCCCCACTGATAGCAGACTGGGCCCCCTCACATGAATCAGTAATTAAGAAAAGGCCCTACCAATTTGCTGCTGACACCCCAGTCTCATGAAGGTATTTCCTAAATTGAGGCTCCCTCCTCTCTGGTGACTATAGCTTGTGTCGAATTGGCATAAAACTATTCAGCACAGTCACAATGTGGTTGCTAGGAATCAAACCCAGGGCTCTAGATAAGCAGCTAATGCCCTTTTGTTCTTTCCTTCTTTCTTTCCTTCTTTCTTTCTCTCTCTCTCTCTTTCCGTCCCTCCCTCCTTCCTTCCTTCCTTTTTTCTTCCTTTCTATTTTATTTTATTTTTTGAGACAGGGTCTCTATGTAGTACTGGCTGAAGCTGGTCCTGAACTCTTGCTTCTTCTGTCTCTTCTTCCCCAGTGCTGGGGTTAAAAATGTTCATATATGCACACCCAAGTTTATGGAGTGTTAGGAGTCAAACCCAGATCCTTGTGAATGATAGACAAACATTCTACCAATTGCCACAACCCTAGCCAGTGTTTTGTGAATCATGAGCTTTTAATTCTTGAAGTGAAAGACGGGGCACACTGGCTTTAATCCCAGCTTTAGGGAGGCAGAGGCAGGTAGATCACAGAGTTTATGGCCAGCCTGGTCTACAGAGTGAGTTCCGAGATAGCTAGGGCTATACAGAGAAACCCTCTTTCAAAAAACAAAATAAAACAAAAATTAAATAAACACACTCTCCCTAGCTAAGTACATTTGTGTTATCATTCCCCAACACACACAGAGACATATTCTCACTTGATTTATCACCTAAGGCTCCAGAACCTTTTGCCTTCGCAGACCAGAAATTCAAGGATGTCGCTCTTTTTATTCATGCCACATACTGCCTGAGAGCTACAACGCCTTCTAAACCATCCGCCACACTTTTAAATGGAATAGATGGGCAGAGCTCCCCCTTCCTCAGCTGCGGCAACTGCATGGTTTCTTTTGCCTCTGCTGACCGTAATTCTCACATACTGATGGCCTGTCAGGGCCGGTACCATCTCAAGTCAGTAACTGTCAACTGCCTTCTGCGGGATTATCATGTGGCCGAGGTTTTGGTTTGTTGGTTTGTTTGTTTGTTTGTTTGTTTTCCCCAACAATACTTTACAGTGCCTCAGTAAGCAGCAGGAAGGGAATGACTCTGGGTAGGAGGGTCTGTACATCCTTGAAAAAGCTGCGCAGTGAATTGATTTTGGACCTGTTGTTTCTTCTGCTTCAAGAAAGTAATAGCATCGTACAATGGACGTCTTGTGAGAGTAGCACTGAGAACAAAGAGCTACAAGGCTCCAGAGATTTGACAGTCATCCTTCAATGAGCCAGATGGGCACTGAAGCAGTCAGGGTGGGAGAACTCTGTGCTGGAGCAGGGGTGGGGGCTGGGAAGGGTGTTTGAGTGGCTCTGATCAAAGGCTTGGGGGTGGGGTGCTGCAGGGGAAGGTCAAGAACAAAATGTGACTTGCCAAATTTCCAAGGCTGTATTTTTAACTATGAGAGGGAACCAGGCAGCAGCTGGAAAGAAAGAAAGGAAGGAAGGGAGGGAGGGAGGGAGAGAGGGAGGGAGGGAGGGAGGGAGGGAGGGAGGGAGGGAGGGAGGGAGGGAGGAAGGAAGGAAGGAAGGAAGGGCGGGCAAATATACTTGTCTTTCCTCCTTTCTTTTTCTTTTTCTTTTTTTTTTTTTTTTTCTTTTTGAGGCAGGATCTCACTATGTAGTCCTTGCTGGCCTGGAACTCACTATGTAGACCAGGACCAGGCTGACCTAGAATCCATAGAGATCCACCTGCCTCTCTCTTCACAGTGCTGGGATCAAAGCTATGTGCCACTATGGCTGTGCAGCTTGTGGCTATGTTTATAATGCTACAATGAAGGAGATTCAGTCCAAGTCAAATAAAAAGCCCACTCTACACAATTAAAAATAATTTTTTTATATGAGTGTAATTCTTAAGTTCGACAAAGTTGTGTATGTTTTAAAATCTTCTTTCTTTTTATCCTTGTTAACCATTGTCTTTCTGTAATGCAATACCTACCTGGGCCTCTTCTCAGAAAATAAAAATTAAAAAAGAAGCCATTACGCTTTCTCTCTTGGCCTCTTTTCCTGCTCTCTGTTGTAAAAATCTATGCAAACTGCTTGAGGCTACTTCCTATAGGGCCTGCCGTTCCTTGCTGCTTGGCCCTTAACCAAGACTCTCTTTTCCTTAGCACAGACATGTCTAGGGAAGGGCTGGTGAAGTCTCAGGAAAGGTATTTTCATTTTGAACGAGAAAAAAATGTGAACTGTAAACAGTTTAATTTGGGGACTTTATATTAACAGCTGCAGACGATCGCCCGGACTTTCCCTCCCCCGTGCTTTTCTGACTGGTGCGCAGCTTAATTCATAGAACAGCTACTTCAAGGGTTTTATTGGCTGTCTTTTGTCTTTTGGTGTTTTTTGTTTATTTGTTTGTTTATTTTGTTGTTTGTTTTTTTCAGAAGCTGGGAGCCAACTACACAGATGGACACGCACCAGCTCAGAATCCGTTCCCCAGGGCCTCACCCATCCTTGTTTACTGCTGATCCCATCTATTTGGAGCAAATTTCTTTCAGTCCTGCCGCTGAGGAATGAAGCTGACTGATGGGGGAAGGAAGGGAGAAGGGCAGCTAAGGTGAACTCATCAACTAGCTCTGCCTGGCTCTCCATCCTCTCCCCGGCCCAGCCTGGGAGAGCAGCCTGTCTACCAACTAAGCTTCCCCTTTTGTCAGCGCTGACACCGGAGTCCCAGCCCCGCCCCCTGCCCCCCGCCCCCCCTCCCGCCTCCCCCTGTTCTCCGCCCCGTCCTCCCCCCCCCCCCCACGGCTCTTGATGGGATTAAATGAAATAATATCTTTGAAGGCTCTTCCTAAACTATAATGTTACTAAAATGTAATTCTATGGCTGCTGACAGTTTTGTTTGTTTGTTTGTTTGTTTTTAACCAAAACAGGGTCTGATGTAGCTCAGGCTGGCCTTTAACTTGAAGATGCCCTTATACTTCTTATCCTCCTGCCTGCAACTCCTGTTTGCTAGGATTATAGATGTGCACTGGGACCCCTGCCTCCCTGTCTTCAAGTGTGGGAGCACAGGACACAAGCACTCTACAAACAGCAACAAGCTGGGGCCTCAGTAAACATCTTTCTCAATGAGATCTTAATGTTATGGTTTTCTTTTGAGGGAGGGAGGACTGGAGACAGTTTCTCTGAATAGCCCTGGCTATCCCAGACCTCACTCTGTAGGCCGAACCTGCACATCCACCTGCCTCTGCGAGGATGAAAGACGTGTGCCGATACCACCCAGCATTGTTTGTGTGTGTTCTTTTTAACAATTTGCTTTTATTGCATGTTGCCTTGGTGTTTTGCCTGCATGAGTGTCTGTATGAGGATGTCAGAAGCTCTGGAACTGGAGCTACAGACAGGTGTGAGCTGCGGTTGGGTGCTGGGAATAGAATCTGGGCTCCCAATAGTTTTCTTTAATGTCTACTTTATGTAGGAGCTGGAAAGATGGGTCAGAGGCCAAGAGGGTGTGCTGCCCTTCCAAAGGGCCTGAATTCGGCTCCCAGAACTGAGATCAGACAGCTCTCACTCACCTATAACCCCAGCTCCAGAGGATCTGGCCTCCTCTTCTGACCTCTGGCAGTACCTGTGAGGGACCACCTGGGAATGAGAAATTTGAATTGAAGCCAGGTGCAGATAGCTCTTGAAGGGTGGGGTGAACTGTTCTACAACCAGCTGTAAATCATAGAGCAAAAGTGGTCTGATTTTCAGGTATAAAAACCCTGTGCTTTGCATGTTCGGGTCGTCTCCTGTCTTTGGAGGGGGGACCCTATCTCGATAGCAATAAACCTCTTGCTTTTGCATCGAGTTGTGGTCTATGAGAGTTCCTAGGAAGGGCACAATCCTGAGCTCCTGAGCTGTGAGACTCCAGGTCTTACACCTGCACTCATGTGGCACACACACATACTCTCTCTCTCTCTTACACACACACACACACACACACACAAATAAATGAATGAATGAATGAATGAATGAATGAATGAATGAATGAATGAAT
>NW_026590767.1:157696-348470 GCF_907164565.1 Psammomys obesus | reverse complement strand
AATGAATGAATGAATGAATGAATGAATGAATGAATGAATGAATGAATGAATAGAATCTTACAAAACAAACATGACAGGTGGTGGTAGCAACTTTAATCCCAGCACTGGGGAGGAAGAGGCAAGTGGATCTCTCTGAATTACAATTCGACCTGGTCTATTCAGAGTTCTAGGCCAGACAGGGCTACATAGTAAGATCTTGTCTCCAAGATATATACACTGTGTAAAAGTTCTCCCTTAAGACTCATCATTTGAGTGAGTCCCGACATTTTAACTGTGTAACTGTGAACAGAACTCTCCAAGGGGGGGGGGGAGCCTTTCTGTGTTGAAGGTCTTACAAGGCTGATTAATTAAAATTTTAGTGATTGTGGTGACTGGAATATAAGGTATGAGGCAGAGTATCTATGGCCATCTATTCTGCCTCCTTATTAATCCATTGTCTACTTCTGTGTTTGACCTAACATCCATCCTTGTGACTATCAGGTGTGTGGTTCTGTGTGTATACACACACACACATACCCAACTCAAATGTGTCAGTAAAAATTGCATCACTGGGAAATGAGAAGAGCAAATGTTGGCAGTCATGTATCGTGTATCTCTCTTGGCTCCCAGAGAGAGACTGTCCCCTGTGGAGAATAAAGCTTTAGCTTTGAGGTGTCTCAGTTTCATACCAAATTTTGATTCTGTCTTTACTGTTCTGTATTGTTTCTAAAGCCCCCTCCCACTTGGAAGAGCTGAGTACCAGAAACCTGGTTCCAGCATGAGAATTTCCTGTGCTTTGTGCTTGCTCATTGTCTCCTCTCTTTAATCATTCTCCTGTATCATTTTAGCTCTTCCCCCTTTTCTGAGTTCAGACTTTCCCTGCAGTTCTCTAATGCACTAGTAATTACATAGCTGGGTGAACACAGGCACACACACACACACACGAACACACACACAGAGTTCTATTAGGAGATAAATTTAGAGCTCGGAAACTGGGTGTTCCGGGATGGCAGCACTCATCCCAGTGACTTAGACAGAGCTATTTCCAGTTCATGTGGAGCCCTGATAGTGAAAACAGACCAAGGAAGAATCTTTGATTCAGTAATGCTAGGGTAATAGATTCCCCATGGGTGGACTCAAGAGCACTATTAATAGGGAGAAAGGGTTTTTATATGTGATGTTGGACTAGGTTGCCTTAGGAAGAAAATACTCAGTGGCAAGGTGAGCTTGTCCTTGGATGATTCTGGAGCCTGGCCACAGCTATGCCAAGACAAAGCACTGCTTGGAAGTAGCAGTACCACTGCCCTCCCCCTCCAGCAGCGGGGGTCCAAGGTCACTCTGCCCATCCCCAGGGCAGAGCTAATGATAGAGAAGTCTGAAGAGTATGTGAGAGCTGGCAAGACAGCTCAGCAGGTGAAGGTGCCTGCCTCGCTAGCCTCTCAACTTGAGTTCAATCCCCTGGAGCTCACCAAAAGGTGAACGTCAAGAACCAACTCTACAAACTGGTCCTCCCTCTGAACTCTACGTGTGCGCCCCTATACACACCGATAAATAAAAATTTTAAAAAAATGACATAAAGATTGCAGGACATTTGGGGAAATAAAGATCAAATCCCAATCCGTGGGAATGGGTGGCTTTTCCTAGGTAGGGACTGGGAAAAGTCTCATTAGGAGGGGAATTAAAGAAGGGCAGGAAATAGAATTCAGGTAACAAGTGGTTCCCATTCAGAATGTTCTCTGAAAACCTGAACTGAGAGGCCAGTCTCCTTACCACCCCATCATCCTACTCAAGTATATGAGCAAAAGAACCAGTTAGATGAAGGCACTGTGTCCAGTCCCATTACAGAGTGGTCTCTAGTTGCTTATCTGATATTTCAGTAAAAGTACCATCAGGATCTCTGTGGTCAGCTGAACCACCCGCACCCACCTGGGTTATTGTGATGCCTAGCTTTATTTATCAACTTGTCGCAATCTGGAGTCACCAGAGATGGAAGTCTTAATAAGGTTGGCCTGTGGGCAGATCTGGAGGGAACTGCCTAGGTTGTTAGTTGATGTGGGAAGATCATGCCTGAAAGTGGGCAGTGCTTTCCCTGGTTTGGGGCATTGGGCTGCCTAGGAGTAGAAGGCTCACTGAGCACAGCATGTATGACTTCATCTCTCTCTGCGCTTTGCTGTGACTATGACTTTGTCACAGAGATGACCACTCAAACTCAGTGCAGAGCCAATCGAGAGTCTTTATTCCGGCTGGCTGGGACCACACTGTGGCTGGGAGCGTGCAGAACATGAGTTTTTAAGGGCAGAGACCTTGTCCAGGCATCTTGCTCTGCAGCTACAAGGGGGTGGGGGTCTTCGAGGAGTAAACAGTTTGAAGCAAGAAGTTTTAACAGAAGCTAAGATAAACAGTTAGCCAGAGGGAGGGGGTTTCCCGAACAATCAGGAAGCTGAGATGAGTGATTAGCTGGAGGAGGGCCCACATAGATAAAACAGTTTTAACAAAGGCTAAGATAAGTCAGCTAGGGCATCCCTGACCTTTGCCTGCTAGGATAGGGTTAGATAGTTTTCCACGGGATTGTCCGTCAGGGAGATCAGATTCTAGTTAGGCCTAAAACCAGCCTCAGCAAGAATTCAAGATGGAGGAAACTCTTTCTTGCCTTGTCACCATGTGACTAGCTGCTTCAAGTTCCTGCCTTGACCTCCCTGTAGTGATAAGTTGTAGCCTGGAATTGTGAGTAAAATAACCCCATTCTCCTAATTTGTTGTTTTGTTTTGTTTTGTCAGGGTATTTTATCACAGAGGCAAAAATGAAACTGGGACAGTTACCATATGGAAAAAGAGTCTTTGTAGATGTGATTGGCTGGAGGATCCTGGATTATCCAGGTGGATATTACATCCAACCACATGCATCTGAATAGGAGAAGCAGGGGACTTGACACACACAGAGAAAGTGATGTACAGACAGAAGGTGTGGGCCTTGAAGACAGACATGGCCACAAACCAAGAAAGACTGACCATCACCAGAGCTGGAAAAGGCAAGAACTGATTCTCCTTTACAGCCTGGACAAGGGTCCTTTTGTCACCTTGATCTTGGCTCAGTGAGACTGGACGTTGATGCCCCAGGATGAGTTTACACACCTTCTGTGTAGTCATTGTTATACCAGCCATAGGAAGGAACACTACCCCTATTAGATGCCATCTGTGCTTGACCTGGCTAAGACAGTGATTGTGAGTACCTGTGGGCGATGAGGGTAGAAAGACTTTTGTTGCCAGTGTCTTCCTCAGTTGTAGGGATGACATTTATTTGCTAGGGCTGCCATGTAAATGACCTCCAATTTGGGGGAGGGTGTTAAGACATAAATTTAGAGGTCAAGGGAATAGCTCAGTCAGTTAAGATGCTTGCCTCAACGCCCAGCCACTTGAGTCTGATTCTTGCCACTGACATGGTAGGAGAGAACTAACACTAGAAAGCAGCCCTTTGACCCTATTCCTGACTCAAGCCACTGACAGGAATAGGAGATAAACCTTGGCTAGAGCAAAGGACCCCAAAAGGGAACAGTATCTGTTAGGCTGAAAGCCTTTCACAGCTTTTTGCTTGCCAGAAGCTAGAGATGACATCTGTAAGTTTAAACCTCGTTGGTTCCCGTTGGTTCCGTCCTAGCCACAGGCCAGATGCCAGGAAGGGGATCTTAACCTTCTTCTTCTAAAGGAGGACCCCATTTCCTGAAAACCACCCATG
Source organism: Psammomys obesus (assembly GCF_907164565.1). NCBI lineage: Eukaryota > Metazoa > Chordata > Mammalia > Rodentia > Muridae > Psammomys > Psammomys obesus. Next base: position 344,759 of record NW_026590767.1, on the reverse strand, counting down.
AGGATGTGGCTAAAACTGAGAGGCATTAACATTAGAATGAAAACTGGACGGATCAGCTGCTTCTCCCGGCCCATGCCTCCATCTAATAACTTAGCAACTCCATGGTAGAAATTACTAAGGTAGTAATGACCTTCAGTGGGGTACCACTCTCAGGAACTCCTGATGTCTAAAGGCTCTACCTTCTTTCTCTCTCTTAAGCTTCCTATAACAAGATTCTTCTTTCCAAAACTCACCTGCTGTGGTTTGTGAATCTCATCCTTTGATTTGAAGAAACAAGAACCCAAAGGACACCATCTAAGTATAGGCTGTGCGTCCATGGACACCCAGCACCCTCACTTCTCAATTAAGAGCCTAGCTAAGAGCTGAGGATATCTTCCCCTTCCCCTCCTGATATATATATATATATGTATGTATGTAGGTAGGTAATACATTTATTTTCTCACCATTTTGAAGAGATTAAAATGAAGAAAGTACCACCAGACTGGCTCTAAGAGAAGACATTCAAGACCTGTCTTCAAGGAATGCATTGGTTCTTGTACTCCCTGACTTGGATTGCTCTAGTCTCTGTCTTTATCTTCACTTCAACGAGTCTTCAGTGAGCTTCCCATTGTCTTTACTGTGTCTCTTCTCCCTCTCTGTCCCTTAGAAGGGACATTGGTTCTGCTCATTGCTTCTACTGCCAATAACCATAGGGTCATAGTCAGGGTTTTATTGCTGTGAAGAGACACCATGACCACAGCAACCCTTATAAAGGATAATATTTAATTGGGGCTGGCTTCCAGTTTCAGAGGTTTAGTCCATTATCGTCATGGCAGGAAGCATGGCGGCACACAGGCCAACATGGTGCCGGAAATGGAGCCAAGAGTTCTACATCTTGATCCGCAGGCAGCAGAAGGGGACTGAACGGGTCCCCAAAGCCCACCCCCATTTGCAGGCAGTGTGTCACATTCCTCCAACAAGGCCACATCTGCTAATAGTGCTACTCACTATAGGCCAAACATTCACACATGTGACTCTATGGGTGCCATTCCTATTCAAACCACCACACCCAGGGTCTTTCATTACAGCTGTGAAGTTCCTATTTTTGTGTAATTTTTTTAAGTTATGTGTATTTGGGGATGGAGAGAGTATGTCCCTGTGGAGGCCAGAAGTGGATGGACCACCAATGCTGAAACTGAAGTGACAGGCAGTCGAGAGCCGCCTCGTGTGGTGCTGGGAACTGAACTCAGTATAAGAGCAGCGTAAACTCTTAATTGCTGAGCCCTCCCTCCAGCCATCTACCCTAACCCTTTTAAATGACAGGGTCTCCTTTGGCTCTGGCTGACCTAGAACTCACTATGTAAACCAGGCTGGCCCTGAATTCATGTTAGGGTTGTCAATGTGTGTCCCTGTGCCCAGCCCTATTTCCCAATAAAGTGACATTCACGGGCCCCTTTTGGGGGATTCTATTCAATTCATTTTTGGAACCTATTCCTCATTTGCCTTCTCCATGGAGGAAAAAAGAAAACTCCAGCAGTCACCGATGTAGCCTCGGCAAGTTTTGGCTACTTGCCACCTCCGAGGATTAAATCGTGATGACATCAGGCCTCCTAACGTCTAATCCCGAACATCTAATCCAGCCAGTTCCCATCACACGACCTGCCTCCTGGTGATTCCCAGATTCTGAATGATGCTTCACTTACAGTCAGCCACATATCTGTGCTTTAGAAAACCACACAGTCCCTCTGTAAGAAAACATCACATGCAGCATGCCACCCACTAAACACAGAAACCAGGACGTCATTCTTTATCTCTGAAAGATTAAAGGGAACATTGCCAGGCAAGGAGAAATGACTCAGCGGTTAGAGGACTTGCCACTCTTGCAGAGGACTTACATTGTGTGGCTCACAACCCACTGTAACTCCAGCTCCAGGAGATGCCAACACATATGGCTTCCTTGGACACCTGGACACATATGTACACACACAAACACACACACATGGGCGGGGGGAGAAAAAGGAGGGAGGGAGGAGAAAAGGGAGAGAGAGAGAATTTTAAAAGAAAACATTTCAGTTCTAGGACTTAGCTCCCTGTACTGTTGCTAAGTGGTAATTCTGTCTCATAAAGGGAAATTTCTCAACAGTGAGCCTATTTGCATGGCCAAGCAGCTCTGGGATGGTTGAGAACGCTGTGTAGAAGGTCCTTTGCATCAGAGGAAAAATAATCATCCCACAGTTGGGGACATACTCTAATTCTAAAGCTCCATGTGTTGTCTTTCTGTGCTGATGAATTCTCTCAAGAGCTGTCCTCCTGGGACCTCAGCCAGCAGTTTCTGCTTCCATGTGTATCAGAGAGAACAGGAGAGGGAGAGGGAGAGAAAGAGGAAGAGGGAGAGGAGGAGGGGGAAGCGGAGGGGGAGAAGGAGGAACTATCCCCGGGGTCTGTGGCAGACCCCCAGCACAGGTCTGGCATTTTGGAGGATCTGCTGAATTGCCCCACCCCCAAGACCAAGACAGACACTTCTCTAGACCATGCTTGTTCCTGTCCTGTTCACTTCCGTGCCAGCGTTGTAGGGTGTCAGGCAGAGCATTGCAAACCAGGTGGCTTCCGAACTTCCTTGTTTGGTCAGAGACGCTGGTGGATTCTGATGGATTCTGTGCTGTTCCCCGACTTGCACCTTTGTTTTCTTTTATGTCTCTTACCCTCTGTAAATTTTATTTCTTTCTTTACTTATTTCTTTGAGACAGGGTCTCACTATGTAGCTCTGGCTGGCCTGAAATTTGCTATGTAGACTAGGCTGGGCTTGAACTCGAAGAGATCCATCTGCAAATGCCTCCAGAGTACTTTGAGGGTGTGTACCTACCGCCATCAATTTCAAGGGAATGGATGAATGAATTGTGAATATGAGTGATATGCGATCTATGTGATATGTGCATGTACATGGAGTTATGTACATGCCATGTCATTCTTACGGAGAGGACAGAGGACGGCCTTTGGGAGTGGTTCCTTTCACTGTGGTTCTGGAGATCAAACTCAGGTACTAAGGCTAGCACAGCAAAACTCTTACCTGCTAAGCTCTCTCTTTGCACGCGCGCACACACACACACACACACACACACACCTTTTTTTCTAAAGACAAGGAAGGTCTCGTGTAGCACAGGCTGGCCTCAAACTCACTATGTAATCAGAGGCTAGCCTTGAATTCCTGATATTACTGCTTCTATCTCCCAAGTCTTAGGATCACAGGGTGTGCCACTATCCCTGGCTTTGTATGGCTCCTTCTACAGTTCTGTTTATTTCCAAGGAAGAGTAGAGCACCAGCCCTCAGGAAACAGAGTATGTTGCAACCAAATTCCTAACAAGAGGGCATCTGCAAGCTCTCCCTTCATCCCTGACCTGAGTGTGGTTTCTGTTAGCTGCATGTGTCCCCTTTGCTGTCTTCAAAAGGGATTCTTCCTCTGTTAGCCACATTTTATCTGATGACTTACCCAGAACTTTCAAAGTTGGACTCAGAAGATTCCAAACCAGTGGCTCTGCCTGTCTCCTGCTCTCTGAGTTGGTCTCCAGAGCAGGCACCTGGGATCAGCTTCATTAGCTTGTTGGCACTTCTATAACAAAGTATCACAGGCTGGCATGCTGAGACAAGAGAAGTTCACTTCCTCACAGCTCTGAAGGCTGGACAGCCAAGAGCTACAAGTCAGAGGGGTTGATCTCTTCTGAGCTCACCTTCTTGGCTCATAGTTGGGGCTTTCTCACTGTGATTTCCCATACTTATCTCTCGGCCTGTGAGTTCTGTGTGTTTTAAACTTCTATACTTACTGGAACACAAATCTTGTTGAATCAGGGGCCATCCTGCTGACCTCATTTCGCTCTAACTAGCTTTTTCAGAGTCCCATCTCCAAATGCAGTCACTTCTACAAGTGGATTTAAGCAGTATGTAATTTCCATGATGCCAACCAGGGAACTTGCCTACTCTTCCCTCCTTTCCCCATCATCCCTGACCTGTTCTTGTAGTTACTGGTAGCCAATCTTCATCGTCAACCTGACTGAATTTGGAATTACCTATTAGACGTACTTCTTTGTGTCTATAAAGGTGTTTCCAAAGAGGTGTAACTGAAGGAGGAAGACCCACCTTGAATTTGGCAGACACTGTGCCATAGCCAAGGGTCCCGGATTCAGTAAGAAGGGAATAAAGAAGGAAGCGATAGTGTTTACTAGTGTTCATGGTTTTTGACTGTGGACTCAATATAACTAGCCATCTCCTGCTCCTACAGCAATACCTTCCCTGCTATGATGGATCATACCTAGAACCATGAGCCAAAATTAACTCTTCTTTCCTTAACTTGCCATTGTCAAATGCTTTGTCACAACAATGAAAAAAGTAACTAACGAAAATTGCCCCTGAACTGTGAGTCCCTTTTCTATAGTAATCTGAAACATCTACAGTCATACAGATACAAATGAGCCAGATACTTGCCAAAATGTATCCATGATATATTGTATAACATTGTTGGACAAATGAGAGTAGCTGTTAAAAGTGGTTGTTTTAGGGCTGGAGAGATGGCTCAGTGGTTAAGAGCCCTGTCTGCTCTTCCAGTAGGCCCTGAGTTCAATTCCCAGCAACCAGATGGTGGTTCACAACCATCTATAACATGATATGATGCCCTCTTATGGCATCAGAAGGTTTATAAGCAGATAGAGCACTCATATACATAAAAATAAATGATTTTTTAAGTGATTGTTTCAGCCCATATCAGTAATCTCATCGCTCACGGGGGCAGAGGGAGGCGGATCTCTGTGAGTTCCAGGCCAGCCTCCTCTACAAAGCGAGTCCAGGACAGCCAAAGCTATACAGAAAAACCCTATCTCGGGGGGGGGGGGGGGGGGGGAAGCAATTGTTTCAGAGACTCAGAGATATCATGCAAACTTTTTTTTAAGTAAATAAATAGAAAAACCTAGCTAAGAAACTGACTTATTTCATTACTAATATGGCCTAAAACCGCAGGTTTTCTGTGTGCTAACGATAACACTTTAGAACAAGATAAAGTGAGAAGTGAATGAGTGGGAAGAACCATGAGATTGTAAAAGTCATAGCCACCATCAATTGAGAGACACTACCGTTACTTTATTATTGTTTTGTTGTATTGTGTTTTGTTTTGAGACAAGGTCTTACTCGGAAACCCTGTCTGGCCTCAAATTTAAAAACCTCCTGATGTGCTTGCTTCGGCAGCATATATACTAAAATTGGAAAGATGCAGGGAAGATGCATGGCCCCTGTGCAAGGATGACATGCAAATTCGTGAAGCGTTCCATATTTTTTACTGAGACTCATAACCAATCCTTCAGCAGAGTGCAGGGAATCATATGAAAGAAGGGGGAATTAGTATGACCTGGAGAGGACAGGAGCTCCACAAGGACCAAATATATCTGGGCACAGGGGTCTTTTATGAGACTGTTTCTCCAACCAAGGACCATGTATGGATATAACCTAGAACCCCTGCTCAGATGTAGCCCATGGTAGCTCAGTATCCAAGTGGATATCCTAGTAAGGGGAACAGGGACTATTTCTGACATGAATTCAATGGCTGGCTCTTTGACCTCCCCCCACCCCACCCAAGGGAGGAGCAGTCCTGCTAGGCCACAGAGGAGGACTTTGCAGCCAGACCTGAAGAAACCTGATAAGCTAGGGTCAGATGAAAAGGGAAGAGGTCCTCCCCAATCAGTGGACTTGGAAAGAGGTAGGGAGAAGATGAGGGAGGCAAGGAGGGTGGGAATGGGAGGGAATGAGGGAGTGGGATACAGCTGGGATACAAAGTAATAAACTGTAACTAATATTAAAAAAATAAAAATTTAATTAAAAAAAACCCTCCTGTTTTTGTTGTTGTTTTGGTTTCTTGAGACAGGTTTATCTGTTAAACACAGCCCTGGCTGTCCTGAACTCTCTTTGTAGACCAGGCTGGTCTCGAACTCACAGAGATCTGTCTGCCTTTGCCTCTGGAGTGCTGGGATTAAAAGTGTGAGCCACCATGCCTGGCAAAAACCTCCTGTTTTAGACCTCCCCTATACTGGTATTAATACAGGCATGTACCACCTGACAACATAATTGTCTTTTTAAAATGAAAAAAGATGGGCTAGTGTATCGCTCAGTTAGCAGACTGTAGCTTAACCTGTGTAAAGGCCTAGAGTTCATCTCTAGCACAAAATAAACCATGTGTGGTTTTCCATGCCTAAAATCTCAGCTCTCAGAAGGTACAGGCAGGAACATCAGAAATTCAAGGTTATCTTCAGCTACATAGAAATTACAAAGACAACCTGTGCTGCCTGAATGAGAGTCTGTCTCAAGAAAAAAAAAAAAAAAGAACAAACAAACAAAAGATAAATAATGCAAAGCAAAGAATGAGACAAAAATGCAAGACAAAGGGTTATATGCACACACACACACACACACACACACACACACACAAATCAAACTAGTCATATTTTTCTTTAGGACATGAAGAAGAAATATGTACAGTGTTTCATTAAAGAGTTAACACTGAGCCCAGCAAGCAAGCATACAAACATCTCTAGCACCAGCACAAATGAATCCTCTTTCAACCAGCAAAATAAGACTATTGTTGAGTCAGAAAGTAGGAGGCCACAGAAGGTCTGGCTAATGATGGTGTCATTAAGCTGTGGCTCATTTTTTCAGGTCACCAGCCTATTGTCAATTCTAGGTTCAGTGTGACTCATAATCAGAGTGGGAGGTGTAAAAAAACACATAGGCCACAGGGTTTACGTCAATTTCACAGATTACCAAAAGAGCAAAGCAGGATGCATCCCATTTACACTCATCGTCATAACCTACCAAGCCAAGGGGCCATTAAACAGAAATGTCCATCTCCCACAAGCTCTTGAGAGCCCAGAAAGGCATAATTGCATTTCCCAGAGAACGGGAAAAATAATGCCTTTGCACCAATGAATCAGAACAAGAAGTCCTGTCAGGTACCGAGCAGAAATGCAATGAATAACAAGTCTGGATGAAATGGAGTCAGTTCAAATAGAAAAGAGATGAGATGAAGGAAGGCAACAATACTTCCAATTTTCATGGCAGCCCCCACAGAGCTGAAAATACTGTAAAGACATAGTTCATTCTGAGTGTACAGGAAGTTGCTTAAAGTGGGGGTTTGGCACCAGATGTATACAGTGAGGATGTGCTTGCTCTGAGGTATGGTTGAGGGGAGGTTTTTATTGTAGACATGATGGAAAATACAGCCAGAGGCATCTGGGAGAGTCCAGGGAGAGAAAGCAGAGGACTAAACATGGCTAGCAGGGTGGACCACAGCCAGGCCACAGGGGTTAGGAAGGGGGCCAAGGGAGAGGCGGCCAAGAGAGAAAGAAGATCAAGAGGGAGCAGAGCACGGCCGAAATGACAGGGTTATAAAGGACTGAGAGGGTTGGGCAGTGGTGGTGCACATTTTTAATCCAAGCACTAGGGAGGCAAAGGCAGATGGATGTTTGAGTTCAAGGCCAACCTGGTCTATGGAGCAAGCTCCAGGGCAGCCAGGGCTGTACACAGAAACCCTGTCTCAGAAAATCAAAAAGAAAAAAAAAATCTGGAGGAAGGGAAGCCCATGAGCTGGAGAAGTTTCAGGGTAGGGAGCAGGGTGAGAATTGCTATGGGTACTGAGTGAGCCTGGAGGCCAGCAGACACTTAAGTATGTTAATAGGCGCTGCTGCTAGCCTTTCGTCTTGAGTTTCTTTTAGATCTCACAGGAGTAAGTGGCGGCATTTACAGAGGGTGATACAGAAGCTTCATATCCTAATGCGTGATGGCGCCTGCAGCTTCTGTGGCGGTCCTGGGTGCAACCTGTGACATGGCTCTCTCCCTCTCTCTTGCCGACTCTTCAGTCAGTCAGAAGGCTGTCCCAGGCCACATACAGATTAAGAAGAAAATGGAATCCATGGGCTAAGGATGTAACCCCGTTTAGGAACAAGCTTGCCTAGCTCAAAGCCCTGGGTTCCATCCACAGCACCTCACGAAATGGAGGTGGCAGCATATAACTCAGCACTCGGGAGGTAGTAACGGGAGCATTAGAGTTCAAGGTCATCCTCAGCTCCATAGCCAGCTGGAGGCCAATGTGGGATAACACACACACACACTCACAGAGAAAAAGGATGGCTGAGTGGGTAAAATGCTTGCTCTGAGATCATATCCCCCAGCACCCACGTAAAAGCCAAGCACTGTGGTGCGTGTCCGTAATATCAGCATGGGATTGGACAAAAGGGCTAGGGAAGTCATAGGTCTTGGAGAAGAACCTACCATCATCACTTGAGTAAGCCAGCACAGTCCCTGACTACTCTCTAAATATTTGTCTTTACGCCCACAGCCAAGTGCAGTTCTCACCTCTCATCAAGCAAACTTCTCTCTGCAGCAGAGGGAGATGGCTACAGAAACCATAATTAATCAAAATGCAGTTATGGAGCTCAGTCCCAGCAGAGACATCCACAACACCACTCCCACACCTAAGGCTCAGGGAACATTGTGCAAGAGGCAGCAGAAAGATTGTAAGAGCCAGAGGATCTCAGAGTTTGCTATTATACATTGTCTCCTCCTAATGTCAGAAGTTGTGCCTGTAAACTCTCACCAACCTGAGTGTCTAAGCATAAGCTGAGCAAACACTGTAACAGGCCCCAGACCTCAGAAAAACTGACTCCATGGTGAAAGTGCCATTCAGGCCTCTAAACTTAGCACGTAGACTGCCCACCAGCCAAAACTAAAACAAAGACCCAATCCAACAAAGCCCGTAGTTCTGGGAAAGTCTCTAAAATATATTAACCCTGCCCTTTTGGCTTCTGTAGTTCTGCTTCTGGCTAACTGTTCTTGTTAACTGATGTATGTCAACCCAGGGCATGATTTTTGTGCTTAAAAGCTCAAAAGTTTTGAGAAAGGCTTGGGTTATGCTGGGATCCGGAACACCCGGTTATTCATTGGCTCATTGTCTGTTGGCTCAAAGCCTTGTCTGACTAGTCTTCCCTGGTGGATACCCAACACCAGAGGACACCAACAGACATGCCAAAGGGGATGGGGAAAAGCCTGCTAGATCTCTACCCTATGCAAAGAACTACAGGCAATTAAGGAATTCTGAGAGTGGGGGAAATAGTCTTCCCAAAGGAAGACCACACTGATTGGCCACCTCAGTATCAAATGATCAACCTTGAAAACATACATATGAGTAACATTATACAGACTGAGCAGGTTATATATGGAAATATATATATACACACACACACACACACACACATATACACACACACACACACACACATACATATATATATACACACACACATACATATCCACATACACATATGTCATTCTCCATTTGGTGGGGTCCTGTAGCTTAGCTTCTAGACAGAGAACTGGGGTTGGGGGTCCGTTTCTCTCTGGGGCAGCTAGAGAACTTTAGGGTGAGGCCCCAGTGGGCTAAGCTGGGGTGTTTGCCACAGAGTGTTACAGTTTAGCTCTTTTAGCATGAGATAACCGGTGGCAGCGGTGTTCCAAAGCCTATGGCGATACCAAACGGTTATAGCTCTTGGTTAAGCTGCTCTGCTGAGCCCAGCAGAAGTGCAGGCCAAGGCCCGTGCCTGGTTGGCCTGCAGCCAAGACACAGGCTGGTGAGATGCTGCCTAGCAGAGGATAAATGAAGAATCTCAGACAGTCTTGAAGTGAGAAAAGAGCAAATCTAAGTACCTTTATTCCTGTGAAATCAAGGGCAATATAAACCCTGGGCAGAGGGAGGGGTTTCCAGGGTGACTGTGTTTGATTCGCCGGGGTCAGGGGGGTCAGGGATACTTAATGGTCCTATCACAAGAAGGAAGATACAGGCCTTAATTACCCTATGAGGGGATCTCCAAGTACAGTCGAAGGCCACTGCTGGACTAAGATCCTCAGCAGGGTGGGCCCATTTCTAGGAATTCCAAAATGCCTACTAACCTGGTCTGTAATCTGCCCTGAGGGCTATGTGATGCTCCTCATGAGACCTGGAACCACCCAGATCAGGGTAGACTGTTAGCACCCCGCTGAGAAAAGGGCATCCATCATTATAGACTGAGTGCAAATAAATGGCTATCCCGAGACTTCAAACTTATCCGGCGGAGCCCCCCCCATACATATACATACAAGCATGTCATAACAATTAATGAAAAAAGAGGCCGTGAATTTGAAAGAGAACGTGGAGGGGTATATAGAGGGAGGAAAAGAAAGAGAGAAATTATATAAGTAGAGTATGCTCTCAAAAATAAAAGAAAAATATAGATAATAATAATAATATCAGTCATGGAATAAACTTAAAGACACATTTTTGATTGAAAAAAGAAAAAGGGCAGATAGCCTGGTATTTCCTGATGGAACAATCTACAAGCTTTTCCTGAGTAATTTTTCTAGGAGCGTCCTCCTGCCGAAGACCCAAGATTCTAGGAATGGGGCCTCGTGTCCTAAAGGCTCTGGGCAGAACATTTTCATTACAAAATATTTCTGGCTTAAAGCTGTTAACGGAGTTTTTCAAAGAAGGTTTCTAAATTGAGACTCTAAATAATTCACATGCTTTTAAAAGAATTTATTTTTATTTTTTAAATTACGAGTATGTATGTGTGTGTGTCTATCCGAGGGTGTGTACGCATGAGAGCAGGTGCCTGAAGAGGCCAGAGGTGCTGGACCTCCTGACGCTGGAGTTACAGGCTGCTGTGAGCCACCTAACACAGTGCTGGAACCCGAACTCAGATTGTCTGGAAGAACAGCAAGACTCATAACCACAGAGCCATCTCTCCAGCTCCTTAATCTTTTTCTGTGCGCATGCATGTGCGTGTGTGTCTGTGTGCATGTGTGTATGTGTGTGCATGTGTGTATGAGTGTGTGTGCATGTGCAGTGTGTGTATATGTAGGTGTGTGTGTGTGTGTGTGTGTGTGTGTGTGCAGTGGAGAGGCTGGGCTAGAACCTCTGACACTCCAGCGTGTACCTTCTGAGTAGCCCTAAAATTATAGCATCCACCTCTATGCTTAGTTTATGTGATGTTGGGAGAAGAACCCAGGGCTTCTTACAGGCTAGGCAGGGACTCTGTTTATCCCCAGCACCTCATCTATTCTGATTCATTTTAAACTTCACTTTATCTGTCTATTGGGAGGGCACACAGAGAAGTCAGGAGATAGTTTGGTTCTCTCCTTATACCTTGTAGGTCCCAGCACTCGGACTCAGACCATTAGGCTTGATCTTACCTTTACCTGATGGGCCATTTCACTCATTTCCCAGCTGTTCTTTACAAGGAAAATAAAATGCCCATAAAGGGAAGCACATACAAACAGTCAACCTGTTTGAACTTCCTTTCTGTACTAGGCTCTGCTGAAAGCACAGTCAGTCGGCTTGATATGATAATCTTATAAAGTATGATACATTATCATTTCTGGTCAAGGATGTAGGAAGCAGGAGGCACGGCACAGACAGATCTCATGGGCCCAGAGAACAGAAAAGAGAAACCACAGAGACGCTCCTACTTCCAGCTGCAGGAGTGAGACACCCCAGGAGCAAGGTGGTTGTGGGAACGGAAGCCTGGGGAGGGAAAGGCTGGGAATACATGCAAGCTCCCCCCACCCCCGTGCTGAGCCCTGGTCTGCTTGGGAGCTTCAGCGTGTTGCCTCCAGCACCCCAGCAAGTTTCCAACCACTCAACAGAACCAGAATAAGCCACGCTACGATACACCACCCTACCACAGCGACCCATGGTCAGGTGACTACCAGCTAATCATTCTTTTTTCTGATCTGGATCAACCATTGTTTTGAGGATACATGAAATCACGAAATGTGAGCATTCTTTGGCATTTTCTGTAAGACAACTGGAAAAAAAAATTGGATGAGCCATTCTCAAGTGACACTTTGAGGTCTCTTTTCACCCACAATGTTCTTTCTCCAACTTCTCCTTCAGAAGTGTTTATTCACTCAGGAACTACCTCTTAGCTTTAGAGGATCATACACCACCAAAGCTCTAGTAGAGGCAGTGAAACCTGGTCTCAAAACAAAGCAGGGCTTTTGAGATGGCTCCATGGACGGGGTGGGGGATGAGAAGCACTTGCGGAGCCTGAAGACTGAAGTTTGGTTCCCAGGACCCACGGAGAGAATCAGCAGCTACAAGTTGACCTCTGACCTCTATTTGTACACTCCTGACTGCTTGTGCATACAGACATAAATAAACAGACAACAGGAAAACCGTTCACGTCCGCCGGTTCTTGCTGATCTCTCGTGCTGCCTGGCTGTCAAGTTGTAGACTCTGTGTGGCCAGGGGTAGATTTAGAAACACTAAAGACGGGCCTGGCGGCGCAGGCCTTTCATCCCAGCACTCAGGCAGACGGATCTCTGTGAGTTTGAGGCCAGCCTGGTCTACAAAGCGAGTCTAGACAAGGCTACACAGAGAAACCCTGCCTCAAAAAAACAAAACAAAAAACTAAAAAGAAAAAGGAAGAAAAAAAGAAATACTATTGCAGTACTGAGGTTGAATCTACGACCTCTTGCAAATGAGGCAAGTGTTCTACCATCAAACTAGATTCACAACCCTGTTTTAACTTTGTTTTTCGAGATAAGAGTTTCTCTGTGTAGCCCTGATTGTCCTGTTCTTGCTTTGTAGACCAGGCTGGCCTCAAACTCACAGAGATCCTCCAGCCTCTGCTTCCCAAGGGCTGGGATTAAAGGCGTGCACCACACGCAGCTGCTAAACTTTTTATTTGGGTTTTTTGTTCTTATTGTTTGCTGTGTTGGGGATCCAAACCTAAAGCTCTGTGAATGCTGGGAGAGTGACCCACCCCTGACCAGGTCTCTACTCCCTATAGTGGAAGTTTTGGTGTCTTAAAAAACCCAGTTATGTTACATCAACATGTTTTTGTTTTAATCCCAGGTATAGGATATGGGGCAGCTTTAGCTGGTCGACAGCAGCAGACTATTTGCTTTGTGCATGCTCTGAAAGGGGTATGATCTTTGTCAGCTGCAGATAGTTTAATTGTGGGGGCTCTAAGGGAGAATAAATGCCAGAGTCAGAAGAAAGACTCCATCCCATCTTCCCACTAACTTTTTTTCTCTCCTACCTGGTGTTGGAATGTTGGAAGAGATTGGGGTGGAGAAGGGAGAAAGAGATACAAGAAAGCCCAATAAAATAAAATAGCTTTAAAAAGGCACCTACGACTCCCCAGTTATGATTTTGAAATAGGAGCTCACCAAGTTGCCAAGGGTGATCTTAAACTTGCTCTGTAGCCCAGGCAGACCTTGAACCTGCAATTTGCCTGCCTCTGCCTCTCTGATAGCTGGAATTGCAGGGCTGTGTAAGGCTAAACTGGCTGCTTAACGTTTTTGAAGAATCATTTTTCTGAGTGTGTAGCAGGAGATTTCATAAAGGTTTGTAAAATGTGGCAACCTTTCTGTTTAACTCTACAGAAAAAGGGAAATACAAAGAAAGGGGAGAGGTGAAATTTTTTATGCAGTGTTGCCAAGAGTAAAAGTGTTGAAAACAAAAAGGGAAGTGAAAACTTGCAAGAGAAAAACCTAGTCCTGATGTGCTCAGATGCCAGCACCTTCTATTAACAACACATTTAGTCACAGGTCAGGTAAGCAGTCTGAGGCAACAGAGGAAGGCGATGCTTTTTGCACGGAAGAATGGGACCAAATTTCATCCAGTGCTGTGGCTCAACAGTTCTCAGGGTTCCCCGTGCATCCTGAATGCCAAGGGCATGTCACCCAACAAATGGGGACCAAAGACCAGACTGTCTATAGAAAGTTGAATTATTGTTGAATCAGATTGTAAGGCCTGGAGGCAAGCTCGTATCACATATTGTTTAAAAAAGGTTGGTTTGTGGGGATGAAGATATGGCTTCGCAGTTAAGAACACTGGCTGTTTTTAAAAAGGATCTGGGTTTAGTTCCCAGAACCAATATGCTAGCTCACAATCACATGTAACTCCAGTTTCAGGGGATCCAGAGCCCTCTTCTAGCCTCTAGAAGTGCCCACACTAGTCATACATAGAGTGTGCATCCTTACATGTAGGAAAAATGCTCAGACACATATCATAGAAAAAATATATATTTAAAAGGAAAAAAATATTTATTTGGGGCCTGGATGTGCTGGTTGATGAATTCAATGGCTGGGAGGCAGGGCCAGGGAGGATCTTTGAATTCAAAGTCATCCTGGTCTACAGTTCCAAGCTAGCCAGATATACATAGTGCGAAACACTGTTTGGAATACATGTGGCTTTGTCCTAAAAAAACAAAAGTAACTGAGTGAATGCAGAAACCAAACATGTGCATGTTTCAGCAAGATCAGACACAGCCACACCAGGTTCTGAGCTGCCCAAAAGGAAGCCAGAGACCCAGCTCAGACTATGAACAGTTGGAGTACCTCCACTGGCAGAGTGGACACAGGTCTTGATACATGGAGCTTCCTTCTAGAAAATGAAGATGGCAATGTTTCATCAACAGCAAAGATAGGCTGCAGTGAGAGAGAACCTTCCCTGCCTCATTAAAGGTACATAATAAACAGGCGTTATTCTTATTCAAGGAGGGACAGGCTGCTGTTGAAGCTGTCAGTTCATGTAACCAGTCCTTGTGTAACAAGAGGTCACTCTCAGTGCCAGAGTTCATGGTGCAGAGAGTCCTCTGTCTCATTCTAGGACTCACACCAACAGAGAATGTAACCAACCAAGAACCTCTGGCCATACAGGAATCTGGACACCATTCTTGATGAGAATTTCAGAGAGGGCTGGGATTTTAACATGACTTAAAACACTTAGGCCTAAGTGAGATAGCCCTCCTCCCTGTCTACTGAACTGAATAGGACTCAAAGAGTCCTGCCCATCCGGTCACAATGGAGGAATCAGAGTAAAGAGAGTGATGGATTCATACTATCCTCTCCGTCAGAAGGTGGTCCTGGCAATGGGTGACAAACACACAGGAGATCTATTCTGAACTCAGAAAATGGAAGAAGGGCAGTGCCTGGGCCTGGCTTCTAAGGCCACCTACTGATAGCAGTGGTACAGTCAGGCTAGAAAGAGAGAGCAATTAAAGAATGACAGCATTTCTTCCAAAGGGGGATAAAAGCATCTATCCCCCACCTGCAATGGAAAAGGAACTGAAATTGTGTATCGCCCTCTTTAAGCTATCAGGAGTTTGAAAACTGAAGATGGTTTTCCTGGCACAAAGAAGCTACACAAAGACACAAAGGAGTCTGCAGGCTTTTTTTTTTTTTTTTTTTCTTTCTCTACAGCACGGTGAGCATGGGAGTCCAGACAGGAGGGAAGGAATAAGATGGTTTTTTCCAAGACTGATAATTGAGAAGAAAGGTATTGATTAAGACCCAGCAGCAAATGTGGTATTCATCTCTGAAGCGCCACAGGCGTTCTCATTAGGCGAGGGAACATGACACGTAAGCCTCTCTTGGCACTTAGTGTTTTCACCAGACTCTGTAATAGCACAATAAGAAAGGCTGGGGGTGGGCACGGTAATTGGGACAGAGGAGGCAGAATTGTCCAATGGTCAGTCTCTTGCTTTGTTGCAGGAGCAGATGGGGACCGAGAGCACATTAGCCAGAACGAAGCACCATACTATGGCCTGGCTGCGTGCAGTGCAGAGCAAGGCCAGCACATAGTGGGTGCTCTTCTAGGGGCAGGAGGTCCAAGGTCAAAGTGAAACAGGCTGAGTTTCCCCTGGGTCCTGGCAAAAGCAGCACGTGCTCTTCCCCGTCGAGTCACCTAGGCTCCAGCACACCCCTGTGTTTTGTATAAGGATATTGGCTCTGCTATATTGATAGCTCCATCCTTATGACCTCACTTTGTCAGCAACCGTGTGTGGGGCATAGCTGGAGGCAGGGTGGGAATCCGCGGCAGCCTCAGACTTCTTTCCTGACAGCTCTACTCAGATGAACTAGGGTCCTGGCTTCACCTTGGTTCCAGGGTGTTCAGCACCACAGGAGTTTATTAAGAAAAGGCTTGGGCATGGATTTCAGCACAGGGATTACCATAAAGAAAGGGACACCCCCACCACCACAGCGTGGCTGCAACTCTCCCAAGAGAATCCTGTTCACGTCTCTTTACAAGAGTCACACACTCTAAAGTCCTTTTAGTCACTTACTAAAGTCCTTTTCGTTTTGTTTTGTTTTGTTTTGCTTTCCTTTTTTTTTTTTTTTTTTTTCCTTCTTTTGTTTTTCAAGAAAGAGTTTCTCTGTGGAGTCTTGGCTGTCCTGGAATTCACTCTGTAGACCAGGCTGGCCTTGAACTCAGAGATCTGCCTGCCTCTGCCTGCCCAAGTGCTGGGATCAAAGGTGTGCGCCATCAGCACCCAGCTAGTACGTTTTTTGTTTTGGGCCATTTCTGAAGTACACACTGGATAGTAATAGCTGGCACGTGAGACCATTGGTCACAGGGCTTCACAAGGGAGTTGACAGGTTTGCTTCTTTGTGGGAAGCGCCATTCAGAAGGAACTCCAGTGAGCAAGTGGGCTTCCTGGAGATTGCCCACGGTTTTGCGTGGCTACAACGAGTGTACCCTGGAAAGGCATGGCCCCAGGGGCTTCATCTCCTGAGTGCTTCTGGATGTTGCTGGTCTTCCTGGGCTTGTCATTGCTGTATTCCTCATATATCGGGCACGGTGTAATTGGGCTTGGGGAGACCCCTCAGTGCCTATAGTCTGGTGTGACTGCTTCCTGGGTGTTAACCCACATTGTTGGGCAAATTGCCTGCAGATGAACATAGAGATGTACTTTCATGAAATAATGCTGTTTAGATGAAATGATGATTTTATAATTCCTGATAGATGATTTTATACAATTCCTGATTTGATTCAAGTACTTTTAAGAAGTTAAGAGTTAAGACAGTTGATAGAAAGTTTAAAGTTAGAATCAAAAGTAGAGAGCAAAGCCGGCATAGGATAGAAGAGTAGTTCAGGGACCTTTCTTGCGTGTGATTTTACTGGGAAGAAAAATTGGTTTGGGACAAGCTAGTGATCAAGGAAAGTATTCACTCTAGTTTAGGTTCAGGGATGAAATCACAAACCTTGGTGTGCGCCATGATAAGTAAGGTCATAAACAGGAGTGGATAGTTCTATTGTGAGTATAAAAAGAGAGAATGGATGATTAGCTATACAAGACTCCAAAAATAAGACTAAGATAGATGACCTGTTTTTTGATAAAAATCTTGTTAACATATGACATAAAAACTTATTGCTTTGAACTTATAATGAACTTGTGAAATGAAAGAGAGATAAAACCCATTGCTTTGAACTTATAATGAACTTAAGGAATGGAAGATAGATAAAAATATTGCTTTGAAGAATAAAGAATGTTTAGTTAGGTATGAGTTTTAATAAAAAAAAAAACATGTAATCAATAATCCTGCTGTAACTTCCTCTTGTGTAATGAATTTTATCTATTTTAGTGATAACTGCTTTTATGGCTGTGAGGTAATTTCCCTTTTTACATAGAGGATTTTGCCTTGCAGTGCTTAAAAAGAGCTAGAGAAAAAGAAAAGGTTGTTGGAGCCTGCCTTTGCTTCATCCACCAAGTGTGTGTGTGAGTGTGTGATTCCCCCCTTTCTCTTTCCTTTCTTGCCAGCCCCTGGAAGAGTTCATGGAGTTCAGAGTCTTCCAGAGCCTGTTACACAGTACTGCCCTCCTTCTACACCCGCCAACTCAGTCTGCCATGACCTGTTGAAGCTGGTCTCCCACAGTTTTGGTTGGTTCTGTCTTTAAGACAGGGTTTCACTATGTAGCCGTTGCTGTCCAGGAACTCACTATGCAGATAAGATTGGTCTCAAGCTTACGGAGACCTACCTGCCTCTGCCTCCCAAGTGTTGGGATTAACTGTATGTGCCACAAAGCCCACCTAAGACATGCTTTTGTTTGCTTTGTTTTTAATAAGTCTTGTTTGTAAGATTCCCAGAAAATTGAAAGTTTTCAGCTGGGGAGGAAGTAAGGCCATCATGCTTAATCACGGTTGGTTGGCATTTTAACTTTCCTTTGTTCAAAGCAAGGGTTCTCTGTGTTGCACCGGCTGCCTCGGGACTTGTTCTGTAGACCAGGCTCGCCTCAATCTCACCAAGATCTTCCTGCATCCGAGTCCTGAGTGCTGGGGTTAGAGGAGGGTACCACCACTGCCTGACTTGGCATTTTAACATTCCTACTTAAAATATGTCCATACAAAAAGAATAGTGTCTGTGTGTAAACAACTGAAATTCTAAACATTGCTTTTTAATGACGTCAAGGAATTACGGTTCATTCCTTTAGGTGAATCCTTATCTTTTAGGAATCTATATTGAGACATGTATGAATAAAATGATCAGGTATATTGTATTTGTCTCAAAATATTATGTGAGAGGGAGTAGATTTGGATAAGAACAGGGCAGTGCTGGCCCACATCATCGATGCTTGTGGGGGTTGAGAGACAACAATAATGCCACAGTATGTAATGTAAACATGTTGCCTTCTTTGTTGTGTTTGCCATGACAGAGCTTGAACCTAGGGCCTTAGTTAAATCATCTGCCATGAACCACACCTCCAGCTCCTAATATTCTGTTTTCTTCAGCATATGTTCAAAATTCTGCATAACAAGATGCTGAAGAGTAGCTAACTGAGGTGGGCAGTGGTAGTGTGTACTTATAATCCCAGCATTTTGGCAGTGGCAGGTGGATCTCTGTGGGTTCGAGGCCAGCCTGGTCTGCAGAATGAGTTCCAAGACAGCCGGGGCTACAGAGAAATCCTGTCTGGAAAAACAAACAAGCAAACAAACAAAACAGTAGCTAACATATATTTATCTTAAAGCAAGCCTGCCTCCATTTTGCAATGCCCAGAGTCTCTTTGTACAATTAAAGAACTACAACTACATTTGCTTTAAAAGAGACGACTCAGTGGTTAAAAGAATACATAGCTCTTTTGGAGGACCTGAGTTCAGTTTCCAGCACCCATATTGGATGGCCTACTGTGGCCTTGGAAGTTCATCTCCAGAAGATGCCTCTGGTCTCCCTTCAGACACCTGCACTCACACACGCATACCAACCCCACTCCCCCAAAGTTAAAACAACAAAAATACATCTTAAAAAAAAATGAAAGGAGGAAAGGTAAGAGCCATCAGTGCTGTGAGGTAACTAAACTGGGGAGCTGGAAAAGTGAAGGCTGGAAGCCTCATCAGGAGTCTGAAGAACCCCAGGACTTATGGAAGGGGTGGGGGTGGGGGGGGGCAAAAGAAAAGATAGATACTTAGAGCCTGGAGCATGGGGTATTTAACATATGGAAATATAGTCACTGAACCTTTTGTGTGTGGTTATTGGGTTCAGCATAGAGGTAGGGAGAGGGAGACCTTGAATGTGATGCTAGGGGAACAGACGCTGTGAGGCAGAGGGGGCTGAGCTGGCCTGAGCATGCAGAGACCTGTGGGAAACCTAGGCAAGGCTGTCTGCCCAGTCCACTAAGCGGTCTAGGAGACGGAGCAAATGGATAATGTTGGAGCCTGCCAGTACAGCACAGGTGACTGGCTGAGGCCATGTGGGGGAACGAGATGGCCAGTGGAAAAAGGATGAAAATACAAAACCAAACAAGACCCTGGAGAAGAGTAAAACTCCCATGCAGAGGAAGCCTGGCTTCGGGGTAGAGAAAGAGGAAGAAAAGTCCAGAGACAGCCTGGAATGAAACAGCAAAAGGGTAGGAGGAGAAAAGGAGGCATAGAAATCACAAAGAAAGAGTCAACGACTTGGAGAACCGCAGAACACTTGGGCACAGAAAGTAGCGAACTCTCCCCACTTGGTCCAACAACAAAGACATCGTTTGTGAGCACAGTGAGAGCAGCTTCCGGGCTGCTGAGCACATGGGCTGGTGGCTTTGGATGGGAGAGTGAAGAGGCATACAAAGATGCTCTTCATGGCTCATTCTCTCCTTCCACAGTCCCTGTGAAGCAAGACATTGAGCCCACTTCCTGATCCTGAAGCACTGAACAGCCACATCCTGGAACTTGAGGCTACTGATCTATGACTTGTCTTTTCATCCAAATAAATTACTGGGCTAACTGGGTTCCATCCTTCTCTGGCATCTGTCTGCTGACAGTCCAGGCTGTGTCAAATCCTGAGGTGGACGACAGATGGAAGTGTCCATTATGGGGGTGGGGAGAGTAGAGAGAAGGGAAAATGCTAGACATGGGCAAAGACAAAGAGAAGAGAGGGGAGGGGAGGAGAGGGAGAAGAAAGCGGGGAGAGAAGGTTTAGGGAGTGTCTAATCTTGACAGGCTTACACTGTCTATAGCAACTTTCCTTGAGGCTGGCCCGCTTCAGCATCTTGTCTCTGTGCTTACAGGTGATTGCTAATGTGGTCCTACCAAATGTATCTTCTGGGAGGCAGCCAGATAGGTCTGTGCCCTTCAAGAACTCCAGCAGAATAGGAAGTGAGAAAATAGAGGGCTGAGAGCCCTTTAAAGGTAGATAGACAGAAGATCTATTTGTTATTTATAAGTAAATAATGTGTGTTTATAAATTATTTATAAACAAATAATGCCTGCACGTGTGCCTGCACTTCAGATCGCACTACAGATGGTTGTGAGCCACCATGTGCTTGCTGGGAATTGAACTCAGGACCTTTAGGAAGAACAGCCTGTGTTCTTAACCTCTGAGCCATCTCTTCAGCCCTAAAGATATATTTTTTTAAAAAGAATTTATTTTTATTTATTATTATTTTGTGTGTGTGTGTGTGTGTGTGTGTGTGTATGTTGGTGGGGGCGATGTGCTCGTACAAACCAGGGGGGGAAAAGGGCACTGGGTCCGCTGGAGAAGGAGTTACAGGTGGTTGTGTGCCATCCAGTGTAGATCCTGGGAACCAAACTTCAAACTTGGGTCCTTTTCAAGAGCAGTGCATGCTTTTAACCACGGAGCCATCTCTACAGCCCGCACTTAAATCATCTTAACGCTGCACGCTGCTGGTCATCATCAGTATTAAGGGAGGAGTTGGGCGCTCCGGAGAGCCGGGACCATGAATAAACCCCAGAGCAGGGGTGAGTGTGGCTTCCCTCCAGGAGGGCGGGAACTAGAGAGGTGGATGAGGGAAGCCTCACCGTGCCCTGGCCGGAGTCCCAGCGCCCTGGGTTCACAGGGTGCGGCTGAAGATGCACCAGTTTTGAAAGTGTTCTCTCTGTGTTGCAGAACCTCCACAGCCCCTCCCACACGTCGCCAGGATCGTCCTGCAAGAGGAGGCCCTCCAGCCAATGGCACTGCCTAAGGGCAGGGGAAGGCAGCGTCATGGTTTTCACCAAGACTATTCCCTTTTGTGGGTCAGAAAGCAAAGGAAAAGCGAATTAGAATGGCATTCACGCAGGAACTTCCTACTCAGGTGAAACACAACATAAGGCAAAGCAAAGAACGTCCGCCTGTGTTCCCCCACAAAACGTTCCCATCAGAGGATCGGCATCTGTTATGGCTTTGTGGTATGGTTTGTCCTCCCAAGTTCTGTATGCTAGAAGCGCGAATCTGCCTGTTCATGTTGAAAGGGAATGGAACTTAGGAGAGGGAGCCTAGTACAAGGTAATTTAGACCACGGGGTCATTGCCCTTGAACCCAGAAGACATTAATGGCGGTCTTCAGAGCAAGTTAGCTCTTGTGAGAGCATATCATTATAAAGGGAGGCCACCATTTTTGCAGGTGACTGCTTCCCTTTCTGCTTCTTAACCAGGGTGTGGGGGTGGTACAGCCTGATCACAGACTTTCAGCTTCCAAAACCTTACGCGCCTGGTCTCCTGTATTTTGTTATAGCAACAGAAAACAGACTGATAATGACATCTTTCGGCCCTGGTTCGGTCCAGGAGTTCAAGTCATGTGGTTGGTCTTGGGCTTACTCTTCCCACCTCTCGTGTCTATCTTCTGGTTGCCTTTTTGGTGACAGACTTCCTCTGTAAAACGGTCATCGGGTGTTCTGGAGTATTATTCGACCAGCTGAAGAGCTCTAGAAAAAGACAGCTTCTCCCAGATGCAGCGAAAGCCGCACAACCGATATCGGGGCTCTGATTAGCCACGCCTGAGAAGTGCTCCGGGAAGGGAAGCTGTGGCGGTTTGAATGAGAATGGCCTCCATAGGCTTATATGTTTGAATGTGTGGTCCCTAGTTGGTGGGACTGCTTGGGAAGTATTGGGAGATGTGCTCTTGTGGGAGGAAGCGTGTCACTGGGGTGGGGCTTTTGAGGTTTCAAAAGCTGCCAGCAGGCCCAGTAGCCCCCTCTTTCTCTCTATCTCTCTCTCCCTCCCTCTCTCTCCCACACCCTCTCCCTGTCTCTCTTTCCCTCCTACCTTCAGGTAAGGAGTAAGCTCTCAGCCACTGCTTTAGCACCATGCCTGCCTGCTTGCTGCCTTGCTTCTGCCATGATGGTCATGGACTCACTCTCTGAAACTGTAAGCAAGCCCCTAATTAATTGCCTTCTTTACAAGTTGCCTTGGTCTTAGAGCCATTTCACAGCAACAGAAAAGTAGGTAGACAGAAGACGATCCTGTTTGAGTCATGTGGGCTGATCATGGAGGACCAATGGTTTTGCAAAAAGGGACAACGGTGAGCCAACCACAATGTCATATGCCCATGTTAGTGGGCAGGTTTATCCTGAGACCTACCATCCCCTATGGGGAAGTCATTTGATCTTTGTAGACACTGACACCCACATAAAAATCACCATCCCAAATAACCCCAAAGTTAGTTCCAGCTATACACAGTCAATGTTTTTCTGGGAAAAAAGCCTATCTATAGTGATTATCCTTTTACAAAAACAAGTTTGTTTGTTTTTAAAGATTTACTTACTTATTATTTATACAGTGTCTGACTGAACGCCAGAAAAGGGTACCAGATTTCACTATAGATGTTTGTGAGCCACCATGTGCTTGCTGGGAATTGAACTCAGGACCTTTTGGAAGAACAGCCAGTGTTCTTAACCTCTGAGCCATCTCTCCAGCCCAAGTTTGTTTGAAGAAAATAAAAACAGAGCATTAATGAACAGGGGAAATTTTAATAGAGAAATAGCCTAAAAAAACACAGCTAAAAAAAAAAAAAAAAAAAAAAAAAATCACAGCTAAGCTGTAGTCCTTTTGAGCAACAGCCTGAGCCCTGGCCCTGTGTCAGGCCAGGTGTCTGTCCGGGCGTCACAAGCAGTGGGGTTTTAATAAGGGCAGCATGAGTCCTGAGCTCCAAGCTTGACCTCAGGGCTCGGTGTCTGTTCTCCTGACCATACACTGCATGTCCACTCCTCCTTCACCCCTAATTTAGTGAGGACGGTAGGGCCTTTTGTTTTGTTTTATAAGCTTTCTTAATTTTGTATATGGTATGGGCATGTGAGCGTAGGTGCCTGCAAAGGCTGGAAGAAGACATTAGATTCCCTGGATTTACAGACAGCCTCAGTGTAGAAGGAAAGTCAAGCCTTCTTCAGGAGCAGCAAGGGCTCTTAACTACTGAGCTATCTCTCTAGTCCCCAGAAACAAGATCTTAATTTGGTTACTTATGTAACGTGACACTTCCCTGATGAAGAGCTTTTTAGATGCTGTTTCTACCAATCAAATTTGATGAAAGGGCTCCCCTTGAGCTTTTAGGGCACAGGGTGTTCTCATGTAACCTGACTGACATATTAGTCAGGGTACATAGGGACAGGGGACTGTTTCCTGTATGCTTTGTGCTCAGCTACACCTGACAGCTCCCTTAGGAATGTTTCCATCAGAAGCAATTTCCTGTTTGCAGCCTACCCGTAGACACTCTTAGAGACTCAGGGGAAGGCCTAAGAAGGGTGTGCGCTTGCTTGTTACTGTTGTTTATTGGCTATTTTAAGTCTGATGCTTTTGTTTTGATTTTTTTTCTCTTTTTTAGTTTCTATGAATAATTTTATTATTAATCTATCATTGATAAAAATGAAAACCCAACATGACCCTAACAAGCAAGTTGAAAAGCAGTAAAAAACAAAAGCAACTAACTCCAGGGCAAGATGGTGCATGAAACTGCTTCAAAGAAGGGAAAACAAAAACCAACCAATCAACAAAACAAAAGTAAATAAATTGAATGTTAATGAAAAAACAAACAAACAAACAAACAAAAACCTCACACAGAAAACAAACAAAAACCAAACACAAACCCAAAATCTCACGACACTGGTTGGGCAGACCAGTCCTAGGGATTCCGGAGCCCCGTGACATGTCTCCTCTGCTTCAGTAACCAGATGTCACGGTGGGGAGCAGGTGCCTCCTCGGTGTGTCCGGACCGTGAGGAGCCCTGGAACGCTGGCGTCTGGGAGGACGGCTATGCGCGGCTAGTTCCCCATCCTATGCTGCAGGCTTGGGCGGTGAGACGCCTAGAGGTGGTGGGTGGCACGGGCGGCTGAGCAGGATAGGGCGGTTCCTGTAGGGAGGTTCCTGTCCTCCCTCAGGTGCTGTTTTGGTTCACTGAGCCTGTGCTAGCTAGAAGGGCCGAGGCGTGTGATTCTTCTGCTGCTTCTGCTTATTCCTGAGCCCAAAGAGCCAAGTCTCAACTTCCTCCTCCTTCAGGTTGAGTTTGGTGGCCAGGACTTTGCAAGCCGCCTGGTAAGGACTGGGAGCCATCTTCAAGTGTTTCTTGAGGCTCCAGAAGCGCACAGAATGCAGACATGCTTCAGACATGCTCAGTTCATGTGTTTTCTGGTTTTGTTTGTTTTAATGATTTTTTTAAAAAATATTTTATATATAAATGAGTTTTCATATTTATTTTCATATACTTTAAAAGTATATGAGTGCCCTGTCTTCACACACACCATAGGAACCAGATCCTGTTACAGATGGTTGTGAGCCATCACATGGTTGCTGGGAATTGAACTCGGGACTTTTGGAAGAGCAGTCAGTGCTGTTACCCATCAGTGCTGTCATCACTCCAGCTCCTTGTTTTAATGATTTATTTTGTATTTTGATCTTCATTTGTGGTTTTGCTTGCATATATATCTGTGTGAGGGTGTCAGATCCCCCAGAACTGGAGTTACAAACTGCTGTGAGCTGCCATGTGGGTGCTGGGAATTGAACCTGGGTCTTCTGGAAGAACAGCCAGCACTCTGCTGAGCCATCTCTCCAGCCCTGGGTTTTTGACACTGGGACCACCAATGTAGCTCTGGCTGGCCTGAAACTCATTATAGGGACCGGGCTGGCCTCCAACTTGTTGTGATCCTCTTACCTCTGCCTTCCAAGTTCTGGAATTACAGGCAGTGCCTTGTCTGACCAGAATTGAGTTTTATTCATTTTTAGTTTCAAGTACGGAACCTGATACATAGTAGGCACTCCATAACAACTTCTGAATGAAAATCTCCCAGACAGACAGAAGGCCTTTCGCTCAATATGGCTGCTCTGGGGAAGGTCCCTTCTCCAACTTCAAAATCTTAATTAGAGTCCCCTAGTCCTCCCTCGCTCTCCTTTCCTTCCCTTCTCTCCCTCCTTCAAACCTCTCCTAAAGTCCCAATTACATACGCCCCTTATTAGCCAATCATGCTCTGTCATGCTGAGGCTTTGGTGCTGCCTTTGAACTGCTGGTTTATTGTTTTACAGACACACATCTCCCCACCTTGCCGTAGCTGAGAGAACTTTCTGACTACAAAGGATAAGTCTTATCCATCTCTACCTCCCAGCTTACACCTTCTGTTTGTTTGCAGAATCAGAGTAATATCTGTCATATTGTTGACATCAAAGCTACCTGGATCATGCATCGGAGAGGGTCCTGACTCCTGTATTCTGGACTACTTCTGAGAAGCAAGTAAGGACAGTAATTGAATATTCAGTTTTATTATCTTCCAACGTGGAAACTGCCCCCAAGCCACAGGACTCTTACATCTGGGGGCCCTGGTTGCACTTCCCTGGCAAAGGCAGAGGAATAAAGCTGTTGCTGGAGACTCTCAGGTTAATTAGTAAGGCTCTCCCTGCTGCCAAGTGGATTAGTCTTTGCCAAAGCAGACAGCACCTGTCCCAAAGTGCAGGTGGGTCTTACAGAGTGGGCAGGATAGTTTTTGGAGGTAGTAAAAAAAAAAAAAGGGAATGTCTGAAAGCCAGGCCCAGTGGCTCATGACTATAATCCTAGCACTCAGGAGGCTAAGACAGACAGCCATAAGCGGTCAAGGCCAGTCTAGGCTACATACCAGGACTCAGACTTTAAGAGATCTACAGGGCTAGAAAGATGGCTTTGAATTTAAGAGGCTATTTTGCCCGGCACGGGACACTCATTTGGCAATGTCTGGAGTCAGACTGACTTAAGGAAGGGGATTTGCAACTGGCATCTAGTGGCTAAAGGTCAGGGATGCTGTTAAGCCACAATGCAAAGGACAATCTACAAAAGAACTGTGCTTTGATAAGGTCACTGTCAGTGTTGGTGACACTAAGATAGAGAAGCCCAGTCTTAATTGCATAAAAAATTATGCTGATTAGAATCCAGGCTGCTATTTTGGTGAGGTTTCTGTGTTCACACTTGCTTTTCCCATAGGTCCTTTGCAAGTCCCAGCTGAATACCCTTTAACACAGTTCCTCACATGGTAGTGGTCCCCCCACCCACAAAATTATTTTTGTTGTTACTTCATAACTGTAATTTTGCTGCTGTTATGAATCGTAATGTAAATATCTGATATGCAACCCCCCCCAAAAGGGGTCAAAATCCACAGTTTGAGACCCTGGAAACGTCTCTGCCTCTTCAGATAGGCAAAATGCCTCAACACACAAAGCTCTGCTGAGCCCTTTCTCCAGGGTCTTAGTCCTCAAATCCTCACCAGTTGGAAGTTCACCTTCAAAGGCAGGCTTGTGTGTTTGACCAGTTTTTCTGGCTTTTAAAAAAATATTGTATGTGTGCCTGAATGAGTATATGTGCACCATATGTATGCCTGGTATGTTGAAGGCCAGAAAAGGGCATCAGATCCCCTGGAGCTGAACTTACAGATGGTTGTGAGCCACCATGTGGGTGCTGGGAACCAAACCCAGTCCTCTGCAAGAGCAGCGAGTGCACTCAACCTCTGAGCCATCTCTCTAGTCACTGGTGGTTTTTTATTAGAGGGCTGATCTGCCAATCCATTGTTAGGGATTATATCTCTATTTTTCTATAGTCTTTCAGATACAGGCTCCAGGCCACACTGTGTTGTTGGAAGTTTCTCCTCTGCCCGGTTGGGTTGTCTCTCTTCTGCTGGGAAGAGAGTATCACTAGTCCCCAGAAGGAGAATGGTGATGGCAACTTCACTTATCATTGCTATCAGCACCAGAGCTCTGAGGAGTATGTCCGTGTGTATGTGGCCTCTGGAGTCTCTAGTTATGTAAGAAACTCACCCAAGTCGTCGTCGTCTTCTTCTTCTTCTTCTTCTTCTTCTTCTTCTTCTTCTTCTTCTTCTTTTTTTTCATCTAGGGGGGAAAATTGTGATGTCTCCTAGAAGGAGTCATATTTGTCATGTTTTGATCCTGTTTCTTAGAAAAGAATACAGATGAAACTAAAATGCTGATAACATTCACCTTTCCCCCCAAAGTCTGGCTTACTTTGCTAGGAAACCTGCAGTTGTACCCCATGTTTCAGGGGGGGGGGTGTAGTCAGTTTCTATTATCAGAATGGAACTCTCATGGGTCTGTGGATTAGACTATTTCTAATCCACTAATTTCCCCAGTTTTAGAAAATGACTGTGTTTCATTGTTCCTGAGCCCTGAAGGCCCTAACAAGCCAGGCCCAGCCACCAGTCCTCAGTTGGCCACTTAAAGAAGCAAGTTGATGGTGAAAATCAGAAGGAGATTTAGTCTGTATGGACACCGTGGTGAAAGGAACAAAGAGGTGCAGTGACTCCCCTACCAACTCCACCTTCAGGGCTCCTGACATCAGATCATGATTTAACTAGAGAGCTGTCGGTACACACGGCTAAGCAGTCCGTCAAGGCATGAGTTCAGCCAGCATTGCCGTCTCAGCTTCAGGTTCTCCTGCAAGGTGGCCTGACCAGTTGTCAGTGCTGCATGACATTTCCTCCAGAAACAAGGTCCCCCTCTGACTGACACCATGTTTCAGCCTTTTCCTTTTCCCAGCATGAGAATCCTGAGAAAATCCACTTGGGCACGGGAGGCAATGTTTCAGTCTGGTAGCTGAAGGGATGTGTCCCTGTCTCTGTTCCTGTAAGGGTGGTTTCACCATTTATTCATGGAGTGAAAGAATGAACAGTGCCTGACTGGGCTCCAGTAGTCAACACCACACCCTATGCTTGCTTCCTCTGCTTGATATTCCAGTGAAGCCCATGTCCTTGCTCCCATGTTACCTCCGTTGTGAAAAATACAAGATGTTCTGGCGGCTCATTTAAAATGGAGCCCACCAACCATCACAAAGGTAGGGGGAAAGGGAAGGCACTGGCCGGATTCGCCCCCTACTGGCCAGTGTGTGGCATTCGCTGGCCTCCAAGCTTGATTGCAGTTCTTCCTTGAGACTCACAGAACTGAAGAGATTTCATGAACCTGAGGGGAAGCCATCTTGCTGAAACCACACAGTGAGCTCCTGTAGATGCTGGAGGGACAGCAGGGCTCTCAGGACTCCAGGGCCTAACTTAGCAGTCAAGGCCGATCAAAGTCACAAGTGACCTTAATCTATATTCCTAAATCAGTTTACCTGAAGATTTCAAGCCTTCAAATATCTTTGCTAAAGTTTTAGGTATTTGAAAAAAAAATTTTTTTTTTTTTTGTTGCCAATGATCACAGAAAGATTACAGCCATTTATCTTTTATACTAACTGATGCTATTTTAGGAAACCACCCTAAAATAGGGTGTTAGCCTCTCTTACATACCCTTGCTGTCAGCCCAGCTTCTTTAAAATTGTCCATAAAACGGTAAAGAGATTTCATTTTATTTTTGCTTTGTTTTGATTTATTTTTTTATTAGGCAGTACTTCTCACGTGTAGTCCTAGCTGGCTTAGAACTTGCTTTGTAGATCAGATCAGCCTCGGACTCACAGAGATCCACCCGTCTCTGCTTCCTGAGTGCTGGGATTAAAGGTGCGCACCACTACAACCAGCTTTGCTATTTAGAGACAAGGTCTCACTATGAATCTAAGCCAGCTTCAAGCTCCCAGTCTACCTGCTCGTTTGTGTAGGAGGGAGCCTCCACACTCAGCTTCATTTCTTGTACAATTATATGTTTTCCGATATCTTGATTATTACGGTTAAACACAATGAGCAAAGAATCAAAGCGGAGGAGTTACAATGCTCTCGGGAGGTTTACATTGTGAAGGCTTAACGTGTATATTTTAGAATAATAGTAGAGAGCACAAGGTCTTCCTACTCACAGGTAGCACTAGGGAAACCAGGAACATTAAAATTGCAGGCTTTCATTTCCAGGGAAGGAATTTACACGTTTCTGTCCAGAAAGCTGGTATTAAATATAGTTAGTAACCTGGAGATTTTTTTTCTATCAGTAGAGCCAACCTCACCTAAACCACCCAGACTTTTTTTTTTTTTACACAGGTTCCTCTGTGTAGCCCTGGCTGTCCTGGAACTCACTCTGTAGACCAGTCTGGCCTCAAACTCAGAGATCCACCTGCCTCTGCCTCCCTAAGTGCTGGGATCAAAGGCGTGGGCCACCATTGCCCAGCTTCCCAAAATGTTATTTATCCCAAACTCCTGAGCATTGTTTCTCAGTCAGTAGAACCCATTCTTATTAGAGAGATCCCATGTACTTTGAAAAAGAGCCTACTATATGATGCTTACTTCAGAATCTTCCGATGGATGTTCTTTGAGCCCACAAAATGAGCCAGTTCAAGCCAAATTAAAGTATGAAGTAAGGTAGGCTTATTGGGAGCAGCTCTCAGACAGGTACCCTGGTCCCAAGGACCAGAGCCAGGGAAGTCACCATGCATCCAGCGGTAGCCTAGGCGTTGCCAGGAAGTTTCAGCCTCTTGAGAGTGAAACCGGAAGTAGAAGTTCAGGGTCCAGGAGGAAAAGGGTGAAACCCAAGATCAAAGGAGCTCAGGGTTCCAGAGCCCAAGCCAGGTGGCAATGTGATCAGCCAGTAATTGAGGCTCCCTTAGAGCTCCAAAACCAAGAGAGGCGGAGGCGGGAGCCCAGTTTTCTCTGGGTACACAATCGAGAGCAGCCGGCTGCTTGCTCCTGCAGATGGGCATTGAGTGGGCAAAGTGGCGCTAGGAAAATGGTGGCAGCCATCCGCGCTGACATGCTGGGGAATGGCAGAGCTTGTGGCGGCCAGCAGCACATGCCTGACACACCAGCGGTCAACCCCTCAGAGTCCAGCAATATATTCTTCAGGGAGAAGAGAAGCCTGCCCTTCCCAGAATAAACGGTGAGTCTCAGCAGTCGTGGTGAAATAGGTGATGCTGGCCCATTTATTTTGTGTGGAACCTTGGGCAGTGGGAGGAGTTTTGAGGGAGAATATGTTTGATTTGCTGGGGATAAGGAGTGCCAGGGATACTTCATTTATAAAGGGGAGAGCAGTACTTAATTATCCTGTGGGTGGGGGAAGGACGCCAGGAACGGTGAAAGGTCATTGGTTGAAAGCCAAGACGCCAAGACCTCTCGTTAGCATAGGGTGGGTGTTTCCAGGAAACCCCAGGTGCACACTTAACAGGTTTCTTATCAGGAAAGGGTTGGGCTTGTTATCTCCCTGAGGGCTAGGTGATGCTTCATAGACGATCTGGGATTCCCCAGATCTGGGGGAGAGGGAATCCAGCTGAGAAAAGGGAGTCTACCATCTTGTACCAAGCTCAGAGGCTCTCTGGAAATGCCAAACTTAGATCCTAACAGCAGGATCCCATAGGGGAGAAAGAGTGTACACACAAAGAGAAAGAGAGAATGAGAGAATGAGAGAAAGACAGGCAGAGAGAGAGAGGGAGAGAGCAAGCAGGAAACCAAAATGTCTGGATTATATAGTGAAGAGCCTCTTGGGGTGGGGGTGGGGAGAGGAAGCCCAGCCCCTCGACTGGAAAGTTCAGAGTAGGGGTGGGGTATGCCAGCCATGCCCTGTAACAGGTAGGGACTGAGGGATGCTGGGAGAACCTGTAGACTAAGTCCAATTTGGTTAATAGGCACCTCAGCCTCTTGTCCCTGGTCTGAATCTCCACATCTTTCTCCCAAGACCCTTATCCTGAGCATTGTTTTTCAGTCAATAGGACCCATTCTTATGGAAGTGGTCACAAATATTTTGCAAAACGCATGTACTTTGTGAACGAGTTAGATGTACTCATGCCTTCAGCTTTGTTGTGATAATTGTCAGGAGGAAATTTTTTTTATTTTTCCAGAAGTTGTACTGGCCTTAAATATGTCAAAAACAAACTACTCAGAGTCATATTCTATAAGTTTGACCCCACACTGGCCATGTAGAACTGGATTTCCCTCTTGCCTCATGCAGATCATGCCCCTACGATCTGTAGCATTTGCAGGGACCCCCACAGACAATCATCTTTTGGGGTTTGTTTGTTTTTGCTGAAGGAACTTTGCTACTTGATAATTAACCAAATTTCTCTCAAAAATTTTAATGTTTCTAGCAATGAACTGGGAGATAATTTTAAATTATACCAACTGCTTCTGTGTCAGAGGGCAGTGTGTGTTGTGGATATAAACATGATTTTTGTTTTGGTCCCAGGTATGGGATGTGGGACTGATTCAGATGGTCCACAGCAGCAAACTCATGCAGGCTCTGAGAGGCGCTCTTTACCAGCTGCAGATCATTTAAATCTGAGGATTCTGGAGAGAGAACAAATGCCAGAGCCCAGAGATTAGAGCTCCAAGAAAGAACAAGGCTGCTGCTGCTTCCCTCACCTCAGCTCCTGTTGCTGTTGTTGCAGTGAGACAAGAAGTTGCAGTTCTCCTGAAATGAGGATTAGATTCCTAATCCTGGCTCCACAGAACAAGATGACCCAAGCCAGCAGGAAGCAGCTAAGAAAGAGAACTGCGCTCCCTCTTCCACTAACGCTTTCTCTCTCCTACCTGGTGCTGAGATGTTGGAAGGGATGGGGGTGGAGTAAGGAGAAAAAAATATTAAAAAAAAATGTAAATAAAAGTTTTTTTTTAAAAAAACTAATGCCAATAGGTATGTTGTAGAAAATATAAATGCTAATAATGTTTATTATTAATGCCTATATCAATATCAATGAAAGACACAAACGTCTGAGACATTTTAGATAAGCGCTATTTCACTCTGGCGCTGGGCAGATATTTCTCCCTAAACTACTTCCCATCCATAATCCCAAAATACTGGCACATGCTTTCCATCTGGGCCATTCTACATTCTTAGAGTTCATTCCAACCCGTGAACATGGTTCTTTACACATCTGTGTGGGTATTAATATTTACTATTGATTTATCTGGAGTTAAACAGTGGTTATTCCTAAACCTGCTGTATACCCAAATCACCACATAGAGACTATTTTAATTAACCTAGATTCTTTTAATTATTATTAAATTATTTTATTATTATTTTAATTAACCTAGAGCACAACGCTGGGCAATGTTTACGCCATCCTAAACCTCTAAACCCACATAGTTTCCTACCATTCAGATATAAACCATTATACTTGCTTTTAGTCATATGTTAGGTCCAGGCCATCTCTCCACGTGGTTCCAAGACCTCTCCTCTGGATTCTCCTGCAGATCCTCTGCTTCTCCCTCCTGCTTCTTCTCTCTCCCCTCCTGGCTAGGATGCCTCACCCTATCCTCTCCTTTGCACAGCATTGGCGCTGGTTATTTTATTGACAACAAAGAGAACAAATGGTGGCTTGTTTACACAAACTTCAGACAGGTGATGCTTAGACTAAGCATCACAATGCAATGTCCAGATTGAAACCAGATAGAGGGGTAAAGACATCAGCATTTGAATGAACAAGGGTACATTCCATAAGAATATTATACCATGGTAGCTCTCCTTTTTATGCTATTCCTGAACCTGTCTCCTCCTCCTTCCTGTGATCCTCTCCTACTCCAAATATTCATACCTTGTCCACGCCTCCCTAATGTCTTCCCTCCCCAGGTGTGATCCCTAATTTTTTCAGCCAATTAGGGATATTTTGAAGGCAAGGATTACAAACATCATTTTGGGATACATGAGTGTTTGCTTGTAATAGATAGCAAACAGACCTCATGGGGGCAAAATAATTAACAATAACATACAAAGCACCAGAGCATGCCCGTTCAGTGGTATGATTGCTAATCTTGATTATCAACTTGATTACATCTGGAGTCATATAAACTGAGCACATCTGTGGTGGCTTGAATGAATATGGCCCCCCAAAACCTGACATATCTGAATACGTGGTTCCAGTTGTTGGAACTGTTTGGGAAAGGTTAGGAGGTGTGGCCTTATTGGAGGAGGTGTGACAATGGGGCAAGCTTTAAGGTTTCAAAAGCCCATGCCATTCCTAGTTGGCACTCTTTCTCTTCTCCCCCCTCTGTCTCTCTCGCTCCCTCCCTCTATCTGTGTGTGTGTGTGTGTGTGTGTGTGTGTGTGTGTGTGTGTGTAGGAATATATATGATAATATTACTCACAAACTACCAAAAGATGAAAACAGTCTAAATGTCCATCATCCAATGAGTGAACATCCATACATCAGATGTTATTCAGCAAACAAAAGAATGGGATATACATTGTAGCATACATGAACCTGGAAAATTAAGACTTTGTGTTGTGGTTTGAATGAGAATGGTTCCCATAGTTGTGTATTTGAATGCTTGGTCACCAAGGAGAGGAACTATTTGAGAAGGATTAGAAAGTATGGCTTGTTGGAGGAGGTGTTTTGCTGGAGGTGTGCTTTGAGGTTTCAAAGCCCACAGCAGGCCCATTCTCTCTCTCATTCTCTCTGCCTGCTGCCTAGGATCAGGATGCAAACTTCTCAGCCACTTCTCCAGCACTATGCCTGCCTTCCTGCCACCATGCTCCACACCATGATGACAGTGGACTAACCCTGTGAAACTGAAAGAGAGCCCCCAATTAAATTTTTTCCTCTTATAAGAGTGTCCTTGGTCATGGTGTCTCTTCACAGCAATCGGACAGTAACTACGACAGGAAGAAGTTGGTACCAGAAGTGAGGTATTGCTGATAGGCCTGGCCACACTTTTGTTTGGAGAAACATGGAAAACTTTGGGATTTTGTTCTGTTATGCCCAGTTCACGAACCCCAAATAGATTCCGCTGTAAATACATGAGTTTTTTTATGTATGCATGTTCGAACACAGGACACAAACCTCCTGTGGAAACAGGAGAGGAATGCAGCCCTGAGGTCTAGGGGTACAGTTTTTAAGGGAAAAAAAAAAAAACAACACAAACAGTGATGTACATCCTTTGGCATTACATGATCGGGTAAGGGAAATTAACTTTTGAAATGATTGGTCCACTTTAGGCACCAAGACTACAAACAGTTCTGGCCTGGTCAGAACTGGGCTGATTTCCTAGCAATTGTATAATTAGAGGGCAGGGAAAGAATGCAGTAAGTCTAGTTCCTCCCCTCAGGACATTACTGGACATGTGTTCACCTAGCTAGCCTTAAAACTATACCCACTGATTTTAAGTCTTTGGTCTCTCAGTTCTAGAAAACATCGATTGGATGTTTTAATCAGGGCTTAATAGGCCATCCTTGTAGGAGCAGGGAAGACGGTGGTGCTGAGGTTGATGTGGTCTATGGAGGTATAGCTCAAAAAGTTTCTGAGTGGAAGAATATTAATAAGTGGCCTAGAGATCATGCTTGTGATTTTGGCAAAGAATATGTCTGTCCTATGCCTTTGTCCTAAGAATCTACCTGAAACTAAATTGAAAAGTTTTGGACTAATGTCAGTGGCAGAGATGATTTCAAGACAGTTAAGTATTAACCATGTCACATGGCTATTAGTGACTACTTCTCATGCAGATCTACAGTGAAAAAGGAATAAGTAAGGTAAAGAAAAAAAAAGTACAGTTTGAGGAGAAAAAAGAACCAGAAAATGCAATGATGGAGCCAAGTCCTGAGCACATGGAGATAAAATAATTAAAGGAAGGCCCGTCTCAAAATTGGATGAAAGGAGAAGTGCCCTCAGGGCAAGACCCCACCCAGCTAAGCTTCCAACTTGTGAAAAGGAATTAAAGGAAGTCTTAAGTAGCAAAAGAAACCAACAACAATGCAGAGCTGAGGCAAATACAGTTGGAGAGGAAGTAAAAGAGTTTTATATAAAGAGAGATGAGGTTTGAGGTGTGACTCAGTGCAGAACACTTGCCTAGAACTATGGATGCCCTCAGCACTGAGGAAGGGAGGAGGGCCACAGAAAGCCATTGTGAAGTCTGACTACACAAGGACTAAAGGAGGTAAGAGATGAAGGTCATCATCCGGGTGATAAGTGTCACCCGGATGGCATCATCCATGCACCCTGGGTGGCTTCAATGTTGGCAGAGAAAGAAGGGACATCTCTTTCTCCTCTTAAGACCTAGCCAGCCTGATTCCTGGGCTCCATGGCTGAGACCTTCAAAACATGTACCAATATAGCTGTTGGCATATCTAAGTCTTCTGTGCTTTCTAGAACATTCTACCTCATACAACCACAAGGAAATATACACTTCTCCTCCAGAATTAAAAACAAACAGACAAACACAATCAACATCGACAATCCAGTAACTGAGAGCATCTGTAGTGTCTACTTGAGTGCCACTGTGATCTGTTGAAGCTAAGTGAGTCCTGGAATGTGCAGCTCAAACAGGACAAGGTATAAACATACCTGACATTTCTCTGTGTGCTTTCCATGGGACCTACCCTGATCACTTATTGCTTTCTATTTCACTTCTTCAGGAACAAGCTCTGTCACATTGTGCACCCTTCCTATAACACCAGAAGAATGATGGGAAGACATCAGGGTATACTGGGGTTTTCTGAGACTAAGTGCAAGGGTGTGGGGTGTGTGTGTGTGTGTGTGTGTGTGTGTGTGTGTGTGTGTCTACTCCTTTTAACTCAACTTTCCACTTAGATTGGGATTTGCTTACATTTTATTTGGAAATATGAAGAGGGGTATGTTTGTGTCCTGGCTTTGTAATTGAACTGACACCCTTAATCATTATCATTTGATATGTTAATGTCATGGACCCTCACAAGTGACTCATGGCCAGTGGTCACCTGGCCAGAGTGTCAGGGCTGGTGCTCTTTCAACCCCTATTGTCACAGTCCTCTGTTTACCAGTAGTGAGTTCCAGATCTCGGAAGCCACTGCTTGCCAGGCTCCCCTAGCTGAGATCATCCTCCCGAAAGACACCTCTCTGAAATGGCTAGTGGTGCCAACCTAAGTGTCACCCGGATGGCATCATCCATGCACCCGGGGTGGCTTGTCTTCAGTGTTGGCAGAGAAAGAAGGGACATCTCTTTCTCCTCTTAAGACCTAGCCGGCCTGATTCCTGGGCTCCATGGCTGAGACCTTCAAAATAAAATAAAATTAAGTCCTTTAGGGCAATCATTGTCCCTATTTCTTTCTTTTACAAAATCCCTGCCTAGATTAATTTATGAAAAGATGCCTGGTCAGGTATGGTGATGCACATCTGTAATCCCAGCAGTCAGAAGACAGAAACAGGAGAATTGGGAGTTTAAGGTCTTGGTGTCTTGGTCATTGTTCTATTGCTGTGAAGAGCACCAGGACCACAGCAACTCTTACGAAGGAAAGCTTTTAACTGGGGCTTGCTTATACTTTCAGAGGTTTGGTTTATTGTCATCTTGCTGGGAAGTGTGGCAGCGTGGGCGGAACCATTCCATGCAGGCAGACATGGTGCTGGAGAAATCGATTGAGAGTTCTACATCCGGGTCCAGAGGCAGCAGGAAAAGAGAGACACTGGGCTTGAGCATCTGAAACACCAAAGCCCACTCCCAGCGGTAATACTTCTTCCAACAAAGCCACACCTACTTCAACAGGGCCATACCTCCTAATCCCTGTCAATTAGTGCTACTCCAAGGGGAACCGATGAGAAGTTGATGGGGAGCATTTCTAGTCTAACCACACTTGGCTACACAGTAAGTTTGAGGTAGGCCTGGACTCCAGCAGCCCTTTTTGATTTTGTTTGTTTATTTGTTTTTCAAGACAGGGTTTCTCTGTGTAGGCTGTCCTGGAACTCACTTTGTAGACCAGGCTGGCCTCGAACTCACAATGATCCACTTGCCTCTGTCTCCCAGAGTGCTAGGCTCACAAGCATGCACCACAGTGCCCAGCTAACGTTGTCTTATTAAGTACACACACACACACACACACACACACACACACACACACACACACACTGGGGGGGGACAGGATCAGGTGGGTAGGACTATAGCTCAGTTGGCAGAATGCTTGTCTAGCATGCTTGAGCCCTAGGTTTAATCCTGTTATGCCCGAATTGCAATACCCTAAAAGACCACCACCAGGAGTTGAGTCCATTGCAAAACGCACCAGGATCTTTTTATTACAAGCTGCAGCTTGGGCTCACACGCCCACGGCCGAAGCGGTGAGAGCCTAAGAGCCTTGTGCTCTGGTTAGTTGGGTGATTTAAAGATTCCAATCCCTCCCAGCAGGCCCAAATAGGGGATTCCTGCCTGGCAAGCATCTATTTGTCGAAACAGAAAAGGGATGTTGCATTTTGAATTGATTGGCTATAGGAAGGCCCCCAAACCATTAATGGTCTGGCGTCCCTTCCTAGGGGGAATGGGCCCGTTTCCTAGCAACTGTATCTCTAGTGGGTGGGGAAAGGATGCAGTAAGGTTAGTTCTTTTTCTCAGGGCATTAGGGCTAACCCTTCCCAGAAGGTGGCTGGATATATCTCCACCCAGCTAGCCTTAGTTCAGGCCTGTGCTTTAAACTTTAAAATAATACCTACTGATTTTTAAGTCTTTGGTCTCTCAGTCCCAAGCATTGTATAAATTGGGCATGATGACACACACCTGTAATCTTAGCATTTGGGAGGTGGAGCCCTGGTGTGATGGCTAATCTTGGTTATCAACTTGATACCTGGGAAGAGGGTACCTCAGTTGAGGAATTGCCTTTATCAGATTGGCCTGAGGGCATGTCTGTGGGACAGTTTCTTGACTGCTAACTGATACAGGAGGGCCCAGCCCACCGTGGGCGGAACCATTCCTAGGCAGGTCTGCCTGGATGTTTAAGAAGGATTGCTGAGCATGACTCAAGGAGAAGTAAGGAAGGAGAGCTCCTCTGTTGTTACTGCAGGCTCTTGCCTTCAGTTCTTGCCTTGGCTTCCTTCCAGGACGACCTTTAACCTGTAAGAGGAAACAAACCCTTTTCTCTCCAAGCTGCTTTTTATCATGATGTTTATCACCACAACAGAAAACACACTGGAACACAGGGGGGATCATATGTTTAAGGCTATCCTAGCTACAGAGGAAATTCAAAGCCAGCCTGGGGTACATGAGACACTCTCTCTCAAAAAGAAAAAGAAGAAGTTATCTTCTGGGCTTGAGAGGGAAGGCTGCAGACAGGGATGGGTACTAAAGACAGGAAGAGAAGAAACTGAGTGCTGTGAAGTTGCTCCAGGCCTGGAGCCTGCCTGGATTTATAGCTGAGAGTCAAAGCAGAAGGATCAACATATGGGGCCACCAGGATGGCTCAGTGGATGGAGGCCACCAAGGCTGACCTCATGAGTGTGAGTGCTGGACACACACGGAGGATGGAGGGAACTGGCTCCCGCCGTTATCCTCTGGCTTACACACCAGCACTGTGGCATGTGTGTGCTTATGTAAACACACAGGCACTCAATAAATAAATAAAAATATAAGTTGGGGTTTTCTTTTTCTTTTTTTCTTTTTTTGTCCCTCTCTCCTTCAAATCAACTAGGGGAGACACTGAGGCTCTAAAAGGTTAAGGGTGTGGCCAATTATTGAGGGAAGAAGCTGAGTGAGACTGGAGCCCAGCCCACCTGACTGTCAGGGCCCAACTCTCTGCCACTCCCCTTTGAGAACTAGTGCTGAGCAGCGGGGGTCAGGAAAGAGGGGGTGTCAGGGTTGGGAGAGGTTCCGGTTTACACGTGGGATCCTGGAGGCAGCTACAGAATGGAGGGTGGCCCCTCGTGGGTTGGGGAGAGACAGATAAAAAAGGTGTGTGGCAAGGTGGAGAAGACAACTGAGAGCTAAGCAGAGCAAGCTCCCTGCTGCCACCTCTCTAGGCCATCTGTCCCAGCCCAAGCTGGCTGTCCCAGAGTCCAAGTTACAGACTTTGCTCTCGGCACTTTCAGGGCTGGGGGGGGGGGGGGACACGGGACAGCAGGGGTTGGAGACTATTAAATATTTACAGAATAGTGGAACTTGGAGCTTCTTTGCTGGCAGCCCTGGGTTGAATCTGGCTTGCAGACAGATTTTGTTGGGTCTGACTAGCTCTTTTAAAACATTTAAAAATATTTTTTAAATGGAGAGATCTCACGGAACAGATTTCTTGTCTTTCTTGGAAACTAGAAATCTCTCCCAACACTGGACCGTGCTCCCCTCAGCAGTAACTGAGCATCAGTCTCTTTCCAGCCCCCACCTGTGGCGGCACTGCCTCTCATCCACTCTGCTAGCCTCTGTGGCCTTGAAATCCCGTATCTCATAACCCCCATCCCACCCTCTCACCCTCCACCCCCGCCGCCACCACGGGAACACTGCTGGCGTAAAGCTGGCTTAGTGTGGACTCAGAGGGCCCTCTGGATTTGAACTTTAGGTCCCTGAAGGATGCTGGCTGGTAAATGTTCATCCTCTTGAGTGAATGTATAGAGATACTGACCAAAGGTGGATGCGGGCTGAGAAAAAGGAGACTGGGCACCAGAGTCGGGACATACTTTTTCTAGAGAAATAAACATCTGTGTTGGTTTGTGACAGGGTCTCTTGTGGCAGAGGTTGTCTTGAAGCTTGCTGTACAGCTGAGGATGGCTTTGAACTCCTGCCGCTCCTTCCTTCAACTCCTGACTGCCAGGATTCCAGCTACACACCACTACACCCAGTTTAAAGCGATTCGGAGGCATGTGTTCTGCTCCATCCTAAACCCCTGTTTTACCGTAGGAGGCCAGGGCTTGACTGAATACGGGCTCCACCCCCTAGCTGAGCTGCCCTGAAACTCACCCTGGCCCTGCGGTGAGAGGAAGGGTGCTAGGCAGATTCGGTGGTTGAGAGGGCGGGAGGATGGCTGAGTCAGAGTCCAGTGGGGAGGAGAGCTGGAGAAGATCTGCAGCGACTGTGCGTGTGCCCACGAGGAGAGGTTTCAGTGGAGTGGGAAGGGAGAATGAGCGGATTGCAGAGGACAGCGTAGGCGGTGGGAGTCTAGCCGGGATTCACGTAGGCGGCTCTGTCAAGATATTTGCTAACAAAGAGCGTTAGGCTGGGCTTTGGGTATTTGCTTTGAGGCAGCTAAGGAGAGGAAGGAGGAAGTTGGGAGAGGAGGCGAGAGGAGAGAAGGATTAGGGATAGAGTTTCTCTTGAGGCTAGAAAAGGTCTTCCCTAGCAATGAGTCTGTAAGAAAAAATGTAGCCTCTGGGCTGCCAGTGAGCCAGGCTGGCCCAGGTTGGCACAGTCAAGGAGAGCAAAGAAATGTTCCAGAAACTTCTAGAGGGATTTTTTTTATTATTTTTTATTTTTTTAAGGTTTTTATTCTGTGGCCTTGTCTGTAGCAGATTTGAAGTCCCAGAAAATGGGGAATGGGGACATGTCCTGTCATGCACGTACATGCTCATACACACACACACACACACACTGTATACCTGGAGGAAATTTTAAATTTCATTAAAGCCAGCAAACTTTAACCTGGGGAACCGAGATCCTCTTTACACTCTTCTTGCTTTTGCTGTTGTGTTTGTTTTGAATTATGTATCGAGGGAGATCCGCTTTGTTTTTCTCCACGCTGGGGGCTTCCCAGAGCTAGGTGCAGCCCTGCCCTGAATCAGAGCCGCTTCAGAGCCAGGAGGACGTGGCAGAAGGCCCAAGGCCCAGCCACAGTGCAGGAAGGGCATGCCACTTGGGAGTGTGTGCCTGCCTGAGCCTTTCCTGTGCTCTCAGAAAGTTCAAAACATGCTGGAACTCGGGAGGAGAGAGATTTGCCCTAGTGACTAAGACGCGTTCAAACATTTTCCCACAGGCTCCTCCTGCACGTCCCAAAATAAACTGCAGGCCTGGATCTTAGGCCTCTGGCATGTGCTTACATTTGTATAATGTTACAGAGCGGCAGGCTGGTGGGTGGGTTACACTCACAGGGGGATTTTAGGGAATGCTCTGCTCACAGTGGGATTCCTGGCTAAGCTTCCAGGCTGGGGCCAAAGGACGAATGCTATAGGCAAACACCACAGCAGGAACAAGTGTACCCTACCCATCAGACCAAGGAAAAAAGTGCTCGCTTAAAAAAGTGTGTGTGTGTGTATGTGTGTGTTAATGGAGTTGTGCCTATAGCCTTGCACATGCTAAGCAGGTTCTCAGAGCCCTGAGGCATTGAGTTCGTCTGTGTCAAGCTGATACAGCACTTGAAATAAGGCAGTGTGGAGCTGGACCTGCCTTCCTTCAGGGATTTAGTCCTACACAGAAGATGAGCGAAGATGCCTATCAGGTGATGGCAATTAGGGCAAAGGACAAGAGGAGTCTGGAGAAACCAGGAGGAGGAAGGTAAAGCCCACATGAGGAGGAATTCGTAATGAACTGGGCCTCAGAGAATACGAGGTACAGGGTAAGGAAGGCTGAAGGGGAGAGTGGGAGCAAAGAGATGAAAGGGAAGGGCAACAAGAAAGCCCAGCACCATAGTGAGGGGTGCAGGGCGCCCGAGGCTCTCAGTGTGTGTCACCTTAGTCCCGGAACACCTGTCACATGCTGTGTCAGCAGCTGCAGAGATGGCTCAGGGGTTAAGAACAGCCATGTCCGGCGGCTCACAACTGTGTGTGCATGTGTGTGACATGGGGTGTGGAGGGCTGAGATTTGTTGTTGTTTAAATTTTTATTTGATGGAAATGGGTGTTTGCCTGCCTCCACATG
The DNA here is from genome assembly GCF_907164565.1 of Psammomys obesus. Classification (NCBI taxonomy): domain Eukaryota; kingdom Metazoa; phylum Chordata; class Mammalia; order Rodentia; family Muridae; genus Psammomys; species Psammomys obesus. The sequence continues at coordinate 302,869 of NW_026590767.1, read as the reverse complement.
TGTATAACGCTGTGTGCCTCATGCCCTCAACTGGATTGGGTTCCCTGGAATTGGAGTGACAGACGGTTATGAGCCATCGTGCATGGAATCAAAGCTGGGTCCTCTGGAAGAGCAGCCGGTGTTCTCAACCTCTAAGCTCTCTCTCCGGTCCCCAGGTAAACATGCAGAAAGGAAACGTGTTTACTTCAGCTAACCTCCTGCACATACTTGTTAAACAATAATACAGAGCATCGCTTGGCTGGCCATTTTCTTCTTGCGATGGAGTGGCTTGGCGGGAGCGGTGGCTCGCTGCAGCTGCCCTGCATGGCGTCGCTGACAGCATCACACACCAAATTTGTACCACACATCACTAAGCCAGGGAGAGATCCAAATTCAGTATTTGACATATAGCTTCTACTCAGTGCATCCTGCATTCCTGTGATGACTCAGACCGTGGTAAGCCAGGGACCATCTGCAGCCCAGGTGGTTTGCTGCGCCCGAGATAGGAAGGAATCCCCTAGGATTCTGAAGTGATATATTGAAGAAAAAAGAACCAAATACTCTGAGTTTGGAAGAGGTGAAGAGTCTCAGAATTCTGTGTCCCTTTGACAGTCGGTCATAGTAAATAAAAAAAAAAAGTTGCACTATATAGTTTATTATTAGACCTATGATTATCACGGTGGCATTATCTAACCCGCTATCACAAATAATAAGACACAGACACCTGTTAGATTTTATAATTGCCTTATTTACTTTGGGCTGGGCAGATATTTCTACCTATGCCATCTGAATCACCTCACAGTCCATCTCCCAGCCCTCATCCTATCTCCATCCTATCTTCATCCTCATCCTATCCTCCTAAACTATCCTATCTTCCATGAATAATCTTATAAATACTTGCTTTATTCTTCATTCGGGCCTTTTCACAGCATTATTGGAGCCCTTCCTCCCGGCCCCTGTGTTTTTTTCTCCCTAGGCGAACCCATCAAGGCATCCTCCTCCTTCTCTCATCTGTCTGTCTCTTGTGATTCTCATGATTCTTCTGGCCTCAAAAGCCTGGAAACCTAGCCACGCTTACCCCATTCTGCCCTGCCCAGGTATAGGCCATTTAATGACCCAATCAGGTATAATGTTTTAGGCAGGTTTACACAAACAAGGGTGGGTGTATCTGGCGGTCAGTAACCAGATCTTGAGGGCCAGTAATCAGCGTCAGACCATCCTCCAACAACAGTCCTTGCTCACTGTGGTGATCAATCTTGTCAAGTTGATGGGATCAGAATCACCACGGAAACATACTTCTGAGCATGCCTGTGAGAGTTTCCAGATTCTTTTAATTGAAATAGGAAGACCTACTCTGAAATTGGGTGGCCCCATTCCCTGGGGTGGGTTCTGGAACTGAAAACACAGAATGGACCTGAGTACCACTATTTATTTTTGTCTGCTTCCTGATGGCTGACACAAAGCGATCAGCCACCTTGAGATCCTGCCACCATGCCTTCTCCACCAAGTAGGACTATATTCTGAATGTGTTACCTGAAATAAACTCTTCCTCCCACCCTCCCTCCTTTCTTCCCTTCCTTCTTCCCCCCTTCCTCTCTCTTCCTTCCTTCCTTGAGCTGTTTGTGTTAGGTATTTTGCCACAGCAGTGAGGAAAGTAACTAATCCACCACCAGTCCCACTTGGCCCAAGACTGAGATGCCATGACATGGATCTCTGTGCAAATTCTGCCCGCTCCTGGCTGTATGGCCGGCATTTGTTCAATGTATTGAAGGAGGATGTTGACCACAATTAACCTTGTCATCTGCCAGGCACCACTTGCAGAATCCACTTGTCTGAATTCATAGAATCATTTCCCTATTATCTAAGTGAGGGACCTGGGGAGAAAGAGACTCCCGTAACTGGCCATGTACGTACTGTAAAGCTGTGATTTGAGCTCAGAGCAACCCAAGCCTGTACTCTGAGCTACAATGCTCTCCAGCTGGTACGGAGGTTTAGGTTAAATGAGCCGTGGTCCCTGGACACCAGATACTCAGCAGTGCTGCTGCCCCCAGCTCCTACGGCGCCAAGACAGCTATGTTTCCTTGCAGCCAGCAGTTTTCGTGGTCTCCTGCAAGATCCAGGGCTAGGAGCCGCTTGTGTTGATGTCCACATTATATCTGGTTTGGATGGGCCAAAGCAGTCAACTGTGTTAGAGATCAAATCACTGTGATTCATGATTAAAAAAAAAAAAAAAATCCAAGTCCAGGGACCTTAGTGTCTGGGTGAATTAAGCAGAGATGTCCCCTGTCTTTAGTTGATTTACAGCATGGGCAGACTGGGGCTCTTGCTCAGTGGGAGGAGCCTGTATGAGGCTCCTGGTTTGATCTCCCATCCTGGGAAGTGGAGGATGATACCCAGCAAGGCTTCTTTCTCTGTTTACAGTTGAGTTTCTAGAGTCCCTGGCATGTTGGCTCTCCCTCCCCTGGTGAGGGAATGATGTTGGCAGAACCCCACCAGCATGACTTCAGCCTTTCTCAGCAAGCTACGAGTGGCAAGTACAGCAGTGTGTATTTTTGTGTGGCATCGTCAGGCACCAATATTAACCTCAGGATAGTCATGAGGAGCTCAGCGTGGGGCTCTGAAGTCAGCACACACGCGTGTTTCAATGTCTCAGGTCCCTCTCTTCCTTTCCATCATTTGGCAAGTTGGGTAGGCGGTATGTGAAGAAAGAAGGCAGAAAACTGAACACATCCCCACACAGGGGTCGAGGGTCAGGGTGGCTATGATCTTTCCCAAGCTTTACTTTTTTTTTTTTTTTTCCTTTTGTGATTATAATGACAACTCTTCGATAGTGAGAAATCTGGAATTTTGGTTTCTTTAAAAGAACACAGAAATATTGTAAGAACGTGTTTTCATTTCAATCCCAGGTGTGGGGATATGGGGCTGCCTTGGACTGTCCACAGCAGCTGACTTCGATTTGCCTTGTGCTCTAGCGTGCAGAGCCATGGTTTTGCCAGCTGCAGAGTTTCTGTGATGTGTGACGTTTGGAATTCTGGGAACTTTTCAGAGCCCTGATAGGTGGGGTTGGTGGGAGGTGGGAGTGGTGTTGGGGTTTTAGATTCAAGGATCTCTCCCCCCTCTGTCCTTTCTCTCTTGACTAATGATATGGGGTGAATCCAGGGGGATAAAAGATGGGGAAAAGAACCCACAAAGTAGCAAACTCCAACTACACCTTTTTTTTCTCCAAGCCCTCCCATAGATCCTTTGTTTCCTTCACATTCATGACCTATTTTTTTCGTTGTTACTGCATGCATGTATATGTATATATAGTACATCCCTAAATACAACTTGCTTTGTCTGCATATTCCTTTGTTGTCCCTGTCCACTTTGTCATGTTTATTAGTGTTGTTTGTGTTCAGCTTATGTTTAGGCAGCCATGTTGGTGAGACTTTATGGGTGTAGCCTCTGACATTACTAGGAGACACAATCACACAGAAAACTTCCTGATCCTCATCTCAGGATCTTTCTGGTCCTCTGCAATTTTCCCTGAACCTCAGGTGAGGAAGTGTTTTGTAGATGTATCCATTAGGCCTGAACACCACAACTCTGCATTTTGATCAGTTGAGGTTTTCTGTAGCTGTCTACTGTTGCAGTTTCCTTGATGAAGGCTGAAGACTACACTTATCTGTGGGTATAAGGACAAATATTTAGAATGCAGTTAGTGCTTATGCTGGTTTAATAGAGCAGTTGTTGTAAGTTCTCCTCTAATAACCATGACTTCATTGGCACTGAGTAGTTGCCTAGGTTTCCAGTACCAAGCATGTTTTCTTTCTCTCGTTGAGGAGGTCTCAGATTCAACCGGAGAGCTGTTGGTTACCACCAAGATATGCGCACCACTACTTCACCCTTAGGGTTTTGAGCTGTGCTGATTGTTGACGTGGTTCATAAGCATCCTAGCAGGGCAGGACTGTTGGCTGCCTCCCTCCTTTGGAAGCTTGCATGGTGCCTTCTGTTTCTGTGAAAGCCAGTCCTCAGGGAAGGGGCATTCAGGTAAGTTCCAGATTAGAGGCCTCTGGGTCCTGTTTCTGAAGGGCATGATGTATTCAGACTTACCTTCTACCTCACCTCTGGAGGGCAACAGGGGAACAACAGTAATAGGCTGCATGTTTTAGCAGTCTCTTGGACAGTGGAATTTATTTTGAGACAGGGTCTCTCTAGCCTTGGCAGTCCTGGCCACTATAGCCAGGCATGGTGGGGTATTACTGTAATCCCAGCATTCTGGGAGGCAGAGGCAGGCAGACCTCTGTCAGTTCAAGGCCAACCTGGTCTACAAAGCCAGGATAACCAAGGCTACACAGAGAAACCCGGTCAAAAAAAAAAAAAAAAAAAAAAGAGAGATCAAGGGGTCAACACGGGGAGTCACCCTCAGTTGCTCTCTACCTCATTTTGTGAGACAGAAGCTCTCTGAGCCTGTGGCTCACTAGTTCATCGAGCAAGGCTGACTAGTGAGTTGTGGGCATCCTAGTCTCTGCCTCCCTAGCACTGGGGTGACAGCCCTGTGGGGCTACTTGTGCCCAACTTTCAACATGTGGGGTCCTCATTTCACCCACTGAGCTACATTCCCAGCCCTGGAACAACCTTCATGCTATCTGCACTCTTGAAACTTTCAGAAACCACAAAAACCACCTTGAGAGTTATATAATCACTTTATTTTTCCTCCCCCTGAAAATCTAACATTAAAGCCATTCCAACGTATAGATATTCCTATGTCGCCTTGCACATCTCATTCTAGCTAAAGTTAGTTATTTCAGTAATGAGATGAAGATTATCCCATCAAAAGGGCAACATGTCTCAAAAACGGGTTTCATATTCCTGTAACTCTCTGCCTAACCCCCCAACCCCAAAACGCCTTCAGTCCAGAGCTACAGAAAGAGAGCTCAAAGCCATGGCTCACTCATTGTACCCATGCTCAGAAAGGCCCCCCAAAACAAGCAGAGGGGCTAGACTTCTGAAACAGGCAACTTCTTTATTTGTACAGATAATACAGAAAAAAAAAAAAAAAAAAACCAACCCTTTGTTAGTGGCTTTACCTCCACCGCTAATTACTGCATACCAAGTGGCTATGAATAATGAGAACCAACTGAAAGCAAGTCCCACAGTGCATGCAACTTAAAAGTCTCTACAGCACACTGTCAGTCAGTCCTGATGCTCCAACAGGACACTAGGGAGCAGCCGAGTCGCCAGCTGAGTCGGCTGTGTTGCTGGGATTTGGAGGTGCGGCTGCTTTGGCTTCCAGCTGTTGACCTTCAGTTTGTGGATCTTCATTTTCAGGACCTTTCTTCCCCTTGTCTGCTGCTGTGGCACTCACGCCCATGATTTCCTGCAGCGGCTGCTCGGACTCAAGATTGCTGGGCTGGAGTTCATAGACTTGCACTTGACCCGGGACGTCGATTGCTTTCTGCTCCAGTTTTTCCAAGATGGTCTGAACCTTCCTGACGCCATCTCTCCTGGCCTGCCGGACATCAGCTCGTCCTTCGGGGTCTACGGAATCCAGAGCCAGCAGCTCTTTGGTCAAATACTCTTCGATCATCAGGTATTTTTTATCAGTCTTCTTGCCTTCAAAGTTGTCTACGGCCTGCTCCAGGCCTTGCACCTTCTCCAGGATGGCTTCCACCTTCAGCACGCCTGGATGCTTTGGAAGGGATTCAGCTTCCCCTAATTTGGGGGGTGCAGCTTCTGCAGGGGCCGGGCTGGGAGCGGCCTTCTGTTCTGTAGGCACATTCTTGGGGGAAGTAGGGACAGCTGAAGGGGCAGGGCCCGGAGAAGGACAAGGAATTGGGGCAGAGGAGACCTTTACTTCTACTTTCTCAGCAGGAGGAGGTGGCTTCTGGGAAACAGGCTTAGAGTCTGCCTCCTTGCGGATCACTTGAATGGGGATGTGGCCAGGAGGGAGATCTGGTCCAGCTGGGCCTGGCTTACTTTCTGGTTTGTTTTCAGGTTGGGTGACAGGTGAAGGTTCTCGATGGGTCATGGGCTGCTGAGAAAGAGGACAAAAACTTTCAATAGCTGTCTAAAGCAATACTTTATAGCTAATGGCAAGCAGCAAGGATTAACTTTATTGGGTGTGTTCAGGCATTTGTTCCATGGTGTGCGTGTGGGTCTCAGAGGAACATTCCCCATCCCTGCCCCCAGAGGACCACTTTTGGAGTTCTGGCCTGCCATCTTTTTTTGAGTTCCAGGAGCTGAACTTGGACTGTCGGGCTTGCCAGGCAGGCTTTTTATCCACTGAGCCTAGAAAACCACATTCATACAAGATCTAATGTATTTTTATTTATGTATATGTGAACTATATGCATGTCGTGTGCCCTTCTCCCGGAACTGGAGTTACAGGCAGTGGTGAGACACCCTCACGGGTAATGAGAGCCATCAGCTCTGCAGAGCTGAGCCATCTCTCAATGCCTTAGCAAGGCATTCTTAAGATCAGCCAATAGCTGAAATACAAACCAGGTGGTGCTCGTGCGTGTGACAGGTTATCTGCCAAGCTGGCAGTGATCGGCTCACCACCCGGCTGCCTCCTGAAGACGGCAGCCTTGTGGGCAAGGAAAAGCGAGCCCCTGTAGTTTTCATGAGTGAAGCAGCATTCGGGCTGCTCTTGGCGTTCGCTCAGAGCACTTCCCGAGTGACTCCAACTCAGCCCTCAGCCGGAGACCCTGTCGCAGCTCCGGCTGCATCAAGTCTCAACTCCCCGGGCACCTTTCAAGGGTGACTTCTAAAAACCCAGTGGTTTCTGTTCAGTTCTGTTTTTGTTTTGTCTTGCTTATTTGTTTGTTTTCAAATAAGCAAGATGCTCAAAATAGTTAACCCTCAAAGACTCGGCCCCTGCATATTGATGCTTAACCCTGGCCTCTGGCTGCACAGCCCTTCCGGGACTGGAGGTCATGGTCACATTTTAAAATATGAACTACGTGCCGAATGGTAACCAAGCAGGGCTCTTCCAGCATCTCTGAGAATAAACACCTGGACTCTAAAACCCTCACATGGCCCCAGTTTTATCAACTGGGAAGAAATGTTGCCCTATTCTAACCCCAAGTAAAAACGTTAATTCAGTTTTAATGTTCAGAGAAGTTAAATCCTTGAAAGCTCTAAAAACGGTTCTTTGAACAAGATATAAAAGAAAGGCTGCCAAGATTAATGTCGACAGAGGTCAAACTAGGATGAAATGCTTCCCCACTGACTAGAGGAAAGATGGGCAGGCCTGAGGAAGATTCTCACTACAAATGGGCACTCTCTTCTAGGTGACTAAGTGCAAGCACGGATCCTGAGTGGCGTGCTACCTCAATGCTACCTCACTGGCAAGCTCCTCCACCGAATGCCTTTTGCTCCACATCAGCCCTCACTACTCACCATGCCCCTGCACTTTGGGTTTTAAAAGCACTGTACAAGGGTAAACACGGAGGAAAGGGCACGTGTCAAGGCCATGAAAGCATGAGAGGCTGGAACAGTTCCAGAAACTAAAGAGAAGTGACGCCTAATGTCGTTGTTTGCAGTCCTGGGTCAAATCCCAAAATGGGAAAGTTCTGGGAATGAAATCTGAAAGTGGATAGTATACCGGATAATGCCATTGCAAGAATATTACATTTCCGGAACCATTCTACTATGGTTGTTTCCTAGGAAAATATTCGCTGAAGTATTCAGGAGTAAAAGGGCCTATTTGCAAGTAAGCCTCATACAGTTAAATTAAGTAGATGAGGTCTGGAGCGATGGCTCAGCAGTTAAGTGCATGGACTGCTCTTCCAGAGGACCTGGGTTCAATCCCCAGCACATGGCGGCTCACAACTGTCTGTGACTCCTGTTTCAGGGGAATCTCATACTCTCACCCAGACATACATGAAGTCAAAATAACAATATACATAAAATAAAAATAAATAAGTACATGATACTTAAGAAAGAAGTGACAGAAAGTGATTGAGGCAAGCATTAACAGGGGCGGGAGGGGGCGCTGGGGATGTAGCTCGGCTGCCAGTGTTTGACTAGTGTGTAAAAGGCCTTGGGTTCGATACTAGCACCACGTAAACTGGACACAGTAGTGCACCCCGTAACCCTAGCACCAGGGAAATAGAAGCAGGACAATCAGAAGCTCAAAGTCATCCTCAGATACAGAGCAACTTTGGAGCCAGCCTTGGTTGCATGAGAGACTGTCTCAACAAAGCAAAACAAAACACTGAGCATGGGTGAAGGGCACATGGGACTTCTAGGAGTCTTACAGCTCTTCAGAAAGGTGGATATTGTTTCCAAATAGAAAAGCTAAAGAGAGTGCCGGGGAGATGACTCAGCAGGTCAAACACCTGCTGTATACATGTGAGAACCACAGTTTGGGCCCTCAGGGCCCACATAACATCTGGACGGGTGTGGCAGTCCACCTGTAATCCCAGCGCTCAGGAAGCAGAGAGCCAGCAAGCTAGCTAGACTAGTTAGCTTGCTCTGGTAAGCTCTGGGTTCCAGTGAGAGGCCCTGCCTCAACACAAAAGGTGCACAGCGATTGAGGAAGACAAGTCAACCGGGGCCTTCACAGGGATGTGCATGCACATACACAAAACAAGTATCACGCACAGGCATGCATGCACACCACACACGTGCTAACACAAAAAGATGAGGGTTTTCTGTTTCAGGGACTTTGACAATACCACTGTTTGCAGGAAAAAGATATTTCACATTTGTAGATAGGGAGCGTTCACTTTAAAAACCATGATAAGGAATAATTCATCTCGTCTTACAGTTGAGGACACTGAGTGTCCCCCTCTAAGCTGCGGGCTGTTCAGTTTCAGTGACACCTCTCCCCAGCTTCCCCGGAGGGTGAGCGGGGCTGTGCCCACGCTATCCAGCAGACCAGAGTGGCTACCCACTACTGTCCATCAGCCAGGGACCACAGGGCCCTCATGTAAAGGGAGGGGAATGTCTCAGACATGGTTCCTTGCTGTCAGGCTCAGAGCTTAAGAGTTAAGAGGATCATTTGGTTTGCACAGAATAGTAAGGTACTGAACCCTAAGGAACTCGTGCAAAGCATGGAGAAAGGAGTCGCCTTCTGGGAAGAGACCAGCTGGGCCAAGCCCTTGGAGGGCAGGGAGATAAGGGACTGCGCTGGTATGCTATAGAAGAGGTCTAGCCTGGGCAAACGCCCAGAGGGATCAAGAGAATGGGCTTGTAGAATAGAGAAAGGGAGACAATGTACCTCTTAAACTGGAGACCACCCTGTGGTTGGAATGTGAGTGGGGCCGTGGGGAGACCAGGAAAGGTGTGGTGCACGTCAAGGAACATGGTCATAGGAATGAGGACGACAACCCTGGGTGACAGTACTACCACGCTCTCCCCCCTTCCCCTAGAGCGGCTGCAACAGGGAGCAATCAGCCGAGAAAAAGCTGCAGAGAGTCCTGAGGGTTCAATAGTCCCTGTCCTGCCTTTTCACCAAGGACCAGCAACTTCTAGAAATCTGCTTTGTGTCTAGCTACACCTGAGCTGACAGGGCAGGGCTTTGAGGAATCCCAGCGCATCGGCAGAACCCCTCGGCCTGCTTCAGCCATCTGTATTTCTGTCAACCCGACTCCATACCTGAGGCCTGTCAACCACGGTGTGCACACGGATGGGCGAGGGGGAGTGAACCGGTGTGCCGCTTCTGGCTGGAGAGCCCTCCCGGCTGGACGCGCCTCTGACAGGTGACCTGAATGGAGAGGCTGCCCGGTGTGGCCGGGGCTCCCAGTCGTCCCCCTGGATCTTGTGGTACACAGGCTGGTGGGTCTGGTATTCACCCTGTTGGGCTGGGTAGTGGGTCTTCTGGGCTTGGTGGTAGGGGGGCTGGGCTGCCGGCCGGGTGACGTTCTGCTCGTGTATCACGGGAATGGGTATGTAGCCCCGGGGCAGCTGGTGGCTACCCAGACTGCTCCTGCCGGAGGAGGGCAGGCTAGCTGAGGAGGATGACGACGAGCAGTCAGAGGCCGCTGGTGACTGAGAACGCTGGAAGAGACAAAGGGTAGAGGCATGGTGCCGTGAATGACCCTGGCACTCGACATTTCCACCGGGCACCACTTGGCTGGGACAACACATTTCCCAAAGCCCTCCTGCGATAAACGTTTCCATTTTCAAAGTGAGGATAAGGGCGGTGTGTTCCTTTGTGAGGGAGCAAGGGCTCAGTGTGTCTGATGCCCTGGCTTCAATCTCCAGCACCCCTCCACTTAACAGATACAGTGTTAAGGACTAGAAGGGCTGGGGACACAGGTCACCTGCCTAGCACGCTCAAGGCGCCCACATCTCTGAAATAAAAAGGCTCAAACAACAGTTCTCTGTGCCTCTCCTGAAACAGGAAAAAGGAAGCCTGCTTGGCCACCTCCCTGGGAGGCTTTGAGGATTAACCGAAAGCATCCGTGTACAGGCCCTGGCAGGCAGCAGCGTGCACAGGGAGGGCGTGGTCCACCGTGTTTGCTGTTACTGAATGTCCCCTTATTTCCTCTTAACCTGTTATTGGAGAACTTGGTGGAGCATCTGGGAGCTGCCTGTGTCTAGGTGCAGGCCAGATCCCTTTCTCTTCTAATCGACCTTCTAGTTATCCAGAAGGTGAAGAAAATGGCTCTCCTGGTGGCTTGCCACTAAAGGCCTTGTTAGTTTACATTTTCTAAGATCTCTGATGTGTCGTTTTGATGTGTACTGCAAGAGCGTGACAGACATAGGAAGTGCAGCTCTCAGGGAGAAGAGAGACCTCAAAATCAACTATGATTTTCACCCCAGGATGGCAAGCGTGAATAGATGTAGGAGTCAGAAACAATCAGGACTCCCACGCAACCAGGAAATGAGGGCTTATACACAAGAACAATGCCAGTGGGCCCAGGAAATGAGCTGCAGACAGGATGACCGAGAGGGTTTGGCTACTTAGGAACCCTACCAGGTCTCAGCTCAGAAAGGAATGAATGAGTAATCCTCTTCCCCTAGTACCAAACCTTGCAGCGCTGAGCTTCAGGGCTCAAGTCTTAGAGCTGCCACCCTTCTGACTTCATGCTGGATTTCCTTCAGTGGCGCGCTCTGAAGACAGAGCTGCCGTCCTGACTTCATCCCCAGCATAGGTCCAAAATGTACCCGAAAGATCTAAACAGAATAACTCAGAACTCTCTCTGAAGCAGAGAGCCCCGTGTGAATAAGGAATGCTCATCTGGGAAGACAGGCAGCTGCACCTGGCTGAACTGCCTCTACCTCTACGCATTTCAGCCACTGCAGCTACCATCTTGGTGCCAATTCCTTTACTCCAAACATTAGCTGTGCGATGTCTGGCCATATGAAAACCACAGGTTTAAGATTCGGGGGACAATGTGAGGCCACCAGCTGCTTTGGCAACAGAGAACCACCTATGCCGCAGGGCTGGCCTGAGCCCTGTGTGCTACCTGGTAGCTATCTGGCCCAGCACGAACCAGGTCTCTTCTTACCTCAGGTCCATGGGCAGCCGGGGGCTGAGCTGCTGCAGCTGCTGGCACCTGTCCGGACTGTTTATCTGGCTGGGTGGCTTCTGTCATGCCTCCTCGCAAAGGAGATTGGGACCTCTGCGGGGCAGCCGCTGCTGCCTCGGTCCGAAACCGCTGCACCCCAGGTGGGGCGTAGGCATGGAAAAGGTGTGGCTGCCGGTTTTCAGAGCCTTCATGGAGGACAGGAATGGGAATGTAGCCTGGTCGGAGCTGGGGGTATACTGGGTGGCCTTCCCTAGTGGGCAGCAGCCTGGAGCCTTCTCGGGAAGGACCATTGGCAGAGGATGTGGTTTCCTAAAATAAAGTAAGGAGAAACAAAGATTGGTTAGAAACAGGACAGTGAGGCCCCTGGGAGGGAGGGGGGGGTGCTGAGGGGCTCTGACCTTCCCAAGGGACTTGGGCCTCACACTTTAGCCAGGCTAGCTGAGCATAGGGGCCTGGACTGCTTCCCTGGCCCTGCTTTCTCCGGGTTCCCAGAATCTACTGTGTCAGACAGTTTAAAGGTTTATAGGTCCTGGGGATGGTGGTGCACGCCTTTAATCCCTGGACTTGAGAAGCAGAAGTGGACAGGTTTCTGTGACTTGGAGCCCTGGCTAGCCAGGGCTATATAATAAAACCTGTCTCCGGAGAAACAAAACAAAACAACAACAAAAAGACGAGGTGCATCTGGAAGTCAAAGTATCTGTTTGAAGCACAAGGGAGGTCTCAGTTTCCCCCAGTGGTGAGACGGGTTTTTTCCCAGGTGACAGCAGTAGGGCAGCAGACGGCAGCAAGCTGCCTCTGCACACCCTCAGAGGCTGAAGCCAGGTGGTCCCGGGGAGACTCAACTCCAACTACTAAACTGCAGCAAACTTCTGAGATTCCGATAAAGCTCTCACATTTCCCATCCACACAGTTTGTATCTGATCCAAACACAAACCGTCACTTGACAAACTTTCTGGAGAAGCATGTATGCTTCTGTGCTGTGTGCACTCTGTGTTCTCTCTCTCTGTGTATGTGTGTGTGCTGCCTGTGTTTCAGGAGCTAGCTTCTTTGGAAATATTTTTAGAACAAGCTGCAAGAAGGGGAGATACACAGGAATGCAGCAGTGGTGCAAGAAGAGAACAAATTCGGCGGATTAATCGTACCCGCCTTGCAAGGCCAACTCATTAGCGTCTCTGCCTGGCTAAACTTTACAGCAAGGCTACTGGACCTTCTCCTAGGCCCACCTCTGCCGTTTCCACGGAAAATCCAGTTATTGCAAAAGAACAGCTACGTCAGGTCGAGCAGAAGCCCCCGCCCTCCTGGCCTGCCACTGGACAGCTGAGCAGGTTCCCAGCTCCACCCCACCTCCTTCCCTGCAGATGTCAATCGCCCTTGGCTCAAAAGAATCCTGTTTGGTCAGAACCCCCTTTTCTTTTGATCAGCTGTCTCCTCTGAGTAATTTTCTATCCACCCGTCCCACCGTGTGCTCTGTGCTCAGCAGGGAACTGAGCTCATCCCTCTCCTCGGCAACAGTGGCTGTCTACCTCAGTGGTCCCAGGAAACTTGTCCTTGCCATGCTTTAAGAAAGCTCTACAGAACATTTCCCCCTTCCGTGAAGTCGGCCCTGCTCGGGCCAAGAGCGGTCGGGGGGTTCTTCTTGTGTCCTCTCACAGAGTTGTCCCTTTAGAGGCCTGGCTATTTTGGGACCCTTGAGAAGGCCAAGTTCCAGATGTACCTCAGGGGAGATCTTATTTCAGACACTGAGGCCAGCCAGCCACTCACTGGGCAATGACATCTCTCTTCAACCAGAGGCTGTGCAGCTCAGCCTCCAACTGTTTCCTGAGCAGAAGAGTCCTTCCACAGACCAGGGGAGCTGTGCTGTGTCACTTGTACGCTTGCACGCGTCCAGCTAGGTCGGTATTTGGGAGAGCGGGCCTTCCTCAGCAATGCAGTGCTCCCAAAGAAGGGCAAGCAAATGTCAAAAGCTGGGGACCTGTGAGGTCAGGGTGTAATTTCTACAGCTGCAGAACTGGAAAAAAAACTAATGACGGACTCAGAGGGTTGCTTTGCATTTTCGGTGAAAAGACCAAAGACCATTAACTCTGCCATGATTTATATCTATATATACAGGTCTGGAGGCTAAGTGGCTGGCCCTGGAATGTGGCCTTTTCAGGCTTATGCATGGCTTCTCTCCTGTTGAGACCTTGCCCCTGGAGGGCCTCCAAAATACAGAAAAGGCGAGGGTGTCACTGTGTCCTTGGGGAAAGGGGCAGACAGGCACTTGGTACTCTCAGATTAGAATACCCACGTGCTCGGGACATCAGCATTATTTTAGCTTGTTTAACTCTCAGGTCACCCAAGAGCTGGGAGTAGATCCAGGCCTCACAGAGAGAATCTAATTCTTGCCATGAGGCATGCACCAGAGGGAACTGGCAAGAGTCAACAAAGAATCCTGTTATATTTTCTAGGCAAAGCATTCACTCTAAGGGACAGGTGCCCTTCTTTCCAGTTGGAATCAAGGTTTTTGCATAGTCTTGTCATATGTTTTTGGGGACTGCTTGGGGCTTTTTGTTTCTTCTGGCCATGAACAATCTGTTCCTCCATGACCTACTCCTTATAGCCAGACATGTAGCAAGCCAGAGCTAGCCTCTTCTTCAACTTCTGGTGAACATCAAGCCACCACTCTGAGAGGCCCCCTGGGGTCTTGCTGGTCATCAAACAAGGAGTTTAGAAGACAAGTTAAAGGTCTGGGCATGCAGCTCATGTTGGTAGGCTGCTGGACTAGGAAATCCTGGGTTCAACCCTAAGTATCATATGAAACAGGCACAGTGGCGCACATCTATAACCCCAGCACTTGGGAGGTGGAGGCAGGAGGATCACAAGTTCAAGGTCGTCTCTAGCTCCACACTGAATTTGAGGCCAGCCTGGACTACATGGGACCCTGTTCAAAAACTAGACAAATTAACGCATGAAACAAACAGGAAACACTTTCACCTGAAAAGCAGGGGCAGCTGAGGTATAAGGGAAAGATGGGGCTTTCCCACGGTGGAGGCTGCCCAGAATCTGAGCTCATTTTGACCACCATTAGTTAAAAGTGAGAGGGGATATTTCCCTTACCTCTGTAAGCCTTGGTTTCCTTTCCTATAAAACAAAAACAGGCAACAAGCACCCTACATAACCGGAATGAGCCTGTTTGTGACAGGACCTCACAGGTAGCCCAGGCTGCCCTCAAACTTTTGATTTTCCTGCTTGAGCCACCAGGGTGCAGGGAACATGGGTGTGACTCCAGGCCCGGCTTTCTGATTTATTTTTATTTTTAATTTAAAGTATGCCTTAGTGTTTGTTTCCTGCAAGAATGTGCGCCGCACGTACACTGTACCCTCAGAGGCCAGAAGAGAGCACTGGATCCCCAGGGGCTGAAGTTACGAACAGTTCTGGGCGGCCATGTGGGTGCTAGGGCTCAATCTCTGGAAAAACATCTGGGGCTCTTAACTGCTAAGCCACCATCTCTCCACAACTGAGGTCTTTTTTTTTCTTTTTCTTTTTTCAAGACAGGGTTTCTCTGTGTAACCGCAGTTGTCCTGGTATTCACTCTCTAGACCAGGTTAGCCTCGAACTCAGAGATCAGATTGCCTTTGCCTGGGATTATAGGTGTGCCCGCAACACCTGGTCTTTTAAAAATATTGACTATGGTGAGACCTGAGAAGGGCATCAGATCCCCTGGAGCTGTAGTTGCAGACTACAGCAACTATACAGACTATAGGTGCTGGGAACTGAATGAGGGTCCTCTGCAAAAGCTGTAGGTAGTCGTAACTGGGTGAGGGTTTTTGTTTATTTGCTTGTTTTTGAGACAAGGTTTCTCTGTGTACTCTTGGCTGTCCTGGACTTCCTTGTAGACCAGGCTGGCCTTCAACTCACAGTGATCCGCCTGCCTCTTCCTTCCTCTCCCTGAGTGTTGGGATTAAAGGTGTAAGCCACCACGCCCAGCAGGGTGAAGTTTTATAAAACACACTTAAGAGGGACCTGGAGTAGGTCCTGAACAAATCAGAGTTCCCTCCCTGAAGAGACACAAGAGCAACAAAGAAACCCAGAGGGACAAAGCTAACTGATGGTGACAGACATCTACGTGGTCACCTGCAAAAGTGTCTTGGAAGGTTCTGGAAGGAGCCTTGGGTTAATGAAAATATTCTCTGTATCTGGGAGGTGTATATACCTGGGTCTGTATACAGACTCAATTAAATACTCCACTCTTCTGCAGCCTTGAACTACAGTGAGTTCACTGCCCACCCCTGTCACAGCCCACCCACCCCACCAGCCCAGTCTATGCCCCTCAGAGTCAGGCCAGATTGTGGAGGCTTCTAGAGGCCACCCCTATATCACAGGCACTGAAAACCTTGCCTCTTATCCAGCTCACTTGTGTTTTGTACCTCAGCTGAAAAAGCAAAGGGAGAGAAGGAGGAAGCCCCATCCAGCTCACATAGGGACATAGACAGGAGAGGCAACATATGACCTGAGTCTTTCCAGAAGTGGTAGGTCTGGGTCCAGGGAGGAAGTCAGGAGGTAACCACGATGGTGAGCATGAGCAGATGCTAAACCGAGCAAAATGAGACTGGAGGGGGAGGGTATAAATAGATGCCTCGACAGGACAGGAGGAACCAAAAAGGAGACATAACAATATGGAAGAAAAGCAGCAACTAAAGCACATCAAGACGTGTAGGAAGAAGTCATAGATAAGTGGGGAGTGAGAGCATGCAGGGGAGCTCACTGGGGAAGAGAGGAGGTGGGAAGTCCTCTGTGGCTGAAAGGACATGAGGAAAAGTGGGAGGTTCCACCAAGACTCTGGTCTTGAGCTTGGAGTCAGCTGAGAATGGCACTGCTGGCTGGCAGCAGCTGGAAGGCAGGGATGGCCATTCAGGAAAGCCTGGCCAGAGGCTGCTTTTCCTTTTAGTCCTGGGTTTCTTGGATCTGTGTGAATTATTCATTCACATATGCCATTTGGTCGTCACCAAGAGTGCTGCACCCAAGAAGTTCCAGGCTCCCCTTTATCCCTCTGGTGGGTTTTGTTTGGAAAGAAGTATTTTGATGAGCCAAATGACTTCACAGAATAGGTCAGTAACACATCCAGCACAACAATAACTTCAGCCACAGCAAGGTGCACTGGGCCTTCTTTGGTCTTGTTGTGTCTGTGTGCACGTGCACTTGCACAAATGACAAAAAAAAAAAAAAGTGTAACACTTGTAATTCCTCTTGAGTACTGTATAAACATATCTCTTCAGTTCACTCGGAGGTGTCCCCAAGCTCAAGCTCACATCCAAAGTCAGCCTTTTAGTCACACCAGCATCTTTCAGGTAAGACTCATCACCTCTAACACCCCGACTACAATGAGGACCCCAGGAATCTCCATCTGGGCTGGGCGAAGCGGTATGGGGCCAGCACACGACAGGGACTGGGCACCAGCACGGCTACCAAGCAGAAGCCGGGGAACCTCCCCCTCTTTCCGGGGAACCTCCCTGCGGCTCAGCTCCTTAGCCTTATCTTTGGCTGAAGACATGCAAAATCTAATTAGGGAATGAGAGCCTCAGGGTCTGACTTCCACTTATCTGCCTACATTAACTTATAAACGAATGTGCTCATTTCACTGTTGTTTGCATATTGCATTAAAGTCTATCTTAGGGCACCAAACAACTCCATGAGACGGCCAGAATAAAAAATCAGGGGAGAAAAAAGAGCAATACTAGAGGAGCCAAAATATGCCCTTTTAGGCACAAAACATTATTATTAAAGAAAGCCTGAAGATAGGCTGAGCTCAGTGAGCGTTGGGCTTGTCTGCATGTCTGTAGTAAGTGAAAAAAATTACTGACCAAAAGACTACCCTTGGCCTGCCTCTGGCCCCACCCACGTGGCATTCGGGCAGCCCGCACACCCTCCTGGGGCCCGGGTTTTCTTAGCTATAAAATTCAGGGTGGTCCAGGAATATTCTACAAAGTAGTAGTTCTCAGACTGCTGGAGACAATGGAGCACCCAGTAAAAATAAAAATAAAAATGATGAAGACTCTACGTCAGTCGCAAGCCAGTCTTACTCAGCTGGGGTAAGAGGGCCCAGGGGGCCGGTAAGAAGAAGTAAGGGTCTGAGGTATGTACCGGAAATTGCAGGAACTCAAAGTACCCCAAAGGTTTATATCCCAAACTAAGTCAAGGCTGAGCCCCACCCCCACCCTCATATCTCAGAAGCGGCGTGGAGCGAACAGCCGCTAGGTACATCCATGTTCAGCAGACCATGCATGAGCTGGCCTACTCATTTTCTCAGGACAGATGAAGAGTTGGTTCCCGACACACTAGGTAGGCGGCCCTCGGATCCTGGCTCTTAATAAGGTGGGCTTGATGCCTTCAACCACAGTTCCCATTACAGGAGCAGTGGCAGTGGTCAGCGCTCCCAACGCGCGCCCCGGGAGTTTTAAGTAGAGCACCCATTCTATTAACTGGGTTTTTAGGCCGAAAGGGCTCTTGTCCAGATCAGCCTTTGAATTTTCAGAACATCTAACACCAATGAGAAAGGCAGAGGCTTGAAAGAGAGCCTAGATTTCCCGGTGGAGAAGTGAAGCAGGGCAGAAGTGAAGCAGCTTGGCTCGCCTCTACCAGGCAGGGGACACATGACAGAACTCTCCCCTCCGCAGCCACCTGAGCTTCCGTGACCCATCACAGCCTTTTGTTTGGTCTGAGGGGCCACATAAATGACTTATCTACGGATGTGACACATAAGCAGCTATGCATTCCCACAGCCAAGCTCAAAATTCTTAGTTCCACCTGAGTTCTTACACTGGCTCGCCACTGCTTCTGGGGGCTTGAGAGACGCCGGGCAAATGTGGACTGAGAACCTAGACCCACATGCCACTCTAAGCCGTTCACAGCACTTCTGAAGAGACAGGTTCTGTCTGGGACTCCCGGTAAGGTCGTGGGCTGAAGAGATGACTCCACACTGCTATTACAGAGGACCGAGGTTCGGTTCCGGGCACCGACATTTAGTGTCTCACAGTAGCCTGTAATTCCAGCTCCAAGAGATCCAGAGTCCTCTTGTGGCCTCTGCAAGTGACTGCACTCAACATGTGTAAACCTGCACCTACAACACACACCTAATTAAAACTAATCGTGAGTAAATCTTTAAAAAAAAAACCTTTTGGCTAGAAAACTGGGAGTCACAGGTGACCAGAGGCCTGCTCTGATATGCCAGTTATTCAAATAGAAAAACACTTTAGCCTAGGATTCATAAAAGGGATGCCCTTGTGTATTTTAGAAGATGAAACCTGTAATGCAAAATTCCCCTACCTGACAGGGGGTTCCTCATGTTTGTTCGGTTTTCGTTTTTATTTTTTTTTAATATTAGTTACAGTTTATTAACCTTGTATCCCAGCTGTATCCCATTCCCTCATTCCCTCCCAACCCCACCCTCCCTCATTCATCTCCTCCCTGCCCCCTTCCAAGTCCACTGATAGGGGAGGACCTCCTCCGCTTTCATCAGACCCTGGTTTATCAGGTATCTTCAGGACTGGCTAGGCTCTGGCCTAGCAAGCCTGTGTTTGTTTTGTTTTAAATAGTTTTCACATAGGTCAGTTTGGCCTTGAACTTGCTATGTACCTGAGGATGGTCTTGAACTCATGATCCTCCTGCCTCTCATCTCCCAAGCGTAAGGATTATAGGAATATGCCACCTTCACTGGCTGTTTTTGAATGACTTAAGTGAGATCAGGCGTGAGAAAGTCTTTGTAAACAAACAGTGAGCTATTCCCTGCCCTACACAATCACAAGCTTTCATTCCACAGTTATTGATAGACTAAGAGTTGGCCTGTCATCACAAAACCCAGTTCTTTGGTGCCTCTTATGATTGGTAACTAGAAGCCCTTTCGTCTCACTCTTAGGAGACCAGTTAGGAAGAATGCCACCGTCTATGCTGAGAACTGACCTGGAAGTGAACAGAACCAACTCAGTACCCCAAAAAGTCCAAGTCCTGAACCGTCTTCTCCCAAAGAGAAGACGCTTCTCCCAGCTGCTACCTCACTGCTGGGAAACGGCATGTAAAGGCATAGAACGGGGGCTCCTCACACATCCAGAGACTAAGGGGGAGAAAAGCCAGGCCAGGGTATGCAAAGGCTGGTGTGGGAGCAGAGCATCTGCTGGCACCACCTCAACATTCTCACCGCATCCCTCAGAGGAGCCCACATATGGTTCTAGAACAAGTATAACCAGCAGTGGCTGCTGGGTATTTCCCCTGCTGGAGGGAGTTCCTGGGAACCCACAGCCAGCCCCCAGCATCCCCTCCTCTGGTATTCCACCTGAGATAAAGGAATGGGATGGACCTTGAGTCACAAGGCATGCTGGTGCACAGCTCTGTGGAGAAGTCCAATCAAGAGGCACTCAGCTCCTAAGCTCACAACTTCAGGAGAAAAAAAAAAAAAAATCAAGTACTTGCTTCTTCTTGGGGGGGAAAAAAAAGGAAAAAAATTGCTGTAATCAATGCAGATGGAAAAGTACCCGAAGCTCCACTCCGGGAAGCAAACTGAATTTAAAGAGATTGGGGGAAGGGGGAACTCCTTGAGCATTTCCACAGCCTTCCCAAGGTCTTGTTCCAGACGAAAGGTAAACACTCCCATCCAGTCCTTTCCCCCCTTCATTCCTGCCATCAATGGGGCTCCCGGTTCCTGCCTGGCACTGTTCTCAGGACTGCAGAGACGACCAGGAACCCGGGCTAAATAATGAAGACTTCCATGCAGCACGGTGTGGTAGCCCCTCCCCTTTGATGTCCCTGGTATAAACCAACAGGCCTACCGAGCAAAGAGGCCTGATGGAGGCTCCAGAAGACGAAGAGCCTTCACCTGACCCGCTACAGTGTTCCAAGGCTATCTGAACACCAGCCAAGGGAGAATCAGCCAAATTTAAGTCAAGCTTGTGAGAGACAAGACTTCAGGCCTATGTGTTGTCTGAAAGACCCATGCACGGCCAGGTCTGTTATATGGGAGGGTCAGCTGGGCGCCTATCTTCAGAGACCTTCCCACGGGTCGTGGCAAACATCTCTAGGAACTGTCCATAGGCTTTGAACGAAGCACCCTCATTCACTGTCTCCTTTGATTCTCTCTACCTTGTTAAGAGTGGTGCTTGCTGTGCCCTCTTACGGAAGAAACAGGCTAATGGAGGGCATGTGATTTGCTTAACACCCCAGAACCCATTTTTGTAAGGCTGGGCACATAACTTTTTCCCTGCCACTTGCCTGCCACTCCTGGATGATGCCTGTGACCTCTCTTCAAACCCTTTATCTTCCCCAGGCCAAAAAAAAAAAAAAAAAAAAAAACAAACAAACAAAAAAAAAAAACAAGAGGAATAGCATCTCACTCCTCCTGGGCTGAGGCTCAGACCTGAACGTTCAGTTTGGGTGTGCTCCAAGTCAGGGAGGGACAGCTCTGTGCTGAGTCATTGGCCCAGCCAAGGCAGCAGCAGCAAGCAAAGACTTTTCACTCCATTCTGACTCACCCTGGCTCAAAGACTTCACCATCACCAGGCACAGGGGTGCTATGGGGGGGGGAGACACCCCAGCTGCACCTCATGGATGAGGGGGGTTGTCTGATGACCTAACCCGGAAGGCTAAAGCATCCACCAATGCCTTTTCTTCTACGCATTTAGTTGCCTTCTAATTCTCCCACCATTTGGCTTCTTTCTTTTTTCCCTTTTAGCCTTCATTGTCCTTTGTAGACCAGGCTGGCCTCAAACTCACAGTGATCCACCTGACGCTGCCTCCCAAAGTGCTGGGATTACTTACAGCACCACCAAGCCCAGCCACCACTTGGCTTTTCAAATATCCATTCCTTACTTATCCATTCACTGTTCAAGAAAAGAAAATTTTTCTAAGTAACTGAGGGAAAAGCCCTTACACTTCTTTGGTGAATCCTGAAGAAGTTCCTTTGGAATAGGAAGAACTGCTTTCCAA
The DNA here is from genome assembly GCF_907164565.1 of Psammomys obesus. Lineage (NCBI taxonomy): Eukaryota > Metazoa > Chordata > Mammalia > Rodentia > Muridae > Psammomys > Psammomys obesus. Next base: position 281,474 of record NW_026590767.1, on the reverse strand, counting down.
GAAACATTAAGAAACTTTCAGTAGGAAAGTTGGAAGGACACAGCCCTATGCAGGGAGCTTGGGAAAAGAGATGCAGACAGGTAGCAATCTGTGATTCTAGGTGGTTCTGGATAGATGGTAAACAGTTTTTCTATATATGGCATCTGATCTTCCCGCCAGCCACAAGAAGATGGTGAGACTCCTTCGCCAGGCCACTGCTGCTGCCTACACAGCTCCGGATCTGCGGCGTCTGGCTGCTGTGGGCTCTCAGCCCCTCCGTACAGACCTGATGAAGATGCTGTGTCACTGATGGGAACAAAACAGCTTCTCCAGACCTGCAAGGGTGGACCCAGCGAGTCAGCACTGGCCTCTGAACAGAAAAGGCCATCCAGAAAGTGCCTAATGGGACAAGCTCCTGGGGGACATCTGGGAGCTCAGGGACAACACGGCTGTACCGAGGGACTGCCAAAGAGCTTAAGACACACTTTTTGTTTATACTTCATTGAACCATTATCCTGCGCCCACAGATTCTGTTAGGCAAGGAGAGGTTGAGAAGAAACAGACTCTGCCTGGAACAACTCAGCAGGGCTGTGAGCCAAAAGGACCAAGCAAGAAAGCCCACCACTTAGAAAAGAGATGCAAGTTAGAGCATCGTGGAGTCTATGCAGGGCAGGGGCAGCCTGCTTCCGTATGAGAGGTGAAGCAAGCAAATATGCCTGACACTCTTCCACAGGACCAGGAGCAGGCATGCCAGGCCAGCCTTTCTTGGAGCCACAGGCAGGTACATCCCTCTGCGTCATGGAATAGTTTCCACCTCGGAGAGCTGTCTGGAGTATTTAAAGGGACAAGGTTTTTTTTAAAAAAGCTCATATCCAGGACAGCCAAGGCTACACAGAAAAATCCTGTCATGAGGAGATCTGGTGACTGGCTAGGAGTCCCTAACGCCTCAGGCAGCAGTAGATTTGTGTGTAAAGCAAGGGAAGGGAGCTGGAGAACAGCACAGCTGGGCCGATGAGGGTTCTCCTGGGTTCCTGTCAATACTAAAGAGTCTCCAAGGCTCTTGAGAAGCAAGACCTGTGTTCAGCTCTCAGCTTTCCTACATAAGGCCTCTAATATATTTAAGACCACATTAAAAACATAGAAGGGGGGTGGGGGAAAAAAGAACAGGTCTGGATTATATATGGTTTCCTATTTTGGATGGAAGATACCAGAACAAAATTTTTAAAAGTCGATTAACAGTAAGAAAACATGTGGAGCGGTTTATATAAGGAAACCATGTGCCATTCCAGAAACAGGGACCACGCTAATCAGGCCTCACGGGGTGGTATGAAGCTTTCTGACTCACCACCAGCTCCAACAGCATCCAAGATGTTAAGTTTTCTCAACCCTGGCTAATGTCAACCACTGCCACAGTTCTCTCGTGTATGAACTCTACCCTCATAAAGGGCGAATCTGCTTCGCAAAATGGGGGACAGACTGTGTCCTGCAAGGTGCAGTTAGTTCTTGTGCAAGCCAAACACACAGGCTGTTCTTTAGAGGGAAAATGAAGGTCTTGGATGAACACCCTTCTGAGGCACGTGGCCGGGCTCCCATCCCCTCCCACCAAACCACTTTCCAGCCCTAACTGCGGCTTGCTGGAAAGGCTGGGGGGGGGGGGGTATGTGGAAAGAGCCGCTCACTTCCTGACTCTGCTAAGAGGCGCTCTGGCCTGTGATCGATGCAGATGGAGCAAAATGACCTCATCTTAGAAAGAACTAACAGGAGGCTCTGCTGAGCCTGAAGCAGAGTAAATGGGTCTTTCCACTTCAATCATAACTCAAAACATTTCCCAAGAAAGGATGTTTCTCCCTCTCACAGAACTAAGTACAATCTGCCAAAGTGGGTGAGGGATGCTGGAAGACAGAAGAGGGAGGGGGGCAAAGGCTCCAGGTTTGGGGTGGAGGGTGGTCTCCTCACCCTGCCACTGTGCCACCCTGTCCCTGCGCACAAAAGTATCTAGGCTCCCTAGGCATACACACCACACCCAGAGTCACCCCAGCAGTCAGGCTCCGGCAGTGCTGGCAGGCGGCTCCGTCTGTGCCAAACGAAATCAGGGACCACTATGGCTTTCAAGACCAACGTGGCAGAATCAGGATCACCAGAAAGCCCCCTAAACTTAACAACTTACTTCTGGGTCCTCTTCTGGGCAATCTGATTCAACATGGGGTGGGAGTCGACTGGGGCAAGTAACTAACTACAATGTGCATTCTTTTCAAAGATCTATCATTGTTATTTATGGGTGTCTACATACCTATCAGGTTATATATGGTTTATGTCTGGTTTCCTATATGCATCAGATTCCCTGGAACTGGAGTGAGCCACATGGATGTGGGTGCTGGGAAATGAGCTCAAGTCCTCGGCAAGAGCAGCAAGTGCAATTAACTGCTGAGCCATCTCTCTAGCCCCTCAGTGTATATTCCAAAATGCTCCCCTGGAGGGCATTCAAGATGGCTTAGTGAGTAAATGCACCTACCACCAAGCCTGAGGGCCCAAGTTCTGCATAGGAGACCGAATGCAGACACTCCTACCAAGTTGTCCTCTGACTGTGATGTGTGTGTCGCACAAACACGGAATTAAACTGAATTAAAAAACAGAACTCTGGAGACTGCCGGGATGGTCCTCATATCCACAGAGGTGAGCAGCCCTGCTCCAGGAAGGACGGCCTGGTCTGCCTGGTAAGGGATGGGCACTCTAGAGTACCTGGCCTGTTTATTCCCTGGGGAGGGGCTGCGAGGGTTCACGCACCTCCAGTCTCCAAAGGAAACATTAAGCTCTCTAAAGAAAGCCCTCGGCCTGTGTGGACCTCCCTGATGGGTGGAAAGGCCAAGTGTGAAGAGAAATAAGATGGAGGCATAGAGTGGCTGCTTACAAAGGTGTCTGCATGAGGACATCATTGCCTCCAGCTGGGATGGGCCAAGGCGACGCCAAGGGTGTTTATTATGAAAACAGGGGTAGGAGATCTGCTCTAACCACTTCAGAGAAAACAAAAGTCAACCCCGAGAAGACAACGTTTAAGACAGAATACAACATAAAGGGAGAGTGGTTTTCTTCTCTCCATGAAGGCCTCATCTTTACCAGCTTTGACTGCAAGCATCCAGAGAAGGGACCTCTATGGAGTGACAGCATCTCCTAGCCACGGCAGATATGCTCTGAGGGTCTCTCAGCTCCTCCCAGATAGGCCTTTGTTTTAAGCAGGAGCTCCTTCTCATGCTTCAAAAACCTATTTCAGGAGCTAGAGAGATGGATCCGCAGTTAGGGGTGCTTTCTGTTCTCCAAACGGACCTGAGCTCGATTCCCAACATTCACAAGTTGGATTACAACCACCTAGAACTCCATCCAGCTCCAGGGAATGTGACACCCTTTTGGGCCCTAAGGGCACCTGTACACTTCAGCATCCGTCCATCCATCCATAATATAGATAGATAGATAGATAGATAGATAGATAGATAGATAGATAGATAGATTTGATATGTATCTCAATTTATATATATAAATTGATATATATATATATATATATAAGCGTTAAAGGTTTTTCCCAGTTGGTAGCCCCCAGTAAGGTGCAACACAAGTTAGTGAAACTGCCCCAGTCACACAGATGTTCTGGGACCATCAAAGCTTGGGTTTGAAAGCAGGGAAGCCCAGACTGAGGGATTTGGCTCCTCAACTGAAATGTTCATTTTCTCCTTGTGCTTTGGGACCATGCCGGCAAGTCTGTCTCAAGTAATTGATTTGGTAAAGAAAACCCTTCTCCTGAGCTCATCACTACCCATCATCAAAATCCAGGCTAGCACAGCACAGAGGTCTCACACTTCAGTCTCACAGAAATTCAAGCCCCTTCTGACTTCTGCACGCGTGCGCGTGCACACACACACACACACACACACACACACACACACACGCCTCTTGTCAGCCCACTTGGCCCTCTCTCTGCTGTTGGTGCTAGGTGGGTGACCTTCAAAAACACACTTGAATTCCCTGCAAAGCAGGACACTACTAGGGACATTTCAAGTTTAAAACTAAAATGGTGAATTTTTCAATATATATATTTTTAAGCCCAAGACATCTGATTTAGTGTAAGAACAATGTTAACTCCTTTTGGCTTTTGTTGTTGCTGTTTTTGTCTTTACCTGGCGCAGATTTACGAAAATCCAGTGTAAAGCATCTACCTAGTGGCTACAGCAAGATTCCAATGTGCTGGCTGAGTACCGGCATGTACACGCTCAAACTTAATCTTCACTCTCAACACAGGGTGACAGCAGGCTGAGACTGTGCCTGTAGCTACAGGAAGGAGGTCTCAAATATAGCTGTCCGCCATAGTGGGGCTTCTGCTTCCCATACAGTCTAAAGAGGGTTAGTTCTGAAAGAGAACTTTTACCAATAATGGCTGAAACAGACACACACACAAAGATACATACAATTATGCCCACCCCAAATTACAGCCTCCTGTGCTAATAATTTCCAGGAATAAATATACAATTAATTCCCTGTAAATGTAAAGTACCAAGTATGTGGCTCAGTGCTGGACACGAGCTGTAGCAAGAGTCGTGAGGAAAAGAGTCTGTCTGGCGTTTTCAAGGCCCTGGGTTCAATTCCGGCACCACACGCATAAAAACAAAAGTAGAATTTTCTAAAATAATGAATTATAAAACATTTTTAATTTGGTCGAGTTTTTGAAAATTTCAAATAATAGATAAACTTTTTAACTGCTTTTCTTTTTTCCAGACAGCAATAAGTTAGTGTATTTCTTCTTCTTTTGTTTGTTTGTTTGTTTGTTTGAGGCAAGGTTTCTCTTTAGACCAGGCTGGCCTTGAACTCAGAGATCGGCCTGCCTCTGTCTCCTCGTGCTGGGATTAAAAGTGTGCACCACTATGCCAGGCCCAAGTTAGAGTCTTTAAGTGTCCTTATTTTACTAAACTTTTCATTTTTAAAAGATCAAACTTACATAAATTATTACTAATCAGTACACTAAGTATGGCTTTTGTTAATTATACTTTATAAGATCCTACCTAGTCAGGCAGTGGCGGTGCGGGCCTTTGATCCCAGCATTGGGAAGAAATCGACAGGATGTGAGTTTGAGACCAGCCTGGCCTACAGAGTGAGTTCCAGGACAGCCACACTACACAGAGACCCTGTCTGGAAAAATCAAGAAAAAAAAAATCCTACCTAAATTTGTATTTGTAAGCTCTTCACTCAAGATTTAATTGTTTTTGTTTTGTTTTGTTTTGTTTTTAAAGACAGTGTCTCATTTTGCAACACAGGCTGGCTTCATTCCAAATCTAATTACTTATTAATTTTTTTTGGACAGACTCTTGTTTATGTAGTCCATGCTAGCTTTGAACTCAAGATCATCCCGCCTCTGCCTCCTGGGTTCTGACAGGCCTGAACCACACCAGGCTTCCTTCCAAACTGTATTTTCAAACGTTCTTGCTCCTGACGTTGAAGAACACGTGCCTGGATATACCACAAAGGAAGCATACACCTGCTGTGTTCACAAGACTCCTCAGCTGTTTCTGGTAATAAACTTCCCGTATTTTAATACAACGATAACAAGGAAGAATTACGCCATTAAAAATACATTCTCCTTCTCTCCAGTGTGAGTCGATATCTTAAGGCAATGGCTAAGTATGCGAGGCCATGCCGCGGATCTCTAGTTTCCAAACTGTCAGAAAAAGTGTCTTTTTAAGAAAAAAAAAAAAAGAAAAAAGAAAAAAAGTAATAGTCTTCTGATGCTACAGTACACCCTCTAACTGAAAGCAGTTTCAACCAATAATACAAGTTTAGTTTTAAATACGGGGGTTGGGGGGGGGATTTATTTACTTGAGCCTCCTGGGGCACTCTACGCCTAAGATCCAGCAAAGTCAAGATAACCCTGAACCAAGTTCGGAACTTGAGGGCGAAATCCCCAAAGGATTCCCATTCGGCGGCCCGGCAAGCCTGGCCATGAGCCACCGGTACGGGACGCAGAGCGAGGCGCGGGGCGGAGAGGCGGCGGCCGGGCCTGGCCTGGGCCTCGGCCGCTCACCCAGCCGGTCGCCCCTCCCGGGGACCCGGCGCACCGCACCTCCGGCCGTCGGCCCTTCGCCCTCTGAAAGGCACCCGATGCCACCGCGCGGGCCGCACCTCGCTGGCTACCCTCCAGGGCCGGCCCTTCCGAGGTTCCTCCGGGCCCGACGCCTGTCCCGGGCGGATACGGGAAGGGACCATCCCGGCGCAGCAGGGCGCGGGGCGGGGTGACCCGCGTAGCCTTGGCTCGACCGTCGAGGACGGGCGGCTAGCCCGACTCACCTTGGGGCCCTCGGGGGGCACGCGAGGGTCGTTCCACGTCGTCGTGCGGCTGTTGTGGTCCACGAAGAAGGGCCAGCCGGTCTGCGGGTCGATTTTGATCTCCCAGCCCGGGGGCAGGGGGTCTCGGTCGCTGGCTCCGTTGCCAGACGCCATCTGCATCACGGGTGACTGGGTGGCGGCGCTCATGCTGGGTTGGGGTCCGCCCGGGGCGCGGAGCTGGGGCGCAGGTCACGAGGTCGTGGAGTGCGGGCACTTCTGCGTCGCCGATGTGTCCGGGAAGCCGGCGTCGGGCACCTTTATGAATTAAAGGACTAGGTGACGTGGCCGAAGAGGGGTGGAAGTGTCTGGAAATAGCCTCCTCGCCGCCAAAGGGGAAGGAGGAGATAAGGGGAAGGCAGCAACTGGCCGGCTAGAAACTTCTGGTCCCATCCAGAGAACTTGGCGGCCGCCGAGGGTTGGATGCGGAGCTCCGCCCTGAGTCATAGGCTATAATCGCGGCGGGGCGGGACCGTGGGAGGGATCGGAGGCGGGGATTTGCCACCGCCCCTCCTTCTCATCTTTTCCCGGCTGTCCCTCCCTGCAGCTGTCCTGTGTGCAGGCCCCGGACATCCCGGGGCCTGTGCGTCCCGCGGTCAGTGGGCGCGCACGGTGTCCTTGTGCGCCCAGGCTGGTTTTGGTCTCCAAACTCACCGCAATTCCTTCGTGCCGAGTGGAATGTCCCGGGGCTGGCAGTACGAGGGTCGGGCGCATGTTGCACAGCCTCTGTGTAAGGACTAAATCATCTTTAAGTTTCCTACGCCCCCATGCCCAAGTACGATAACACTCGGAGACGCTAGAGCCCTGCAGTGACGTTTTAATAACTTTCTCTCGCGGGCTTTAGGACTTCTCCGGAGTTCTGGAATGCTGATCTGACGTCACAACAAAGTGCTGTGGAAACCCACCTGCCTGCTTAGGAACACGGAAGAACAAAGGAATGAAGTGATGTCTACGCTGTGGCCTGCTCCGGGATAGACACTTTCACACCCTGATTAGCCTTAAGACATAAAACTTAAAACTCTGGGATTTGGAGTGGGTTTGTTGTTTGTTTCTTTTTGTTTTAATGGTAAAGGTGGACTTTGGTTAGGAAAAGAAAGATCAAACCAAACCCTGCAACTTTGTTTAAATGACAACCGACCCCTAATCCCATTGCCCTCTTAGTTCCCAGTGGTTCCAGAGAGAGAGGGAATATTGCCCAATTCAGGGTCTTAGGCCTGCAGACTCATTCCCTTACTTCAGAAACTCGAACTAATAATGAGCCTGATTTCCCAGGTTAGATTCAGAGACTGTGCTGGCACCCCCAAAGATACCATGCATGGCCTCTTTCCCTCAGATTTTTATTCTGTAGCAAATACTAGAGTGTTCTGACTATTTTTAACTTCCAAAGACCTTAGCAAACTTTGAAGTCCCAAAACCTTGGTATGAGTACTAACACGGTACCAACTCAAGGACTGATTCCTGTCACCAAACACACTAATGTGTAAGCCAGAACTGGTTTATCGTACGATTGAAAGGTCTGGACTCTTTAGATTCACTGATCAGTGTCTGTCTTTTGCTTCTTTATACCTGAACCCACCAGTACATGGCTGGGTCCAGAGTCCATCTTCAATAAAGGAATAAAAATGGATGTTTATTGAAGAGTACATACAAAGTGATTTTTTTTTCTTTTGGTGTTTTGAGACAGATTTGTGTGTGTGTGTAGTCCTGGTTGTCCTAGAACTGGCCATGTAGACCAGGCTGAACTTGAACTCACAGAGATCCACCTCCTTGAGTGCTGGGATCAAAGGCATGCGCCACCACCTCCTGGCTGTGGTTTTTTTCTTAGATGGTCACTCTATGTAGCCTTGGCTGTCATTTAACTCAGGCTGTAGACCAGTCTGGCCTCAACCTCAGAGATACACCTGTTTCTGCCTCCCATATACTGAGATTAAAAGTATACACCACCATGCCTAGGTAGGCTACTTCTTCTAAAGAAAGATTTGTTTATTTTACATGCATGAGCCTGCTTGTGTGTATGTACCCTGTTTGTGTGCAGTGCCTGCAAAGTTCCGAAGAGGGTGTTGGATCCCCTGAAACTGAAGTTTCAGATACGGAAGCTGCACCTGGTCCTCTGTAGGAGTAACAAAAGATCTTAACTTCCTGGTCATCTCTTCAGCACCCCACACACACCTTGTCCTTGAACTGCCCTTTTATTCCTACCGTCCAACTGCAACTTCCTAAACATTTCTTGACCCTGGGATTCTTGTCTTTCTTCCGTCCCACCAGCCTACCCAGGTCATCTTGCCCTCTCATCTGGATCCTAATGGCCTCTGATCTTGTCTCTAAGCCTCTTGCCCATACACCCGCCAGAGAGGCCTTTTCAAGAATCCACCAAGCCCACTCTCCTTGGTCTGCTGCGCAGGGGAGTCTTCCTCGCTCTCCCTGGTGCATCCCGCAGCTGACGCTGCTGCACCGTGACTCTCGCACACACTGCTTCCTCCACCAGGGTAGCCCTTCTGTCCACGCCATCATCCCCTTCGGTCACCTGCCCACCTTGGCTTTTCCCAGTATTGCCTTTGGCACCACTCTCCTTCACCCCCCCTCCCACCGCACACACACGTTAACCTCATGACCCATCCACATCCTGTCCCACCCTACTGATTGTTTACATTGTAAATGCTTGTTTGTTTGATGTACTTAATGGGCTGAATTTTTGAGACGAGGAGCAGGATCTTGATCACCACTGTGTCCCTATCCTTCGGCACAGTGTGTGGTAAATAATAATTATTAAAGCAACAACAGCTGTAATGGCTACTGCTCATTGGGCAATCACTGCATCTCAGGTCCCATGTTAATGACTTTACAGGGCTATCACATTTGATCTTTATGGTGGAAGCTCTGATATGCTGCTTGGATCTCCTTCCAGAAATGAGAAGCTGGTTCTACCCTCTGCTGCAAGAAGAGATCAGGATCTGTCCCATTTCTCTGCCAACAGTGCCAAAAGAACACAGGCTTGTTTTCTTGCTTTGAGATAGGGTCTGTGTAGCCCTTCTGTCCTGTAGAGCAGGCTGGCCTCAAACCTGCCGAGGTTGGACTGTCCATGCCTCCTGAGTGACAGGATCAAAGGCATGCACCGCCACGTCCAGTGAGATAGGAACTTTTATTAAAACCTGCATGGATGAGGAAATGGGCTTAGACATTTAGTAATGAGCCCACTACAATGCACACTAATCTTGTCTTGGGGTCTAGACTAAGTGAAGAAAACCACCTTGTCCCAGGTCAGTCTTTCTTCTGAGATAGCCCGCATCCGATGAACTGATCCACCAATGGCCGTTCTACCCAGCCCCTGAACAAAAACAGCTAATGGACCAGCCCAGTTCTTGCAATCTTCTGGATTGGGGTGCTGTTTTCTTCAGAACTGCACCACAGCTCAGCCTGTCTCTCTGTGTTGCTCTTAAGATGATTCTTGACTGACTCCCGATCCATGGCCTTCATGTCACAGTCTCCTTCCTACGGAGCCCAAGTCCGGCCAGACCTGACAGAGATCTTTGATCCCAGATACGTAAGAGGCTGAGGCAGGAGGATCAAAAGCTCAAGACCTGCCAGGGTTACAGAGGGACACAAACTGGAACAGTGCTCCGAGTAGCTCCAAGGCAAGGCAGCACACAATTTCCTTTTCACAGATGAGGCAGCTTGACTTTAGCGTGCAAGGAGCTTTGCCTGATGGAGGTGGGATTGAATTTCAGCAATTGACTGGAGCCCACACTGGCATTCAGTACATAAGGTAAATGAGTCAATGGCACAGTCCCACTAGTCACCAAGGGAGAAAAAATGTAAAAAGCTGTAACTGAGAAGCATAGCTTTATGCACACGATTTTTCTCAAAGCCAAGACAGTGAGCAGCAGGCAGCTACCATGGAAGAATCTAAATCAGCCTATCAGTGATGGCTCCCAGCTGGCCTGACTCATACTTCAGGTCACAGACAAGTGGGCTCAAGCCCAACTATGATTTTTAAATGAAAATGTCACCCAAAAGACTTCAGTGCCTGGATGATTGAATACATTTCTAATGGAACATGAGCTGGCATTGAGAACAGCCAGTTCTCCCGGATCTATGCAGAACATTGATCATTTCAAATGATATTTGTTTGTTTGCCTTTGAGACGCTATCAGAGTCGATGCAGCCAGGCACACCTTCTCCAGCCACGCCCTGCCACGGGCCCTTTCCATAGTGGGCAGCCCAGCAGAGGAAGGCCAGGGCATCTGGAGAATGCATAGGTGGGAGACATAGATTGGGAGAGCCAGACACAGGCAGAAGGTGTGAGGGAAGAGTGGGGAAGTGGAGATGTCCGGTCTGGTTATGCTCTGGAGACTAGGGATAAGTTCTATAAATGCACTCTGGTGGAGGGGGAGGGGAGAAATCAATGCGGTTCAGCTGCAGCATTTCAGACTGCCGCTCTTAACGTTGCATCTGTTTGTCATTAAAAGCCGAAGCCGGTGCGTGCCCCTGCATCACTGCCCTGCACTCTCTGACCTCCTGTGGCAGGTACATCCTGTGACAACCATCTGGCCTTTAATCAGAGATGGTTCTGTTGTGATAGTTCACTCTCTGCATTCTTCCCGTGGCGGGGGGGGGGGGGGGGGGATGACAGGAACCAGGGAATTAGGTGTTCTAACTGTAAATGATGGGGTTTCCTTTGCGGTTTTGTTTTATTTGTACAGATTTTGCTTTGATTTGTTTGAGACAGGGTTTCACTTTGTATCCTTGGCTAGCCTGGAGCCCTCTGTGTAGACCAGGCTAGTCTCAAGTTGATCTACCTGCCTCGGCCTCTTGAGTGCTAAGATTAAAGTCGGTCACTATCACATGAGACTACAATTTATTTTTATGTGAACGTGTGTATGTACTTGTCATGATGGAGGCCAGGAAAGGGCATCCCTGAGGCTGAAGCTATGGGCAGTTGTGAGCCAAAATATGTGGGTGCCAGGGACTGAATTTGGGTCCTCTGAAAAAATCACTCTTAACCAGCGTGTCATCTCTCTCACCCTATTGGGGCAGGCCTTGAAGTCTGGAGGGGACAAAGTAGGCAGGGAGTTACACTGTGGCATGGGATAGTCTCCAGGCAAGCTGGGGTGGCAGAAGAGAACTGGCTGAGCCTGGGGGGGCAGGACGGTGGCGTGGCTGGCATTGGCAGGGAGGTTAAGGCTTATCTAGAGTGTGGCCAGCAGCTCAAGGGCAGGAGGAAGACTGCCCAATTGGCTTTAGCAGACAGCACACCAATGCAGAGTGCAATGTTGTATGCCTAAATTTGGTGGCAGAGCTGGAAAATGGCTTAGTGGTTTAGAGCACTTACTGCTCTTCCAGAGGACCTGAGTTTGGTTCCCAGCACCAACACTGAGGTCTCGCAATCTCTTGTAACTTTGGCCCTAGGCTTCCAATACCCTTTGCTAGTCTCCACAGATAACCCCTCCACAGAGATAAATCTTAAGAAAATAAAACGCACCAGAAAAAGAAGAAAAGCCTTTGACACAACATAGCCCAACCTTAATAATGTTCCTCTCACTCCCATTTTCCAACCTTAATAATGTTGAGGAAGCTGGTCAGTGGTGGCACAAGCCTTTAATCCCAGCACTCAGAAGCAGAGGCAATTGGATATGAGAGTTGAGGCCAGCCTGATTTACAGAGCCAATGCTACACAGAGAAACCCTGTCTCGAAACACAAAAGAGACAAAAAAAAAAAAAAAAAATGTTGAGGAAACACATTAAACAGTGTGTTATTTGCTTTTCTCATTGCTGTAAATACTTTACAAAATCAACTTAAACTTAAGGAAGGGCTTACTGGCTCACAGTTTGAGGGTAACAGTCCCTTACAACGGGAAAGGCATGGCAGCCAGAGTAAGAGGCAGGTCACTGCATCCTCGGGCAGGAGCAGAGGAAGAATGCTAGTACTTGTTCACTTTCCCCTATCCTCAGTCCAGGACCTCTGCCCATGGTGCTCCTCAGGTCCAGAGTGGGCCTCTCCTTCCCAGTCAGTCCTTTCTGGAAACACCCTCATAGATACAACCAGAGGGGTGCTTGAATGGTGACTCTAAACCCAGTGAAGTTGACAATGACCATTAACCTCTCAGACATTGTGCTAAGATTGCCAGGACCCAACTCACTTACCTGCCCAACAGCCGTAAAACGTGTGACTGCTACTGAGTCCATTGGAGGAAGGAGGAGCAGCCGTAGAATACCGAGAGAACTACTGTAACTCATTTGGGGTACGCGCATGAAGAGCAGAAGCTGAGAGCAGATATGTCTGATTCCGTGGCCTGTCCAGGAACAAATGCTCGGCTACCTAAGCTCTTCTCCTTCCTGTGCTTCCTAAGCTCTGCTGGGTAGGATTGTACCCCCCCCACCCAAGTTCATGTCCACCTGCAAATGTGACCATAGCAAGACGAGGATGCACTGAATTAGGACCCTAATCCAATGCCTGGCATCCTTAAAAGAAGAAAGAAATGTGGACACAGAGATGGAGAGACCCATGGGAAGAGCACCACATGATATCAGACTACCAGAATGGCACATTGACAAGCCAGGAGCTCCAAGGTCAGCTGGCAACCATCAGTGACGACACAAGAAGCAAGCAGGATTCTCTCTTAGCACCTTCCAGGTAGGGCAGGGCAAAAGAGAGAGCTAGCTAGCGCAGCCTCACTGACTCACCAATTTTAGATTTCTGTCCTCAATGGCTTTAAGACTTGTCGGCCGTTTATTAGGGTGATCCTAGAAAACGAAGCCGGCAGACAGCAGACGGCAGCCACACCACAGCGTCTGAGTCAGTCTCACTCTGTAGTTTCGAGTTGGATGTTTTTGCGCACTGCGTGTTGAAATGCTGCTTTGGTTGCAGTCTGAACTTTGGGGTTGTCATTATTAGGAAGCGTCCCCTGTCTTGGCATGTTGTAAACACTGTTCTCCATCACCTTCTTATTGGTCAAATTAAGTGCTGAGTGGCTAATAGCTGGGCTGGAGAATTAAGGCGGGACTTACGATCCCAGTGAGAAAGGATTCTGGTTCTCGAGTAGGAACCAGAAGGAGAGGGGTCACCACTGGAACACAGATGAAGAAGGAGGTGCCAGGGCAAGACTAAGATGGCAGGTAATGGGCTACGTGACTGGGAAGTAGGCCAGGCCAGATGGCCCATTCATTTATTGGCACCCATGTGTTTCTTCTTCCTAGTTAACAAAGGACAGCACACAGAGTACTTTGGCATCAGTGACTTGTGTGTGTGTGTTGTACATGTACATTCAAGAGGTAGACATCAGCTGTCTTGACCTTCACCTCATTTTTGAGGCCAGGTCTCTCCCCTGTTGGCTAGACTGGCTGCCCAGCAAGTCAAGTCCTGAGGATTGTCCTCCTCGTCCCCAGCACTGGGATTATAGGTGCCACTTTGGTACTCCTGGTGTTTCACAGAGGGTCTGGGATTGGCTTTCGTGTTTGTGCAGCCATCCCCCTGGCCTCCATTTCATTTTTTCCCTTAACAATCTCCTGTCAGGGGGGCTGGAGAGATGGCTCAGTGGTTAAGAGCACTGTCTGCTCTTCCAAAGGTCATGGGTTCAATTCCCGGCAACTACATGGCTCACAACCATCTATAATGAGAACTGATTCCCTCTTCTGGCAGGTGTAAATGCAGATAGAACACACACACACACACACACACACACACATATATATATAATAAATATTTAAAAAAACCCAATCTCCTGACAGTCATTTTACATTGGCCACACCCATCTTCCTCCCTTCTGCAGGTACTTGTAGGGTACTCTCTGTTTATTCAACTGCCCATCAGGTGGTAGACATCTCAGACATCTCAAGTCTTCTGCATGTCTTCTCCTATGAGTGGTATTTTTGTAAGAATGTGCAAACCAGATCAACCAATACCTGCAAGCAGAAATGCTTTGTCATCTATCTGGTCGGTGCATGTTAAAATTCTAGATACATATCTAAACCCCTCTCCAAGAAGGTCGGGGAGGCTAGCCTTGTGTGGACAGTTCTGGGTGCCTGTGTCTCGAGATTTTGTTGGACTGTGCTAGCTAAGGGTCGATTTTGACAGAGCTGCTTTCTTCCCCAGTGCTTTCTCTCATTTGCATTGCTGCTCTGCTGAGAGCTACTGGGCAGCTTTTCACATTTGGATTCCTCTACTGTGAACAGTCTGTCCCTATTCTTCGCCTGTTTTTCTTTTAGGATTGAGGAGGAATGAAAAGGATATTTTACAGATGCAGAATAAGGAAGAGAAATAAGGCCACCAGATAGCTGTGGAGCACACAAAGCTGGGGACTGTCAAAAACAGCCCAGGGCACCCCACCCCTGTTCCAGTTGCCTGGGATTTCTTTCCCTTCCCGCCCAATCACCAGCCAGCTCTAGAACCAAAGGGAAAAGCCTGGAAATTAAATTCTGGGTTTAGAATTGCAAATTCAAGCTTGGAATTGAATTGTCTGAGAAACCACCAGACCTCTTCTCCAAGCCTGGTTTATCTCTGGGGGGCTGATGTCAGCCTGGTTGGACAGAAAAGGGAGGGTCACTGGGTGTGTAAAATAGGCTTGGGAGAAAGCTGAAGGCACATATGTCAGAGACCGGAATCAAGGATTTCTCTGTGGGCCATAACCTGCCTCTGTGTTTTTCTTTCCTCTTTGTTCCCCTACTTAGGGTTGGGCTAAGTTCAAACCCGCAGGACAGACTTTCTGTCTGAATCTGTCCTTAGGTGGCTTTCAGGATGGGAAAAGCAGCAGGATTGTGCTGTTGGCATCTCTGCTGAGCAAGGTGGGATTCAAACAGATGTTGGTGCCTCACCTCCTCTTCTATTGATTCCAGATGGTGGGTACAGTTGATTCCTCGGTGTTCTAGTTTTCCATTCTCCAGGGACTTACCCACTACCTCAGTAATCTCTGGGCTACACCAGGACATGTTTGGTGCCTTTCAAGATGATATGCTCTAGCTGATTAATTTTATATCTCAATTTGGTTGTGCCACCAGGGCTCAGTTATTTGGGTAAACATTATTCTAGATGTTTTCTGTGAGATTCTCTTGTCCTGTTCCATTGGGTTTTGAAGGAACTGATTTAAATTCATAGGCTTTAGGGCTGAGAATGTAGATCAGTGGTATTTTGAGCTCAGGGATCCTTGCCTAGCATGAACAAGACCCTGAGCTCAATCCTTAGCCCTAACATAAGTTCACAGATATAGAGCAAAGCAGGTTGTCTCTCATATTGTAGGTAGGTGCCACTCCGTCCCCTGAAAGCTTTAAAGAGAATACAGACTGACCTCCTGGAGCAGGAAGGGCTCTGCCAATAGATAATATTTGGATGCTTCCCTGGGTCTTAAGCCTACCGCCCTGCATTGCGAATTCCATAACATCTCTCCCACCCTCTCCCCTCCCCTTCTCTGGGAAATCTTGACTAATTAGAAATGAGTTGCATGATCGTCAGAGGTTGTACCTGGAGTTTTTAGGGGTAAGTGTGGGCTCGCACAGCTCCAAAAGAACTAGGATCTGTCACGGAGCCCAACCCATCAATGTTAGAGACAAGCAACAGTGAAAAGCAGAGAAAGGAGTTTGATTCAGTGATTGTTCTGGGCAGAGGAGGGCCTAAAGGGGTCTAGTGAGCTGGAGGTCACCTTCTGGGTACTGACACAGAGCTCAGGTTTAAAGAGAAGAAGGGGGCGGGAGTGGGAGAAATGTCTGTAGCTAGGCAATCCTGGCCGAGGTTCAGTCTGGTTGAGCATTGTGTCAGTTCTGCAAGGCGGTCTGAAGAAGTCCTTGTCATGGCTTGGGGGACTTGAGGGACACAGTCTGGTTCTCAGCAGTGCTCATTTCTGCTCCACGGTACAGCCTGGCCATCACTGATTAGGTGGCGGCAGGTTTAGGACAATAACTTATCTTGTGCCTTCAGCCCTGAAGAAGAATGAAATAAGTTAGGCAGGCCCTCCTCGAGTGATTAAAATGCTACAGAGACAAGCAGGTGGTGCACAGTAAAAGGAGACAGACAAAACAGAGGCAGAGACACCAAGTTTTGTTTTGCTTTTTTAGAATTATTTTTATTTTGTGCCTGGTGCCTGGGGAAGCCAGAAGAAGGCATAGGACCCCTCAGGACTGGAGTTATAGACATTTATGAATATTCATGTGGGTGCTGGGAATTGAACCTGGGTCCTCTACAAAAACAACCAGTGCTCTTAACCACTGAGAATATTTTCAGTCTCAGAGGTGCCATGTTTTTATCCTGCATTTAGTTGTGTCGCAGACCCCAGTGAGGAATCATTTTTTTTTTTTTTTCAAAAACAGTTTCTCAGTGCAAGTTTCAAGGCGATATCTGACAGTGTCAGGATGAGGGATGAGATACCTCCTTTCTCCATCGAGGTGTTGAGAAGGAGATGGAAATGAGTAGGGTCTGAATCAAGGTCAAGTTTGAACAAGTTGGGGAAGAAGAAAGGGTCTTCTGAGCAGGAAACACATTCACAGGAGCAAATGTGTAGAGCCAGGTTCAAGAAGGAGCCAGTCAAGGGGCCCCAGGTGTTCCTGGCAGTCATGCTTCCCTGGGCAGCTGTCATGGCAGCAACTAGACTCTCCCTGGTGTGTATAACACACGTCTCCATCTTAGGACGTGATTAGGGGTCCTTTGCACGTGTGTGTCCCTGTGGCTAACTTCATTTCCTTCTTGGCAGAAGTTGATGTGCAGTAACTGTTATGGGATTAGTGAATTATAGTCCGTAGCACAATCAGGCCCTTACTCTGTTCCCAAAAGTGTCAGGACTCTGGCAATGATGGCTGTGAGGACCGCTTTGTCCTGAGAACTTTATGTTCCAAAACACACACTTGTAAACAATCCAGACAATACATAAAACTATAAAACAGACATTGGTGGTTCCACTGTCCTGAGAAGAAAGGTGAAGAAAACAACAGTAAATCAACTTTGATTGTAAAAATGGATCATTTATTACTGTGTCATTATTGGATCTTCTTCCTGCTCTTGAACCAACAGTCTTACATTCACTGAACACCCATGTGGATTAGTCAGTGTGTAGGGTCTACATACAAGCAGACAGACCACATAGGGCAGCCCCATCCTCTGGGGTGTCCCCAGTAATGACCTTTTCTAGAATCTAAACTTTTAAGGGCTCTGTTCTTTCTGAGCCATCTCTTGGCTGTTGGACACATACTCTTGTGCTAAGATTGAAATCACTTAAAAAAAAATAAATGCTGGTTTCTTCCCCAAATTGTGGTGAAAGCAAGCAAGCAAGCAAGCAAACAAACAAACAAATGTCTCAGAACATTTTACCAAAGCCATTCCCTGTTTTCCAGAAAAATAGGGTGAAACATTTGAAGAGCTTGTTTTCATGGCCTAGTTTAGTTCTGTCTGGAAATCCATGCTGGTTTAGTGAGGTGCTTTTGTTTGTTTCTGAAGATCTCTTTCTTCTACCGGGGAGTAGCTATCCACCGTGACAGGCCAAACTGGTTTAGTGTGAGCTCTTCTCAGGGATAAAAAGAAGCGTTGCTTTTAGCAAATTAAAAAAGAACCATAAGGGCTGGAAAGATGGCAGTTAAGAGCACTGACCACTCTCCCAGAAGATCCTGGTTCAATTCCCAGCACCCGCAGGGCAGCTCACAACTGTCTGTAACTCAGATTCCAGTAGATCTGACTCCCTCACACAAACACCAAATGTACAAAAAAAAAAAAAAAAAAAAAAAAAAAAAGGAACCACAACAGTGTGCACCATTTCTCTTCTTCCTGTCCTATGTTAATAACCTTAAGTGAAAAAAAAAAAAATTATAGCTAGGCCACCATTGTTATGTTGTGCAAGCAATTCAACTGGCCTGCCCTCGGGATCCTGACAATGTCCTATCTCACCCAGCTGTCTGTCCTTCCCCACCCCACCCTGCAACTTTCTGTATGCCACTTCAAGTTTCCTCTTTTTTCCCTCTTCCTTTTCTCCATTTGCCCCCCCCCCCTTTCCTCCTTCTCCTCCCTCTGCTTCCCTGGAGATTAAACTCAAGGTCTCTAGCTCAAGTAATATCCTCCAAGAGCTTAATCCTTACAATACTTACTGAATCCTGACAAGAAGCTGCAAAGGGAGGCTGTTATAATCGCCACTTCACAGATTAGAAAACTGAGGTACAGGGGGCTGAAGGAATTCTCCCACAGTCACACAGAAGGAGGTTGTAATTTCAGGTGGACTGGCCATAGGGCATGAGTTCTGATCTCCAGGCTGTGCAGCCTGCAGGCGCTTCTGCAGTGTTAAGCCTGTCCTCACCAAAGCAAGCCATTTCTCTGAAGAATATGCTTTGGCCTTTTAAGTCTCTCTATAGACATGGCTGGTGTTGAATAAGAACGGCCCCCATAGGCTCATATATTTGGATACAGGGAGTGGCACTATTTGAAAGGTTTAGGGGGGCATGGCCCTGTTGGAGTAGGTGTGGTCTTGTTGGCAGAAGTGTGTCATTGGGGGGGGGGGGGGCGTTTAGGTTTCAAAGGCCCATCTTTCACTCTCTCTCTCTGGCTGTGGCTCAGCATAGCCCTCAATTACTTCTCCAGCACACCCCACACCTGCTAACATGCTCCTCATCATGGCTGATCATGGACTAACTCTCTGGGACTGCAGACACGCCCCCAATTAAATGCTTTCTCTTCTAAGAGTTGTCTTGGTCATGGTGTCTCTTCACAGTTAAAGAACAGTGACTAAGGCACTTGGCAAGGTGCACAGTTGGCTCTGGGACACGTCAACAGGACAGTCCACAGACAGCACACTCAGATTTCACTCTGTTTTGTGTAAACTGCAGTCTGCTGGGACACGGTTATTGGTGTCCTAAACTGCACAGAGGGGTCCCTTGTCCAGACACTACTTTTTGAAGTGGTCAGGAGGCTTTAGGAGTTGGAGGAGTTGTTTGGTGATGAGTCCGTGAGGAGACTCTTCTAAGGTTTTTAGTGAAGTTTTCATTAGGAGGATGTGCCCTTTTGTGCTTAATAAAGCAGCGTTGCTTAATACGGATGCCTGTCGAGTTGTGTTTGTAGAGATGGCTGTTAACAGAAACCACAGAGAAGTGTCATTGTTTCCTCTAAGCTAGGTGACCTTCTAGAACGGAGAATACAGCTTTTCAAAGAGCCAAACCCAGTCCCCCATGAGCGCCATGCTGCAGGGGAGGGCACTTTTATGTACCTTGGGTTCAAGAATGTCTTAGGCCTGCCCTCCATTTCTGGATTGCTGTCAGGATAGCCACACACTCACTGAAGCCACATTCCACCTCATTCATGTTGCAGGTCCCTTGAGGGTTCCCCACTGCTTGGACAGAGCCCAAGAACTGGCTAAACCCATCAAGCTTAACTCAGTGTTACCCCAGCTTTCTTCTCTGCTCCCATCCTCCAGTTCCACCTGTGACATCTAAGCTTCCCACAACACTTTCCACAGCCTCCTTCCCGATGGACATGTACTTCTTCCTTCTCTTCATCTGGCAAACTCTATCTTATCTCTTCAAGGGTCTTCTTGGGGGCATTGTCTCCATGTCCCTAGGAGAGGGCTCATCTCCACCCATGATGCCGTGGGTACTTTTAGTAGTTACATTGCTCGCCAATTATTTGGATGCCTGTCTTCCTCTCTATACCGAGAGGCTAACAATCTGTTTATTTGCCTTTGCTTTCTTCCTGTGGCCCCCGCCACCTGGCACAATGCCTAAGAACATTGGCAATACAGGTTAGATAGCCTGACCTCTGTCACACCTGCTATTTCATCACTGCAAGACTTTTATGACCAGAGTCCAGAGCTGAAGTCCCTGTTTTAGATCTGTGAATCCTATCTTCCTCCTTCTAGAGTAGCACTAGGACCCTTTGAAAGCAACCTGGACTAGCATGGAACCTATAATGACCCAAGAAAAGATGAATTGAGCCACAGGCTCTCCTTTTAGGACTTCGAGCAAAGATGTGAGAACTGTCAGGAGAGGCAAGGAACCAGGGGCTGGGAAAACGGTTGAGTAGCATGAAGAGAAGAGAACAGGAGAGAAGACTCAGGATCTCTCAGAGCACACAGAGCTGGCCTTGCTTCCTGGGATGCCCTTGTCTTAGGGAAGCCCAGCTAGGCTCTTGCACAGTTTTTGGTTTCCAAGACCAGTTTTTTTGGTAGACTCCAGGCTATAAGATAATCGTCACACCTGGTATTTGCCCTTACTAATCCTTTATTTTTATAAAACTGTGTTTGTTTCTGTCTTAACCCGGCTATCATACAAATAATTAAGATTCTTCTATATTTATCTAGTAATAAGCTTCAAGGCACAATAACTGAGCACTATTAACTCTTCTTTTTTTATTAATTTTTATTTTTTATATTAATCACAGGTTATTTACTTTGTATCCCAGCCATAGACCCCTCCTCCTTCAATCCCTCCCAGCCCCACCCTCCCTTAACTCTATTTTTTTAATAATTTATTTTATTTTATGTGTGAAGGTGTCAGATTCCTTGGAATTGGTGGTACAGACAGTTGTGAGCTGCCACGTGGGTGCTGGGAATTGGACCCAGGTCCATTTGAAAGAGCAGTCAGTGCTCTCAACCACTGAACCATCTCTCCAGCCCTTGACTCTATTTTTAACCCTCTAAACTAACCTGGTTTCCTTCCAGCATATATCCAAGAGATACTTGAACTTCGTAGCTTTCTCTGCTCCAGCTCCTCTCTAGTGTCCCCTGGACATCTGTCCATGGCTGACTCCCCTCCTTCCTCCTCTAACTCCTCCTCCCCTGGCTGGCAGGAATGCCAAGCCTAGCCGCTCCCCTGCTAATTGATTGGCTGTAAACTTTTATTAGCATATCTGAGGACAATTAGAAAGCAGTGTTTCCACAACAGTGAGACACAACAGTTTGATTCTTAGAATGAGGATTACAAGCAGATAGGGAGGGTGGGGATACAGAAATCAGCATTTGAATTACACAATTGTTAGCTTATAGGCAGCCTGCTTCCGGGTTGCCTAGGAACCTATGATGTCATCAAGTGTTGCCCACCCTGTGTGTGGCAGACGCAGTTCAGCTGCATATGTACTAGCTATAAAAGGACCAACCCGCCACTTTGCTTCTCTCTTACTCTCCTCTCTTGCTCTCTCCACCTTTCTTTCTTTCCTGGGGCACCCCCCCCCCACCATGTCTCTCTCTTTCCTTTTCCTCTCCAGCTCTCCACCTCCATCCAATAAATCTCTTTCATATAACATATGTTGTGTGGGTGGCATCATTTTAAAATAAATACTAACAACAATAACCTTATGCCTACAAATCCTCTTTCACGTTGAATAAAGCTGATTTGTGCCGGGATGGTGGCATACTGCCTATAATCTCAGCTCTTACAAGGTGGAGGCAGGAAGATGAGCAGTTCGAGGCCAGCCTGGGCGATGTAATGAATTTGAAGCCAGCTTGAGCTACAGGAGTCTCTGCTTCAAAACAAACGAATGGCAACAACAGAAAATTACATGTGTTACTACTCGGCTATTGTAGAAGTGATTGCTGTGAATTCCAAGATATGGCATAGCAGACTTCGAAGGTTCCATCCTTGGTTCACGATTACCTGCTTCAAGGGGAAGCTAGTCAGTCCCCACGTGGCAAAGACACCCATGAGGTCTGTGCAGATGCTCATGCCGGGAAGCTGAGGCCTTGTAGGCAACACCAGCTCCCCAAGCATGCACGAGCTACCATGAAGTGGGTGTAGAGCTACATATTACTGTGAAGAGATACCACGACCATGACAACTCTTACAAAGAAAAACATTTAATGGGGGCTGGCTCACAGTTCAGAGGTTTAGTCCATTGTCATCATGGCAGGAAACATGGTGGCAGGCAGGCAGACATGGTGCCGGGGAGGGAGCTGAGAGTTCTACATCTTGATCTGCAGGCAGCAGGAGGAGAGAGTGACAATGGGCCTGGCTTGAGCTTCTAAAATGCCAAAGCCTCCACCCTCACCTCTCCCCACCCCCAGGACACACTTTCTTCAACAAGGCCACATATACTCCAATAAGGCCACGTCTCCTGATAGTGCCACTTCCTATGGGTCAATGGGAGCCATTTTCATTCAAACCACCATAATGGCTAAAGAATAAGTACAAGCACTTATATATAATAACAAAAATTTCATTCATTTAATTAGTATTTATTAAATTTCTACTAATGTATAAGGAGTTAGAAGACATCAAATAAGAACAAGAAATTAATCTTGCCTTCAGGGAACTGATAATCTTGTGGGAACATTCAAACTGGCACACACACAACTAAACTATTATGCAAAAAAGTACAAAGGCCCACACCGGGGTAGAGGCCTTGTCTTGAAGGTTGTACTGAAAGCCTAAGGGAATAATCCTCCCCGCTAGAATGCAATACCTTCCCAGAGCTGTGCTTAACACAGTTGGTGACATTTGGCTTGGGGTAACTATTTATTAGTGAGTCTCACTGTGTTCTTATAAAAACCTTATGAGAAAAACAGGCCCTAAAAATCAGTCTCCTGGATTTGGATCCTGGCTCTCTCACTTGCTCTGAGTGTAAAAGTTACTGAGTTGTCTTCATAACTCAGTTTCAGGACATTAAAAGTAGAGATAATAACAGTGTCTAGTTACAACACCAAATGAGGGTGTCATGAGAGGTTAGTTGACCTCGCTTGGAATGGGCCAGGACACCTGATAAACTCTAAAGTACTTCAGCTCATTACATGGCCTTGGGTGTTATGGTATCTGTCCACAGAACCTGGCATCAACTGGGAGACGGCCTCTGGGCATGCCTGCGAGAGATTATTTTAATTATGTTCATTGATGTGGGAAGACTCATCTTAATTTTGGGCAGGATAATTTCCAGGGCAAGGGATCCTGGGTTGTATAAAATGGAGAAGGTAGAGCTAAAGAGATGGTTCATAGATTAAGAATGGCACCGGCGGGGTGGCATATGCCTTTAATCCAAGCACTCCGGAAGCAAAGGCAGGCAGATCTCTGTGAGTTTGAGGCCAGCCTGGCATACAAAGCGAATCCAAGACTGCCAGGGCTACATAGAGAAACCCTGCCTGGAAAAACAAAAACAAAAGCCTCACCTCCCCCCCCCCTCCTCCAGAGGACATAAGTTAGGCTCACAGCACCCACGCTCGGCTCAGCACCGTCAGGTGTGGTCTCTGAGGGTCTCTGCATGTACGTGACACACAGGAAGCTGTGGGTCTCCTCTTCCCTCAGGGACTGTTGGTCACGAGGGCAGAAGGAGCAGAGGCGGGCTGCAGGGCTCAGAAGGCCAAGAGCACGACAGAAGAGCATCTGGGACCAGCTGCAGGGAGGCAGATCAACGTTATCCCAGGGGCGAGGGGAAAATATAGGAAACCGGAAGCAGCCAGGAGGTGCTCACAGTGTACTTCATCTGCATTAGACAGCATGGTCCTATCGCCTGTGTGTGTGTGGGGGGGGGCTCACTGTCATATGGGCAGGGGAGAGCACTCTGCAGGAAGCAGAGGCTAATTCTAGGATAAGCCAGGCTTCTAGCTCAGGGACATCCTCCAAACATGGAAGCTCCCTTGGGGCAAGGGACTCCTCCATCTTGTATGGAGCTCAGAGAGTTGTCCGGTCACGGAGGCTGCAACCTTCAGCAGCAGGGCCCTCCAACAGAAGCTTATTCAGGCTCACACATGTACATCTACACATTTACACACTAACACAGGCACACACATGCACAACATACACATATACACATATATACGCACAAACATGTACATACATACGCGTACACACACGAACACATCTAAACGCGCACACATAAATAATAAATGAGTAAATCAGATTAAAGTGAAGGGAGCTCTGGTGGGTATGACCTCATTGCTGTCTTCTGGCTGCCATCATAACATGACCAGCTGCCTCAAGCACCTGCTGCCTTGACCTCCCTGCGCTGACAGTCAGCAGCCTGGAGCTGTGACCTCAAAGGAAGCCCTTCCTTCTCTCAAGTTGGCTTCGTCAGCATACTTTATCAGCACGGCAGGAAAAGAAGCTCAGAATGACGACGATCTCCATCTGACGAGTACAGGAGAGGAACAGAAGCTTGAGACGTTGGTTAAGCTACGGCAGGACCTTTCGGTTGGGTGCAGGAAGGATGCGCTGGGGATGGAACCCAGAGCTCTGTGCGTAGTAGGCACCTTGTCCATACTAGCTCTACCCCTGAGCTACACTCCAGGACCCCGTGCTCAGATTTCTAACCGTAACCCTCTAGTGTCTCCAAAAAAGGTGGTAAAAGAAGGCAAGAGGAAGGGCCTTTCAGGGTTTTCTTGTAAAGGTGAGGAAGAATTTGTCCTCGTCCAAAGAAGATGATCAGAGCTCTTGAAAACAATTTGTTCTAAACCTTGGCCCACACGATCCAGACCGTAAACCACTTTTACTACTCTCCATCTTAGCGGGCTGGTGGCGTCTGGCTGAGAAGCCCCTGGAATGGTGGAGATAGTCTGGCTGCTTCCTGGTAGGACTCACCAGGCAGTTTTTAGCACAACTTGGAACCACCAGGGATAGCAGGGTGACTGCAACCGTGATCTCTGCTGATGCAAACTCTATTTGGATACAATACTGTTTTACAAAAAACCTGCCATACCATTACACCCTAAGGGTGGGGGTTGACTGGAAGCAAGAATACCATTTAGACAGCTCATTAACTAATTGCAGAGCACACATATAAATCCTCCTGCGAGGCGGAGTTCTGGGGATGACTTACAGGGCTGAGCTCAGGGGCCAGACGACTGTTCAGTGCTCTAGCTTCAGACACCGCAAGGCGACACTCTTGATGGACAGAGAGGCTCTTCTGACCTCTTGCTGTTTGTAGCACCATGGAGAGGTGGTACAGGGAGCCCAGAAATACTTCCATGCAAGGATCACGTGGCGTCCAAAAAGCCTTACATCTCCCCTAGTGGGTCTCTGCTTTTGTAACTTGATACAGAATCCCAGAGGGCCTAGACAGGAGGAGCAGGTGGCTGGTCACTGCTTTAGCTTGAATCTCTCATTTTTGCTGTCGTGTGAGGGGCTGAGTGCTACACTGAAGAAGCACTTACAAGAAACAGAAGAGACTGTGCCCAGCTGCCTGGGGGACCTCTGCTGAGGAGGCAATAAATCTCCATACAGAATGGCCACCCCAAGCAGCAGGCTGACTGCTCAGCCAGCATCCTGGGATTTTAAAAGGTGTTATGGTGGTAGTAGCTGGAGAGGTGGCTCAGCAATTTAGAGCATCTGCAAAGGACACAGACTCTGCTCCCAACACTCACACAGCACCTCACAACCGTCAATAACTTTTGTTCCAAAGGAACATGTTGGGCCTGATAAGGCCTGCTGCATCTACCTGAGCCTGGCTCGAGTTTGGAGACCTGTCTTTAGCTTCTGATTTAAGAGGCGCCATTTCCGGGCAAAAGTGATTCAGCATATCTGCCTTAGTGATTCAGCATATCCCCCTTAAAATCAACCCTGCCTGGTAACTGTTACATGGAGTTTTGTCCCTGGCCCACCTCTCCTTGCACCACTTAACCTTGCCTTCTACGTCATCTTACCTCACTTCCTTAATCCTACCTCCTGGCCCAAACCTATATAAGGGGCTGCTTAATTTAATAAACTGAGTTCCTGCTTCGATAGATCTCCCGGCTCGGTGTTTTATTCCCTGGGGCATCCGGGGAGGTTTGGGCTGTCGATACTCACCATCCCACTCAGCCAGTCTGTGCACCACGTATATAGTGTCCTCAGAAACTAAAAGAGGGCGTTGACTCCTCTTAGCCTGTAGTAATAGGCGGATGCGGAGAATTGAACCTGGGTCCCCTGGAAGATCACCCAATGCTCTCAGTTACTGAATCTTGACTTTTCAATTGCCAATGGAACGGGGAAGGCGTGGTTTTGAAGCGTGTTTGAGGGGCTGTGATGTTGCTCAGCCTGCAGAGTACTTGTTTAGCACACTCAAAGCCCTGAGTTGGGCCCTCAGCACTGCATAGGCCAGGCAGAGTGGCATCCCAACACTTGAGACACGAAGGCAGGAGGAAGCCTCAGCCACACAGCAGAGTTAGAGGCCAGCCTGGGATACCGGAGATTTTATATTAAACAGAAAATGAAAAAAGAAGGAGCCAGGCTATGGTGGTACACTCCTTTAATCCCAGCATTTGTCAGGCAGATCTCTGAGTTCCAAGGCCAGCCTGGTCTACATAGTGAGTTTCAGGACAGTCAGGGCCACACAAAGAAACCCTGTCTCGAGAAACAAATGAAACAAAAAGTGGGTTGAATGACATGAAAAGTTTTAACATAATGCTGGGTAAGAACAAATTCAGGCTCTTGCTCCACTCCATTCCCCAGCCTCACACATCGCTGTCTTTGGCTGGTTCTTCCTGTTTGTTTGGTGGCTGTTTTTTTAATCCAGGCTCCCCACCAACTCTCTATGGAGCTAAGGCTGGCCTCAAGTTCCTAATCCTTTTCACCTCACCAATCAAGTATTGGGACTACAGGAATGTGCCCCATGCCTGCCTGATCTTTGTGATAGGAACAACCACTCAGAACTCTTAGAAAGCCAGCAGCACGCTCCCCGGCCAACAAAGACCTCCCAACAGCGCCTGTTTAAAATCCTTGATCTCTCTTCTCACTTCATTTTGAAAACAAACCAAAACAAACCTTTAAGGAACATATAATTGGGATCAGGGATAGCAGCTCCAAAGCGCCTGGGTTTGGATCCAGGTCCTCACCTGGGTTCTAAGTGCAGCCCGGGTGCTGGGCAGCTGCGGTAAATGAGTCCTGGAGCTCCCTGACCAGCCAGTCTAGCCGGACATGTGCTCAGGTTCCCTGAGCTTGGAGGATAGCAACTGAAGAAGACACCCAGTGCTGAGCTCTGGCCTCTCTACATACACCACACACCACCACAGACACACATGCCACAGACACACTCCACAGACACACACATGCAACACCTACACACACGCTACACACATGTAACACGTACATACACATGCCACATACATAGTCCACACATACCACACACACCAGACACACACATGTAACACCTACACACACGCCACACACGCATATGCAGCACCCACATACACATACATGCCACACACATACATGCAATACCCCCACACACATACACACATGCTACACGTTCACATGCTACACACATACGCACCACACACACACACCACACACACTACACACACACACCACACAGGCACACACATACACCACACACCGCGTATACACACAAGCCGAAGTACATTATTTTGCTAATTTACTACAAAGTGAGTGTCCGACATCTCTGCTGCTAAAGACAGGATTAACATTTTTCCTGCCAGAAGACACGCCCATCTGGGTTCAACCCAGGAACACGGGTGCCCCAACCATCTCTTGAAATCAGCTTCAACCACGCAGGCTGGGAGCTCAGAAAGTAAGTTACAGCTGTGCTCTTCCCATTCTGGGACTTGTTCAAGGGCAGCTTCTTGTAGAAGCTCAGGTAGGCAGCAAACTCAAAGGCTCCGGCTTTACCTAAGGAATCCCCACGACTGGAATTTGAAGACTCCCTGTGGACACTAAGCACACAGCCCTGCTGATCAGAGCGCTGTACCAACGTTGAGCACTTGCACCAGGCCAGACATGCACTGAGCAACTCCCGGGCAGCCAGACTCGGGCACCTCATGAAAGACAGGGCCCAGTGACCTGATCACTTCCATGAAACAGGTGGCACTAAAAGCGGGAGCTATGGAAGCCTTCCCTCGGCTAGAGAGTGAGTCTGTGTGATTGCAACTGGAATCACCAAGACTGAACAATAGTGAGCTTTTGAACAAAGGTGGGAAGGACATTCAAGGCAGACGGAGGGGCAGGCACAGACCAAATGATATGCAAACGTGCTTGTGCTTGTAACTGCAGTGCAGGGTCCAAAGGCAAACACAGGGGTTTGCCTGTGGGACGTAGCTCAGGGAACAGAGTAGCTGGGGACGTAGCTCAGGGAACAGAGTGCCTGCCCAGTGTGCGTGAGAGTCCAGGGTGCCAGCACTACTCAGACTGGCTGAATTCCCGGCACTTAGAGGATCACAAGATCAAGGTCATCCTCTGCCACATAGGACATTGGAAGCCAGCCGTGGACGAAGGCTGTTCTGTCTCAAAGGTGGGGACAGAGAGGGAAGGAAGGAGGGAGGAGAAAGCAAGCGGTGCTAGGTAACTATACCTTTACCCCCGGCTTTCAGTTTTAGCACCTGGAAGTTCTTTGCACACCGCCCAGACGCTGCAGTTTGGACATGAAGCTCTTCTACAGTAGGTCCCCAACCAGTGGAACTGTTGTGAGGGAACCTGAGGAGGCAGAGCTTAGCTGGAGGAAGTCAGTCCCTGGAGCATTTTTTTCTCCGGCTCCTTCCGGTCCTCTGCTTTCTGGCCACTGTGTTACAAAGCTGCTCTCTCTGCCATGCCTTCCCCACCATGCTTAGACTGAACCCTCCGAAATGACAATGAATGTAAACAAGCAAGCAAACAAACAAATCTTTCCCATTTTCAATTGTTCTCTTGGGTATTTTGGTCACAGATCCACAAGAGCATCTCCCTCGTGTCTTCTCTTCAAGATGACAGATTTCAAGGACCTGAAAGATGGAGTCTCATGAGCTCTCCCAAATTTTGTAGAGATACAAGTTAGTTTTTCAAAACTCCCATCTCTAGGTTTCCGAGTCAGGCTTCAGCAGGAGGCAGAACAATCAATGAAGAGGCCAAACAGCCAGGTGCCTAGGAAAAGCCTTGGGATACAGCCAATTCTGGAAGGACTCAGCTGTAGCCCACAGGAATGAGTTTCAGAACAGTTCCCAAGACCCATAGGGCGGTGGCCATCACGTTCTTCCAGCTGGTTAGTTCCACCAGCCGGGTGTGTGGCACATGCTTTTAATTCTAGTGTTTTGGAGGCAAGGGCAGGTGGATCTCTTGGTTCACAAAGTGAGTTCTAGGCCAGGCAGGCCTGCGTTGTGTGATGCTGTCTTAAAAAAAAAAAATTGTCAATGTGGAAATAGCTCTGAAGAGGAGAGCTTTCGGCGCCCTTTCATGTGTTGGGAGCTCCACCTCGACATACTTGTTCCTTTTTCCTGTGTCACACAATTTGTCGAGGGCTGCTTACTGAGCTGGGCACGGGTCGGCAGTGAGCTGCTTGTCGGATACCTTAGATGCCGGGGTTCTAGACCCAGTGCAGCAAAACCATGACAGCAACCAGCAACTATGAAACGATGCTTTGTAAAAGGGGCCTGAACAAACTGCCGTATCTGGGTGCTGGTCCCACATGGTAACTGGTAGAGAATCAGACGCCAACTTCATCAGTGGTGTGAGGGACACAACCTAATTTTATAAAATACCAAAATCATTAATGACAAGTCAACGGGAAATCTGTTGGAGATGTCAAGCGAACGCTCCTGGGAGGTCTCACATCACTAGTGTTCAGTGATAGGTTTTATCCGGGGGCTGCTGGGTAAAGGCCGCATTCGGGGAACTGGGCGGTCACAGTGGTAGATGTCTCCCAAAGGTCCACAACCAGGAAAACAATCACAAGTTACTTTTCCTGAGGGCCTCCTCCTGGCCCTGTCTTCTCTCTGCACACACATCCAAACAAATAAAACACAAAACATTACTTATTATAATTTATTATTATAATTTGCCTCATCTGGACTCAGTTTCCTAATCTGTACATGGAGGGTAATAGTAACGTCTTCTTTGTACATGAGAGGACCTGACTAACTCCATTTTGAGACTGTGTCCAAAGCTGGGCCAAAATTCTTGCCACCCTTCCCCCTTTCCTGCTTGATGAGTTAAAAAATAATAATAATAAAGACAAAAAACCCAAAACAAACAAACAATAAAACAAAACAAAATACAGGAGGTAAGCAGCCAGCGGCAAGTGCCCCAGCATCTTGCCTGGGGCTATATGTGGGAACTGTTCCTTCCCTAGGGTTGGAGCCAATCAGGAACAAACAAGTATCCCTTATCACAAACCTATCCACTCCTGGTAAGGATTACAGAACCACGAGTGACAATGCCCTGGCTGGCTTTAAAAGGAGCCTGTGGTCTCCTCCTGTGGGCACCAGTTTGTAAAGTGGCTGACCCCCGGGTGTGGGATTCTTGCCAATTGCATATGTGAGTGGTGGTCTCCACGAGGTGATTACTGTGGAGATCAAACAGGTGCGTAGGAGAAGCACGAGGTGTGAGCCTGACAGAAAACAAGCACCCGACATAGTATGTCAGTGGCTACGGCAGACACTCTGCCTCCAAAGACGACTTTGAGTCTCTTTGCAGAAGTGTTCTGTGCTCACAAGGAAGTATATGCACATGTCTGTGATCTCAGCAACTGGGGGATGGAGACAGGAAGTAGGAGAAATTCAAGGTAACATTGTGAATCCAAGGCCAGCACGGTATATTCGCCAAACAAACAACAAACAAACAAACAGCTGGGTGAGGAGGTGCATGCCTGCAATTCCAGTTTGAGGCCAGCCTGGTCTACAATCAAGTCCAGGACAGCCAATGCTACACAGCGAAACCCTGTCTAGGAAAACGAAACAAAACAAAACAAAAAAAACAAACAAAAACAAAAATGAACATGGCAACACGTTCCTTGAATCCCAACACTTGGGATTGGCAGAGTCCGGCAGATCTCTGTGAATGTTAGGGCAGCTTGGCCTGTGTAGCAAGTTCCATGTAGGAAGACCTTGTCTCAGAAAGAGAAGGGGATGAGGAAGGAAGGAAATGTCCTGCACATATGCATTATCTTTTTTTTTAAGATTTATTTATTTATTATATATATATATAATGTTCAGTCTTCATGTACACCTGCAGCCCAGAATAGGACACCAGATCTCATTGAGGATGGTGATGAGCCATCACGAGGTTGCTGGGAATTGAACTCAGGACCTCTGGAAGAGGTTAAGACAGTGCTCTTAACCTCTGAGCCATCTCTCCAGCCCCAGAGGGGTTATCTTTAACACAATATCTTGAGTATGTTTCTATATGAATGAGTACTGATTTACCATTCTTTTTTTATGGACAGCATTTCACTGAATGAGTGTACCATAATTTGTATGACCAAAGAGGAGATTTAATATACATAATGACTCAGAGATTTTCCTTTTGAAAAATGCATGCAGACCACCATTTGAATAATTCAAACACAGTTTTGACATCCACAAATCCAATAAGGAACACAGCTGAGAGACAAACTGGGACCTCAGATCAAGAGCCAGAACAGACACCTCATGGGACAGGTTAAAAACAGCCCAAGTTACTATATTTATTCCAGATTAATTTGGAACAGAATGGAGCGTTATCAGAGGTGGTAATAGTTGTTTGTTCAAGCTTTTGACTACAATGTAAAAGGACTAGTGGTTTTTCTATTATATTTTCCATTTGGCTTCCCAGCACCTCAAATTCAATCAGTGTCCTGCTGTTCAGAGGTATTTTGAAATGTGCCAAATCTTAATTGAAGTGGAAGTGCCTGGAACCAGAGTTAATCCTAGGAGCAATAGGAAATCCAATTTATGGAGGTGTGCTGTTGCTGGCTTTGCATTTCAACTCTTCTCGGCTCCTGGGGCCTGTTTACATTCTGACTGTAGCCTGGATGGCTGGGTGCTGGGCTGGGTAGGGTCAGACTTGCAGCTCTGGTGGTTCTGCCGGGCTTTGGCTCCTTTGGAAACTTACAGTGTGAGATAGCGTGTGTTACAAGATCGGGGGTCTAAGTCACTAACACACAGCATGCCTTCCACCAAAGTGGAGTGTCCCTGCTCCAGGCACTGAGCTAGGAGAAAGTAACAATAGGATGAGCCTGGGTTTTCACTTTCATGGGGTTTTGACTCTATTCAGGGGTATCCGTACAAAAAAGCAAATAAACAAAACAAGTAGACCTTTAAAAATACTTGTTTTATTAAAAAAATGTGTGGGTGGGTGGGTGGGTGGGTGCGTGCGTGCGTGCGTGCGTGCGTGTGTGTGTGTGTGTGTGTGTGTGTGTATGGGTGTGAGAGAGAGTTTATGCCATGTATGCATGCATAGGTACATTTACAGGCCAGAAGAGAGCTAGATCTTCTGGAGCTGAAGTTATAGGTGGTTATGAGCTGACTAACCAACCTCTGTGCTGGAGACTGATCCTGGGTCCTCCAGAAGAACAGCAAGCTCTCTTAACCTTTGAACCATCTCTCCAGCCCTAGCCTCGCAAGACCTGCACTCCCGATGCAGGGACTCCAAACTGCTCCCTCCTCAAAGAGACTCACAGACAGCGGTTCCAGCAGAAAGATAGCAGTTTTGCAGCTGGCAGCTTGTAGCTTCTTCCAAGGGCAGTCCTTCCTGCCCCAGGTTTCTTATCTTAAAATAAGCTCATCCTGTCCTCTGAGGAGGGCCATCTGGTCTGGCCTCTACTCAAGGTTTAGTAGCCCTAATTGTCTAACTGTTTTTCTTTCTAAGATGGCCCTTATTCAAGGTCCAGTTGTTTTTCTTTCTAGTCTGGGATGGTATCATTTCTCATTTCCCCCCTTTTTCTTTGGCATAATTTTAACCTTAAAATTACAGGCTAGATTCAGCCTGCACATCTAATTGTTGATACTGCTGTTGAAGCATAAGGACCTGAATGGTACTAATCCGTTCTCTCATGAAGTTAAGCAGCTTGTTAAAAATGCAGGGACCAAAGGTTACAATCAGGAGAAGAATTAGCAAAGGGCCAAGCAAGGTGGAGATTAGAGTGGTCATCCATGGAAAGGAATTAAACCATCCTTCAAACCATCCTAGGCTTTGGGTTCATTCTCGCTTTCTCTTTTCTAAGCCCTCTTTGACCTTATCTAGGGTCTCAGTGACAACCCCAGTATGGTCAACATAGAGACAACATTCTTCTTTTAGGGCAGTGCATAAACCTCCTTGTTGCAGAAACAATAAATCTAAGCCCGTTCTATTTTGTAACACCACCTCTGATAATGACTGTAAGGAATCTTTGAGCTCTCTAATTGTGCTCTCTAATCTCTCTATGTCCTCATCAACAGCTGCCCTAAGCTCATTTAACCTGCTATGCCGGAGGGCTATGGCTGACCCTCCAGCTGCTGTCCCTGCTGCTCCTAGCCCGATCCCAAGCATTATGGCTACGGAAATTCCCAAGTCTCTTTTTGTTAGTATCAGTGGTTCCCCCACAGAGTCCCAGTATTGAAAGGGCTCTTCATACTGGTGATAGGTTAACTCGGGGGATTACCTGGACCAGGACACAGTAGTCAGACGAATTGACAAGCACCTGAGTACTGACACAAGTAGTAATTCCTGTCGCACAGGCCCACCATCTTGGTCGGTGGTATGAGGTACCCTGACAGGCCTGTAACATTATAGGTTTGGTTGCATAAAAACTGATGACTGGGGGGGAATTTTACCTACACAGAGTCCTTGCCCTGAAACGGCAGACAGGGAAAATCTAACCTCCCTTTGCGTCCAACGGCAGGCTGTCGCCTCTTGGGTGTTACTTATCTCATTTGTAAAGGCAATTCCTTCATAATATGGGGGAGCAATTCCAAAGCATAACCAACAAGACTCAGTAGCCTTCAGGTTGGTGTTATTTAGGGCCTGGAAGGCTCCCTGTGCTAGGGAAGAAATGTATGGTCCAGGAGGCTTAGGGGAAGAATCTTTACCTATTTTTGAGTTAGGAGTCAGTGAGGGGGTTACTGGACATGGGGCCATAGTCTGGGGGTCTGAGTTTACTGGGGGAACCAGATGAGGGCCAGCTTTATTTGGCCCTACTTCAGCAGATGGGGTTGTTATTTTCAATTTGATGGTGAAAAGTAACCCATCATCATATCTTTCCTTATATATTCGTAGGCCCCAAGTGAACCCCGTCACCCAGTTAGTTGAAATCCGTTTTCCCAAGTCTGTGAACCGGATTAGCAGGGGGTGGCACCAGGTGGTACATATTGGCTGATAAGACCATCTATTGTTTGGTCCCCGATCTGGGGGCTCGGCATGACTGTAATTAGCTTTAACAATAATGTAATCCCAACTGGAGGTAGGCTTCCAGTGGTTTCACACCCCCAATTTTTGCAAGTCATTTCTCCCCCCACATTTGTTTACTAATTTAGGTTCCTGGTGGGGTCCTGGACATACATAAAAGGTTAGGACTCGCAGCATACTGAGGTGGTTGGTGGTCCCACAGCCCCCCCCCCCCAGGGATCTAAGCCCCTTCTCTCACTGAAAGACCCATGTCTAGAGTCCCCAGGAACCACGTTGGGGTCTAGGTGGCTTTGCAAATCCCAGTTTGCAGGTGCTCCTAAAGCCATTTTGCAGAGGTCAGGGTACAAGTCCGGCTACCATGTGAAGGGTGGGGCTATCTTTGATACAGACCAAATTATAATATGTCTCTGATTAGTTACTTCCCAAGTCAAAAGTTTGGGCTGGTGAGGACTGGAGCCCAAGCAAGTATTGTAAGTGCTTAACAGAGCCAAAAGCACTAGCAGTTTGTGGATATCACTCACGGCTAACATTTTTAACAAGCGGGTTTTAAGGGATTGTCACTGGGCTGGATTCTCCAGTCAGAAGTGGAGTCCTCTGGAGCGGGTTTGACGTGCGATGCATGGATCCAAGCAGCGATGCCTTCTACCTTCACAGCTGCTGGGGTGGTGAGCAGGACGCGGTAAGGACCTTTCCACCGGGGTTCCAAATTCTGACTACGGTGTCGCCATACATAAACCATGTCTCCAACTTGGAACTGCTGGGGCACCTCCAAGGACCCAGGTGCATATGCACTGCCAACCTTGCTCCAGATCTCTTTCTGAATAAGCTGCAGTCCCTTTAACCTGGACAACAAGTCAGAGTTACCACTGGTTATGTCAAGGGGGTCTCCCAGGAGAGTCAAGGGAGCAGGGACTCCATACAATAGTTCAAAAGGTGTAAGGTTCAACAAGGAAGGAGTATTCCTGACCCTAAAAAGAGCCAGAGGGAGGAGCACCACCCAGTCACCGCCAGTCTCCATGGTCAATTTAGTAAGGGTCTCTTTTAGAGTTCTATTCATTCTTTCTACCTGTCCTGAACTTTGGGGTCTAAAAGCACAATGTAATTTCCAATTAGTCCCCCAAAATCTGGCCACCTCCTGACTTACCTGAGCAACGAAGGCCGGCCCATTGTCTGACCCGATTGCCTTTGGAACACCAAACCGGGGAAAAATGTCTTCTAAAATCTTCTTGGTTACAACCAGAGCAGTCTCTTTCTTGGTGGGAAAAGATACCTGAGAAGGTATCTACAAAGACTAAGATTGATCTCGGTATAGTCTACTTCCCAATGCATTCCAGGTCTAGTTCCCTTAGCCGTTTTCCCGAGCTTTGGAAATTCTTCCCTACGTTTACCTTTTGGCAGGGGGTACATGCCTGAGCCACTTTTTCAGTTACAGCAGTGAGGTTTAGTATTCGGTAAGGAGATTGGCGAACAATTTCAGTCAATTTCCTTGCCCTTAAATGAATCCATTGATGCATTTGCGCTATTAGTTAGTCTCTTAGCATCTTCCTGTGGTAAAATGATCTTACCTTTGGAGTCAATCCATGCTCCCACATTAGCATCGAATGTCCCTTGTTTCTTCTGTATTTGCTCCAGGTCATCCTCTGAGTATTTTAGTCATTCCTTCTCTGGCAACTCAGCAGTTAATGTTATTGGAGCAGGACTTCCTCCAGCAGCTGCTTTAGCCTCCCGATCAGCCATGTTATTTCCCTTTGCCGCCTTGGAATTTCCCTTGTGATGTCCCGGGCAGTGAATTACGCTTACCTTGGTGGGCAGTAGTAGGGCATTGAGCAAGGCCAAGATTTTATTTTTATTTTTAATTTCTTTACCCGCTGATGTCATAGGCCTCTCTGCTGGTAGATGGCCCCATGCACATGGGCCGTAGCAAAGGCATACCTGCTGTCAGTGTAGATGTTTATCTTTTTGTCTTTTCCCAAAGTTACTGCTTGAGTTAAGGCAGTTAGTTCTGCCTGTGGAGCAGAGGTGCCTTTTGGCAGCGCCTGGGCCCATATTACCCTGTGTCCATCCACCACTGCTGCTCCCGCTTTTCTTTTTCCATTTTCCAGAAAGCTACTCCCATCTGTGTAATATGTCACCTCTGCAACCGGCTGAGGCTGGTCTTTGAAGTCCTTTCGCCAGCCCTGTTCTTCCGCCAACACCTGCAAGCAATCATGCTCTGGGGGCTGAATCTCTGGATCTGGTAACAGGGTGGCAGGGTTTATCCCCGTTGCCGGGGCAAAAGTAATCCTGTCGTTATTTAAAAGCAAAGTTTGGTAATGAGCCAGCGATCAGGTGGCTGTCTGACAACACTCTCAAGGGCATGAGGGGCATAGACGGTAAGATCCTGTCCCAAGGTCAGCTTGTCAGCATCCTTTACCAATGCGGCGACTGCTGCTATAATCCGGAGGCAGGTCGGCCGTCCTGCCGCTACTGGATCAAGCTTTTTAGATAGATAAGCTACCGGTCTCTTCTAGGGTCCAATCTTTTGAGTTAACACCCCTTTAGCCATCCCCTGGTTCTCGGCCACATAGAGATGAAAAGGTTTAGTGACATCAGGAAGTCCCAAGGCTGGAGCTGACATCAAAGCCTGTTTAATATTATCAAATGCAGCCTGTTCATCTTTTCCCCAGGAAAAAGAGTCATTGCCCTTTGTAAGGGCATACAGAGGGGCTGCCATTTCAGCGAACCCGGGAATCCATAATCGGCAAAACCCCGCTGTACCAAGAAATTCCCTCAGTTGTTTAGTAGTTTGTGGATGGGGAATATGAAACACAGTCTCTTTTCTAGCCTCCGATAACCATCTTTTTCGTTCTTTTAGTATATACCCCAGGTAACGGACCTGTTTCCCATATCTCTGGGCCTTTTTCGCGATGCTCTATAGCCGAGTTCACCCAATTCTCGTAACAGTCGGCCGGTGGCTTCGAGACAGGTTTTCCGACAATCTGCAGCTAGTAAGATGTCATCCACATACTGGAGAAGAGTTACCTGAATATTTGTGGCCCAGAAGTGTTCCAGGTCTCGGTGCAGGGCTTCATCAAATATGGTAGGAGAATTCTTAAATCCTTGGGGAAGTCAAGTCCATGTTAGTTGGCCCAAGACCCCAGAGTCGGGATCTTTCCATTCAAAAGCGAAAATGTCTTGGCTGGTAGGGCTAAGTTGAAGACAGAAGAATGCATCTTTGAGGTCTAGAACAGTATACCAGACTCTGTCAGGGGGAGGGGAGCTCAGCAGGTTATATGGGTTGGGGACCGTTGGATGTAAGTCCATAACCTGTTTATTAACCTCCCTCAGGTCCTGCACAGGCCGATAATCGTTGCTCCTAGGCTTCCGGACCGGCAGTAATGGAGTATTCCAAGCAGATTGACATCTTTTCAAAACCCCTAGGTCAAGGAGTCGCTGTATATGAGGGCGAATCCCATCATGGGCTTCCTTATACATTGGATACTGCCACACTGCAACTGGGGCTGCCTGAGGTTTTAGCTCTATCTGGACTGGCGGTTGCTTTCTTGCTTTCCCTAAGCCAGCTGTCTCAGCCCAGGCCTCAGGGTATTTCTTCACCCACCAGTCAATGTCTTTTTCCCCCTCTTTTAAATTTTCAAATAGCCGGTATTCATCTTCCAAGTGAATTGTAAGCACGTGAATAGGATCCCCTCTGTTGTCTAACCTGTGGGCCTTCTGGGTTAAAATAGATGTGGGCTCCTATTTTGGTCAGGATATCTTGTCCCAGCAATGGGTATGGGCAGTCAGGCACGACTAAGAACGAGTGGGATACCCGGCCCACTCCGAGGTCCGCTGTTCTTCGGGCAGTCCATGTATATTGCTTACATCCAGTGGCCCCTTGAACCCGATTTTTTCTCTTTCTTAGCCCCTGAGTCTTACAACAGAACTGAATGCTGAGCACCAGGATCCACTAGAAAATGGACTGGCTTCCCCTCCACCTTGAGGGTTACCCTGGGCTCAGGGAGGGGAACCGAACCCCGTCCTCCCTAATCGCTGTCATTGTTCAAGGTTAGGACCCGGGTCCCCATGGCTCGAAAATTCAGCTGCTTCTTCTTCCTTTTGGGGCAATCTCTCATCCAATGTCCCGTTTCCTTGCAATAGGCACACTGGTCCTTAGACAAAGGGCCCTTACGGTTGCCAGGAACTCTCTCCCTTTCAGTAAGACTTTCCTGAACTACGGTGGCCAGAATCTTAGTCAATTTTTTATCCTACCTCTTGTCTCTTTCTTTTTCTCTCATCTTCTGTTCTTTCTACTTCTTCTCTTCTTTTTCTTCTTCTGTTTCTCGACTATAGAAAACTTTCTCTGCCACTTGCACTAAATCCTTTAATGACTTATCCTGCAGACCTTCTAATTTCTGAAGTTTCCTACGAATATCCCTAGCTGACTGATCTATGAAAGATACAGCTACTGTTGCCTTGTGCTCATCTGAGGTAGGGTCATAGGGAGTGAACCGGCGGAACGCTTCCATCAGCCATTCTAAGTAGGCTGCAGGAGATTCCTCCGGCCCCTGGACCACCTCTCTTACCTTAGTCAAATTGGTGGGTCTTCGAGCAGCCCCACGGAGACCCACCATTAGAGTCTGGCGATAGACCTTCAAGTACTGCCTACCCTCTGGTGTATTATAATCCCAGTTAGGATTTGAGAGAGGAAACCCATTATTAATCTCGTCAGGGAGAACTGTAGGCCTCCCATCTGCCCCCGGGACATTCTTTCTTGCTTCTAGAAGGACCCGTCCCCTCTC
Source organism: Psammomys obesus (assembly GCF_907164565.1). NCBI lineage: Eukaryota > Metazoa > Chordata > Mammalia > Rodentia > Muridae > Psammomys > Psammomys obesus. Next base: position 242,442 of record NW_026590767.1, on the reverse strand, counting down.
CTCGGTAGTCAGGAGTGTCTGTAAAAGCTGTTGACAATCATCCCAAGTGGGCTGATGAGAGAAAAGGACAGATTCAAACAAGTTAGTTAAAGCTTGGGGGTTCTCAGAAAAAGGGGGATTGTGGGCCTTCCAGTTGTAGAGATCAGCTGAGGAAAAAGGCCAGTACTGAAGAGGTTGATTCCCATCCCCATCTGGGAACCCATAGGCTAGTAACAGGAGAGCCACCAAGTCCAGCTGAGTTGCTCTGCAGCTTTGTGTTCCAGCTGCTGGGCCCCCTTCGTTCTGAGGGTCGGTTGGTGATTGCAGGGGGACTCCTGGAGGTGTCTGTGGCGCCGACTCTGGCGATGTTTGCTGCAGCGGTGCTGAGGGACCGGCAGCTCCTGGTGAAGGCCCTAAAAGGGGACTAGAAAAACTGCATGCAAGCCCCACCCTAGGCCCCGAGGGAGAACTGACAGCCTCCGGGAGACTGACAGGGGAAACAGTTCGAGGTCTGGCAGGAGAACCGGCCAGGGAACTGGCAGGGGTAGGGGAGATGGCTGGCGGATAAGGGGGCGGAAGGTCAAAAAGGAGGAGATCTGCTTCTGGAGAAGTGAGCACTTTCTTCTCTTCCTTAAAGGCACAAACAGTTGGGCACAAACAATTGTCGAAGGTGTCTCTGTGGAAAGAACAAAGGGGCGCACCCAGGGGGATGGATGGCGAACAATGTCTTCCCAGGTTAGAACATAAGGTACCTGATCAGGATGGCCCCCTGTGCTTGGAGAGTCTTAGCCTTAACAGCAAGGATCATATCAAGGTGAAAGGTGCCCTCCGGTGGCCATCCAACCTGAAAGGCAGGCCACTCCGAGGAACAAAAAGTTCGCCACTTCCCTTTTCTGACTTCCACTGAGAGGTTATGTGCCCTATATCTCACTTCTGAGAAATGGTCAAGGGTGAGGGATAAGGGTGTGGTCACAGTCTGTCCCATAATGAAATCGTCCGTCAGAAAAGTCAGAGAGGCAACAACAACAGAGACAAAAAGAACCAGGCAAGCAATCAAACAAGGACGCCCTTGCGGGTGGTACCACCGTGCCCTAACGGAACGGCTGCCTGGCCGCGGTTCTCTATGAAAATCAGACTCAGACGGGAGGAGGACCGTCTCCGATCCAACCTCCCAGCAGACGGAACCTGGAGCATCCTCCAGTTTCCTGCCACGAGATATTCTGACGCATCCATCAATCGCAATGGCCTAACAAACAACCAGGAAGGTTGAGACCCGCGCCTAAACAGAAAAAAAAGCAGAATCTGCAGAAATCTGAAATCTAACAAACAAAATGACTGACCTGTTTCAGCCTGACCTCGGAACCCAGTCTGGTGAGAGTCGGGGAAGGGACGCGTCGGTTTCCCAGGCAACACAAGCAAGACCTGCACTCCTGATGCAGGGACTCCGAACCGCTCCCTCCCCAAATAGACTCACAGACCGAGGTTCGATGCAAAAGCAAGAGGCAGTTTATTCCGATCGAGATGGGGGTTGCCCCTTCAAGGCAGGAGACGACCCCAAGCAAACAAAGCACAGAGTTTTTATACCTAAAAATCAGGCCACACATGTTTCTTTACATTGACTGGTCAGCAGAAAGACAGCAGTTTTGCAGCTGGCAGCTTGTAGCTTCTTCCAAGAGCAGTCCTTCCTGCCCCAGGTTTCTTATCTTAAAATAAGCTCATCCTGTCTTCTGAGGAGGGCCATCTGGTTTGGCCTCTACTCAAGGTTTAGTAGCCCTAATTGTCTAACTGTTTTTCTTTCTAAGATGGCCCTTATTCAAGGTCCAATTGTTTTTCTTTCTAGTCTGGGATGGTCTCATTTCTCAGCCTTTAATTGCCTGATGAAAATCAGATCCCTTACAGGAGATGACAAATTAACAGGCAAATCCTCACTACCAACATTAGAGGCCAGAAAAGAGAAAGCGGTAAGTTTAAACTACTGAAAAGAAACTAATGCACGAAGCAAAATTTTAAAGCGTTTTGTAACTGCCTTGTGGTCATTAACTGAAAATGAAAAGATCTTTCTTTAAATCAAATACTAGGGAGGCAGGAGGTTTAGTGTGTGTGGGGGGGGGAGGTAACGAGTATAGTAATCACTGGTTTAGGGAAGAATCACTAATGGATTCTAAAACAATCAGCAAAATAACGTGGGAAAGAGAACATTGGAATGGACTCAAGTAATTCATTACCTCATAGATGACTTATGGATTTCAAAAGGTAAAAGATGTTTGGTCAAGAGGGGAAACTGGTAGACGGCAGTGACTGAACTTACATTAATGGCACAACCTAACATTAGGTTGCTGCTAATGTGGTACACTAAGGAAGTAACAGTCCTTTTGCCGTGTTTGAATTACAAGTACACAAAAAGACGAAACCAAATCAACGGCCTGAACCTTACAAAATTGCCCATGTAAAGGGATAAATACGAGTGTGATAAAATTGGTATTTCGTTAAAAATTTTTTGTATGTATTGGTGCTTTGCCTGCTCCATCTGTGTGTCCGGGGCCCTTGGAGGTCAAAAGAGGGAATCCAATCCCCTGGAACTGGAGTTACAGATACTTGCAAGGCATCCTGTGGATGCTGAGAACCTAATCTGGGTCCTCTGTGCAAGAGCAGCAAGTGCTTTTAACTGCTGAGCCATCTCTCCAGCCCCAGTATTTCATAATTAGTTTTAGGAACAACATGACTAATGATCATTAGATGTCCAAATATCCAAAAATTAGATTTCTGAAACCTATTCACATGGATTATGTATGAGGAGCATTTGAACTGCTGAATGTGTGTTATACATGATGGCAGTCCCTTAACATTGGTATTCTCTCTCTCACTCTCTCTGATACACATGTGTGCACATTTGTGTGTATGAGGGCAGGTGTGGAAGCCGGAGTTTGACACTGGCATGTCTTCACTTCTCCACTCTGGTTTTTGTTTTTGTTTTTTTTGTTTTTTGTTTTTTTTTTTTTTGAGATAAGGTCTCCTACTCTATGCAAAGCTTGCTTTTTTGGACTAGACTGGCTGGCCAGTGAGTGCCTAGGATCTGCTTGTCTCTGCCTGACAGCACAGGGGTTACAGACATGTGGGTGCTGGGATGTCCAAACTCAGGTCCTCATGCTTGTATAGCAAGGAATTTACCCACTGAGCCATCTCTCCAGTCAGTCCACGATTTGAATCCTAAATAAGAAAACTGTGAGTTCAGCTTTATGAAAGTTGCCTCATCTGTGAATTCACCCTAATGGAAGTGACCTTTTTCACCACTGTGATCAACACTTGACAGAAACAAGAAAGGAAGAATTTATTTGGCTCAAAGTTCCAGAGGTCTCAAGAGGCCCATCCTGGTGGATACACTACAGCACAGCATAGCCATTCGCGCCATGATGGTCAGGAAGCAGAGAAGAAGCAATACAAAAAGGGGTCTTCCCCTACTTCCTCCAACTAGACTCCATCACTTTCCAAAAACACCATCATATTTCGGACCTCTCCATTATATACTCATGGATCAGAACACTTATGGTGTAAGTGCCTCTGGAAACACCATCACAGAGAACACTAGAGATGTGTTTCACGGATCCAGGGATTTCTCAGTCCTATCAACTTGATGAGGTCCACCATCGAACCTCTGGTTAAAGTACAAGCAAGAGAAGAAAGCATAGAGTGACAGAAATTAAGTGTGTATGATGTGCATGTAATTGGAGAGTTTCCAAATATTTTTGTTGTTTTGTTTTTGTTTTTTGAGACAGGGTTTCTCTGTGTAGTTTTGGCTGTCCTGGCCTGGACTCACTTTGTAGACCAGGCTGGCCTCGAACTCACAGAGAGCTGCCTGCCTCTGCCTCCTGAGTGCTGGGATTACATTTGGGCACCAGCACTGCCTGGCCCCATTTCATTATTGCTGACAACGCCTATATAGTCTTTTTTTTTTTTTTAATCTTTCTTGTGTACGCAAAGGCTGGATTTCAGAATTATACCACCTGGTTCTATATGCTGCTGGGGATCAAATCTAGGATTTCATGGGCATGAGGTGTACTGGATACTTTTCTGTTGTTGTGATAAGACATCCTAACCAAGGCAATTTATTATTTCGTTTTTTTTTTTTATTGATCCTTTGTGAATTTCACATTTCACACCCTGATCCCATTCATCTCTCCATCCCTTCTTACACACCCTCCACCCTTGGACTCTCCCCCACAAGAGAAAAAAAAGTAAAAAAATCTCATCATGGAAGCTGCAGTGTGTCACAGTTTGTGCCTTTTGCCCACACTTTTTTTTACTTGCCAGTGTTCATTGCAATGAATTGTTGACCTGGTTTGAGGCCTCTGGCTTCAGCTACACCATCAATTCTGGATCCTCACCAGGACTTCTCTCAGATATCCTATTGTAGCCCTGTGTCATGAAGATCCTGCAGCTTTGGATCTGCACGACTGGCCCCTTCATATGCTCCAGCAGTTCACAGATGGTATAGATGTTGGGGTGGGCCAGCTCAAAGCCCTGGCTGGATCTGGGCCTGAATGAGAGCTGAGCTGGTCAGCCTGCCAGCTCTCCCATACCACCCAGAGCACACCCATACCTCCAGAATGAGCTCTCCAACACTGCCCTGGCTACCTCACCCAATGCTGCAGCTGGCAAGGGGCAGAGCCAGCTCTCCTGCTCTTATGCTCTTTGGGCAGGTTCACCCATACCCACACCAGCAGGGCCAGCTCTATAGTGCTGTCCACATGAGGTACAGGACCTGCTCTCCCAATTGCTGTAGCTGGTGAGGGCTAGGACAGCTCTCCTGCTCTCATGCCTTTGGGGCTGGCTCACCCAGAACCCCTGCAACTGGAGACAGCTTTATTGTTCTCTCCAGGTGAGGGGCTGGGACAGCTCTCCTGCTTTCATGATGCCAGGGCCAGCTTTCCCACCAATGCAGGTAGTGAGGGGTGGGGTCAGCTTTTCACAGCCCTCAAACATCAACATGGCCCCAGACTGCAGCCCAGACCTGGCATTTGGTGTTAACAGATGCCCTGCTGTTGTAGGGCTACAGACTTGGACATGGCTTTCAGTGGCACCATGGGCCAGGACCTTACCATGGCTTTAGGTGGTATGAGTATATGATATGAGTAGCATTGCTGGCTACTCACATCAGGCTGTTCCTCACTACCTGTGAGTCTCCAGTTCTGCCTCTCTTCATTGTGATTACAGCCCTCTGCTTCTCCTTCTCTTCCATCTCTCCACCACTTACTTGCTCATCTTTGTGGTACCCAGGGCCACTGTGTGTCTGGGGTTGTCTCAGGAATGCAATGCCCTGCTTGTTCTGTGTGGCACCAACAGAGGTCTACTGGGGTGTGGTCTGTCTGCATGAGCCATGTGGTGCCAGACTGGGGATTTCTTGGGTGTGGTCTGCCTACCCAGGCCCAGTGGCACTGATCTGGGGCTAGTCTCAAGCTTGCTCCCTGCTGGGGCTTTACTGAACTGCAAAGCAACTTATTTTTTTTTTAAAAATTATTTATTTGGAGCTTACGTTTCCAGAGGGTTAAAGTGAGTAATGGCAGAACAGTGAAGGTGTGATGGCAAGAACAGCTGAGAACTCACCTGCTGAACAGGAAGCAAGGAGAGCACTGGGATGGCAAGGCCTCCAAGCACACCTCCGTGACACACCTTCTCCAGCAAGGCCACACCTCTTAATCTTTCCCAAACAGTTCAATCAACTGGAGACCAAGTATTTAAATGTATGAGCCTACCGTTCTCATTCAAAGCACCACCTTCTACTCTCTGGTTCTCCCAGAGGCTTGTAGCCATATCATAACACAAAAAGGTGTTTAATGCAACTTCAACAGTCCCTTCAGTCTTCCAATCTCAACTCTGTTAAAATGTCCAAAGTCTCTCCTGAGATTTAAGGCAGTCTCTTAACTGTAACCCCCTGTATATCAAAATACAAATTACATACTTCTAACGTACATTGTGACAGACTGCATATTACTATTCCAAAAGGGAAGAGTGGAGGCACAGTGAGGAAAAGCTCGTTCTAAGAAAGATGGAAATCTAACAGGGCAAACTTCAAATTCTGTAGCTCTGTGTCTAACAGGAGGGTTTAGGTGACTCTGCCTGTTGGGAGTTGGTCTGGTATACAAATGTTGAGTTCTGGGCCCTGAGATGAGGATGAGTGCATCGTCCCATATTCTGAACAATGTTGGGTAAACTTTGCTCCCCAATTGTCTCTGATTGGTTAATAAAAAAGCTGGCATGTTGTAGCCGGGCAGAAGAGAGGTAGGCAGAACTTCCATTCCTGGGCTTGGGGTCTCAGGTATCGACCACAAGTGTAGAGAAATAATAGAAAGAAGAAATAATAGAAAGAGGAAACAATAAAGAGAGCATGAGGAATTGGCCCGATGGACCAGAAACAGCCCAGACAGGATATATGGCAAGTAACTTGGGGCATGTGGCTAGGAAGTAGCCAGACTAGCTTAGAGAATTAATATGAAAGAATATCTGCCCAGTGATTGAGCTTGAAGCTTATTAATAAACATAATAGTCTAAACAATACATATAAATAATGTGCTGTATACACTAAATATAAAGATAAATAACAGTCTAAATTAATAAACACAATAGTTTCTGTGTCATTTATTTGGGAGCTAGAGTGGGTGATTAGAAAAGCTCCCACCAAAATATAAATTACCTACTACATCTGCCTTTCCAGCTTTGCTGGCTGCAGCATACTTCTATCTCTTGGGTTTGTTCTGTTGTGCCTGAATCATGAGACCCCAAAAGACCATCACCAGGAGTCGAGTCCATTGCAAAACACATGAGGATTTTTTAATTACAAGCTGCAGCTTGGGCTCGCACCCCCACCACCGAAGGAGTGAGAGCTGAGAGCCTCTTACTCAGGTTAGTTGATGATTTAAAGATTCCAATCCCTCCCCTCACACCCAAAGCAGGGGGATTACTGCCTGGCAAGCATCTATTGATCAAAACACAAAAGGGAATGTTGCGTTTTGAATTGATTGACTACAGGAAGGCCCCCAAACCATTAATGGTCTGCCTTCCCTTCCTAGGGGTAATAGGATGGTTTCCTAGCAACTGTATCTATAGTGGGCAGAAAAGAATGCGGTAAGGCTAGTTCTTCCCCTAGGGCATTAAGATTAGTTCTTCGCTGAGGGTGGCTGGACATATCTCCACTTGACTGGCCTTACTTCAGGCTTGTGCTTTAAACTTTAAAATAATAGCCACTGATTTTTAATCCTTTGGTCTCTCAGTTCCTCTCCGTATGGCAGATTCTCCATGCTACTGGTGCCTCTAACCCCTTGGAGTTCCCCAATATAACCCTAACCCAGGCTTCACTTTCACAGTTTGACACAGGGCCTCTCAGGCCTCTTGCTCCTTCATGGCAGGGACTTCTCTGACATCAGTGACTTTCCTTAACCATGTAGGAAGAGTCCATGACACGTTTTACTGCTGTATCCCTCCTGACTCTAAAGCCAGCACGACAGGAATGACACTGCCAAGTTTGACCGCCAACTTTGTGGTGCACCCTAGTTCCCTTGAATCACATTTTCAGCAACTTTGATTTGTTCCTTTTTAGGAGCAGGATGTCCCTTAGGCTTTTTGCTTTTCCTGGTTGGAAGCTAAGCGGGGTGGGTCCTGCCCTGAGGGCACCACTTCCTTTATTGGACTGAGCAATGAGCACCAGGCCTCGCCTTCATGGCCTCATCTCTTTCAACACAAGCCTTGGCTCCAACATTAAATTTCCTGGTGCTCTTTTCTCTTCACACTCTATACTTTGTATTTCTTTTTGCCCCACTTGCTTTTTCACTGTAGACCTCCATAACAGCAATTACTAATCACCACACGGAGTCAATATTAAGCTGTCTTGAAATATCTGCCACAGAAATTAGTTCATTGCTGTTAAAAGCAGCCTCAGGAAAGTTCTTAGGAAGAAGGCAAAAAGCAGCCACTTTCTTTGCCAAAATATTCCAAGAGTGGTTCTTAACCTAGTGGCTAATATCCTTCCCCTTAGAACTGCTTGAGCTACGTCACTGCTGTCCACATAGGTCTTCCAAGTTTCTGGTAGGATGGCGCCGTAAGTTCTGCTTACAGCATCCAATGGCTTTTCTCATCCAAATTTCCAAAGTCTTCTACATTCCTGCAAAAAAAAAAAAAAAAAAAAAAAATCACATCATCAGGTCCTCGAGGAACCTGACTGACTCCATTTTGAAAGCAGGAGCTGTTATGCTGTAGCGTTAAAAATAACTTTCCAATTACTGTAAGAGTTGAGTTTCTGTTTTTAAGTCTCCCTGCCCCACCCCATGACCTTGACTTGTTTTTGAGAACACCCAAATTGTCCCTAGTCAGGGACAATGTATTGATGGCTGTTGGCTTTTTGTTTGTTTTGAGATTTTTCTGTACTTTCTTACTGCTCTATTGTCTCTGCTTTGCAAACTACTCATGATTTTGCTCCTTAAAATCCTTAAAAGGGCCCTAAGAAATGAATGGGCTCTAAATTGAGTTAGAGAGAGAGAAGCCCTGGCCAGCTCTCAGGTACACCCCAATAAAAATCAAGCTTGCTAAAAAAAAATGTGGTATACTCTTATTCTGTCTGATGAGATTAACAGTCTAACACAGTAATAGCTCAGTTCCTGGTAACAACTTCTATATTAATAATTTTTCTATTGCTGTGCTAAGACATAATGACCAATGCAACTTACCAAAAAAGCAATGACTTGGGTTTAAGTTCCCAGAGGGTTAGAGTCCATGATGATGAAGTGAAGGCATGGTATCAGAACAGATGAGGTCTCACATCTTCAATAGGACACTAGAGGTGTTGGGAAGCTTTTGAAGCCTCAGAGCCCACTTCCATGACATACCTCCTCCAACAAGGCCAAGATTTCTAATCCTTCCCAAACAGTTCCACTAATTGGAGACCAAGTATTCAAACACAGGTGCCTATGGAGGCACGCTCATTTGAACCACCCTACTCAGCAAGCACTCTACTAATTGAGTTCCCTCCCAAGGTCTCTCTACATAGCCCAGGCTGGTCTTGAACTCATGATCCTCCTGCCCCAGCTTGCCAAGTGCAGTTATACTGGCCTTTGCTATCATACCCAACTTGTTAAATATACTGTCTTAGTTACTTTTTTATTGCTGTGACTAAAACACCAGGACCAAGACAATTTATAGAGGGGAGGATTTATCTCGGCTTAGATTCTAAAGAGATAAGAGTCCATGACCACCATGGTAGGGAGCGTGGCGCAGGCAGGCAGCATGGTGCTGGAGCAACAGTGGAAGGCTCACATCTCAACCCACAAACAGGAAACAGGGAAACCTGACTTGAAACTTCAAAGCCCCACCCCAGTGACATATTTCCTCCAGCATGGCCACACTTCCTAAGCCTTCCCAAACAGCCACCAACAGGAGTTCAAGTATTTAAACTGTGGGGGCCATTCTCATTCAAATCACCACACTCTTTAAAGGAGTTACAATTACACCTGTGTTTGTTTTGAGACATGCTCTCCCTCTATAGACCAGGCTGGCTTTGAAATCATGTTATATCCCAGACTTGAATTCATGTTCTTTTAAGCCTCGGCTTCCAAGTGCTGTGATGACAGGTCCCCCCGCCCCCTACAGCCAGTTAAGTTTGTTTTAGTGGAATTTTGCTGGGGTATCTGAAATGCCCACATGCTACCTTCGGGCAGTTAGTTTTCCCTAGAGCTAGCTCTAAAACAGATAATCAGTACAAGGTGGTCAGAGAAGACTAAAGAAATTTCAAAGGGTTGTTCATTGTTCTTTCTAAACAGAGGAAAGTGGGTGCCATGGGCTACACTGGCACACTATGAAACCCGGATCAACACCAAGGACTATTGTTTATCTCCCATGTTGACTTGGGTCTCTGATTTTGCCTCGAAGATAGGGAAGGGAAGTCCCTTTTTCCTCACCGTCATCATCAGGGAGAAGGTTGGCAAAGGGCAAGAACAAGGCAGCACCTAGAGCCAAGTGTAGGGCCAGGTCTAGAGAGGAAAGGATGCAGGGAGAGACAAGGTGGTCCAGGGAGGGCACTGGCCTGCTCTCCAGTGCCAGGGGATGGAGATCTAAGGAAGACAACCATGCCGCTATCCCAGGTTCCTTTCACTTGGGAACCTCTGCGGTCCACTCCAGACAAACCGCCCTTTACCCGGCAGTGGGGATCAGATGCAACACAGGGTAATTCAGAGAAGGCCCCTGGGTTCTCTAAGGCAGCTCCAGGCTCTCGTATTAAAATCAACACGGTTCACCAACACGGTCAATGCTTTCTTCTTTTTCCTCTCCTTCAAGTAGTCTGCCATCTCCCAGGATGACCCGCCTTTCCACCGGGACACCGCATTGGCTTACCCCCTGGGCAGTGGAAAGTGGCTCCTTAGAAGCAGAGCTCCCCCTGCTGGTCCGTAAGAGGGAGCTTTCTGAACGATGGTCATTCTTCCAGTGACATCAGACGCAAATAAATGCCATCGCTAGAGTTGATTAATAGTGTTGAAGGCTCATGCGTTAGTTGGAACCCTTATGAAGTTGGGACCTTTGGTGTACTTCTTAAGCTCTTTGTTTTCTTACCTTTACAGCGAGGAGACAGAAATTACAGGCCAACAGAGAACACAGGGGGAAATTTCTAAACATATGTTGGAGATACAGAAAAGGTGCATGGGCCTTGGACAGTAACAGAGAATAACTGTAGGAAGCACCTTCTATCTTTTTAGTAGAGAAGAGTGGATTATCAGAACTGCTGCCGTCATCAACTGCTGCATAACAACCATCCCCCAATCTTTTTTCTCTTTCTTTTTTCTTTTCTTTTTTGTCTTTCTTTTTTCCTCTTTCTTTCCTCTTTCTTTCATCTTTCTTTCTTTCTTTCTTTCTTTTCTTTCTTTCTTTCTTTCTTTCTTTCTTTCTTTCTTTCTTTCTTTCTTTCTTTCTTTCTTTCTTTCTTTCTTTCTTTCTTTCTTTCTTTCTTTCTTTCTTTCTTTCTTTCTTGGCAGAGTTTCACTCTATGTATAGCCCTTGCTGGCTTGGAACTCTCTGTGTAGACCAGGCTGACCTTGGATTTACAGAGATTGCCCTGCCTTTGTCTCCCAAGTGCTAGGATTAACCCCTGGCCTATTTTTCATTATCTTTAATTATATGTGTGTGTGTGTGTGTGTGTGTGTGTGTATGAGTGCAAGGTCCATGAAGGACAGAGGCATTGGATCCCTTGGAGCTGGAGTTACAGGTAGTTGTGACCCACCTGACATGGGTGCTAGAAACCAAACTTGGGTCCTCTGTAAGATTACTATATGCGCAGGGTATGCCCAGCATGGAAGGCAGAGGCAGGTGTATCTCTGAGTTTGAGGCCAGGCTGGTCTACAAAAAGAGATCCAGGACAGCCAGCGCTGTTACACAGAGTAAACCCTGTCTTGGAAAAAAAAAATCTAAGCACCAAGGGGGGGGAAAAAAAGAACAGTATGTGCTTCTACCTATTGAACTATCTCTCAAGGCACCAGGTTCTTTACCTTTTTAAGATCTATTTTTATGTGTATGTGCATTTTGCCCATGTGTATATATGCGCACTGTGTGAATGCTTGACGCCCTCACAGGCCAGAAGAAGGCTTCAGATTTCTTTTTTTGGGGGGGTAGAAAAGTATTTTTTATATTAATTACAGTTTATTCACTTTGTATTCCAGCTGCAGCCCCCTACCTCATTCCATTCCCATCCCACCCTCCTTCCCTCATCTCCTCCTATGCCCCTCTCCCAGTCCACTGATAGGGGAGGTCCTCTTCCCCTTCCATCTGACCCTAGCCTATCAGGTCTCATTAGGACTGGCTGCATTGTCTTCCTCTGTGGCCTGGCAAGGCTGCTTCCCCAGATTTCTTGAAACAGGAGTTACAATTATGAAATGCCATGTGAGTGTTGGAAACTAAATCCAGTCCTCTGTAAGGGTAGCAAGTACTCTTAATCCCTAAGCTATCTCTTCAGCCCCCACCTAATTCTTTAAAATAATCACTTATTTAGTTTATTTTTTATTTTTAAAATTTTATTTATCATATCATCATCATCAACATCATCATCATCATCATCATCATCATTATTTGAGACAGGGTTTCTTTGTGTAGTCCTGGCTCTCCTGGGACTCCCCCTGTAGACCAGGCTGGCCTCTAACTCACAAAGATCCACCCGCCTCTGCCTCTCCAGTGCTGGGATTAAAGGCGTATGCCAGCACCACCAGCATTTATTTGGTGTTTGGAAACAGGTTCTCACTGTGTAGCCCCGGGCTGACAAAGGACTATGTAGATCACGATACCCTGGAACGTCGTAGAGCTCCTCCTGCCTCTGTCTCCAGAGTTTTGGGATTAAAGGCACAAACAACCATATCTGCCCCCCCCCATTTTATTTTTAAAGCAAATGAAACATAGATTTATTAAGGGAAAGTGAGGAAAACTTCCGATCGCTGAAAGGGTTCTTAGGGAGAAATAACTGAATGTGTGCTTACTTTTTGTAGTTCTCTGAATATCCTAGGTATTTAATTTTTCTTTTATGTGTAAAATGTTTTGCCTAAATGTATGTCTGTGCATTGCTTGAGCACCTGGTGCTCACACAGGCTAGAAGAGGGCACTGAATCCCCCTAGAACTGGAGTTACAGACAGTTGCCAGCTGCCATGTGGATGCTAGGAATTGAACCCAGGCCCTCTGGAAGAGCAGCCAATCTGGCTCTATCTTCTTAATCCTCTCTATGATATGTATTTGGCAAGAAAGTGTTTTCAGTCTCTATCAGGGTATCCAACATGCTGTCTGCAAGGTTGTTAGCACAAACATTTATTTTTAGTGACATTAAGTTGTCATCTGCAAAGTCCATGCTCTAGAACTTCGCAACCAAATAAATGAATAAAATCACACACACACACACACACACACACACACACACACACACACACACATACCATATAATGGCAACATGCACTGTCCACAAGTATCATAATGGCAAGACTATTATGGGAGTAAACAATCATTTTCTGATTGCTTTGAGGCCTTCCCCATGGGAGGGAATACACGGCTGGTACTATAAGCCTGGTTAAAAGCCCATGGCTGGTAGATCATAGCCGTAGAGGGGGCCCTACTACTGTTTTGTTAAATAGATACATTGTCATACTGCCTTGTAAATATTTTTGCTTATAAACAGATCAGTGCTGCTCTCAGCCTTGATCAGAGATGCTTCTCCCACCAAGTAGGGAGTAAGCAATTGGAGAACTCAAAGGTCAAAGTGTCGAGAATAAGTGACTTTTGAATGCTCGGCCTTTAATGGTACATCTATATTAATTCCCATAAGGCTCAAAGAAGAAACATTAGGAAGAGCGGGCAGAAAGAAGAGCTGGAGGATGGGAAGGAGCACTGTGAAATGTTGTCTTGTGAACATGACATGGCCATTGTGTTCATGAACTCACAGGAGCCATGGTTATTTGCACAAGATCAATCCATTCAATGATTCTAGCATGAATGGGGGAATGCTCATGAGCTTCCACCTTAGCTGAGGAGACACTGGCAATTGATGGCTGCTGGGGTGACAGTCACAGTCACTTATCTTGGATGGTGGTGACCACTTGTGGGTGGCCCTTGCATATTCAGGCAGCACTAATTAGACTCAGCAGGTTATAAAAGAGGAGGAGGAGGAGATGGAAGTGGGGGAGGACACATTTAGGGAGCCTGGGGGGAAGTAGAAAAACACAGGTGAGGGTGGAGCATACAATCAAAATACATTGTGTATGTGTGAGAGAAATTGTCAGAGAATAAATGCAAAATTAAAAAAATAATCTTATGCAGAAAATGTTCAATGTTTTAAGTAAGTTTATACTTTAGTGTTGGGCTCATAGTTGCCATTAGATGCATACAGCCCCCAGGACACCCTGATAGGCTGTCTGTTCACTCTGCTGATTATTCCTTTGCTGTGCAGCTCTATAATTTCATGTCATCCCATTTGTCTATTTTGGGAATTACATATTGGGTGCTGGAGTAATTTTCTTAACTTATGTATTTCTGCATATGTTGTTATGGGTTCAAGAATAGCTCCATACTGACCACTCAGACACCAGACTCAGACTGATGGAAATTTATTGAATGCTGAACCATTACCTAGACTGGAGAGCCAGACTATGATGCTAGTCTGTTTCTAAGGCAGGTTGTTTATATGAAAAACTGTAACGAGGTAGCCAGGTGTAAAAAGCAAAGGGGGCAGCATTACATAATTTTGACTAGCTAAATATAATTTTGTTCCTATTGTATTGTATCTAGGTAGCTAGAAAAAGCACTTTAAGCTGACTGTCTGGGATTTAGGGTAGGGGAGCTCTTGGGGGCTTTCCAGCTTTCTGGAAATATAAGGAATATAGCAGGATGTTGTGATCTTTAACTCAAGCAGAACATGCATTTATCATCTATTGTTTTATTCTAAGCAGCAAGTGTTGAACTATTGAATTATATATTCTGGTCTCAGGCATGTAGGCCTGAGAACTTGAACTTAATTTCACTTTATGATAAAAATGGAGACTTGAAGGCAAAATGGCTTCTGATATGCTAAAGGCTACAGCAGGTGTTAACAGAGAAGCTATAGTTATACTTAGAACTAAAGTAGGTCTCAACAGAGGGACTATAGAATTTAAGCAGGTTACAACAATGTATATGTACTATGTGTATATACTTGGAGGTCAGAAAAGATGTTATAGATACCTGCCATGGAGGTGCCGAGAGCTGAACCTGGGTCCTCTGCAAGCACTAAACCATCTCTCCAGCCCCTATTGGAATCACCTTCAAAATGTCTTAGTTTATGGCTGTTGAACCCACCAGCAGAGTCTAATAGGACCTGAGTGCAGAGTGAGAATTGAAATTAAGTAGGTCACATGGAATCAGCTCGAGAGGACTGTAAGTAAGAACTGCAGCCGCGAGTTTATTCCACAATTCCTTTTTATAGGCAAAGCAAAACAAGTCACATCAATACAAAAAAGTTGTTCATGGAACTGCCAAGCTTGTTTTCTTAAACCACTTTCCTGTAGCAGATACTGTTCAAAGTCACACAAACAAGTGTAAGGAGCTTGGCGAAACTCCCTGCTTATCTCTGTCTCAAAGTGAAGGCCAGGGTAAAAACATGGTTTTTGTTGAATATTCAATGACAAAGCAGCTTGAGAAGCAAGCAGCTCGATCCATTTTGAACTGATTTGGTGTGTGCATGCATGTGTGCAGGTTGAGAGATATGGATACAATTTTATTCTACATAGAGAATCCAGTTTTCTTGGCACTGTTAGGCCCAGCAGGGAGCCTAATTACTGAGGAGCCTTGAAGGAGACTCGAAGGCTGGAATCGATGCAATGAACAAGAGGTTTATTTACATCAGCAGGCTGGGGCTAACTCTGCATTCAGGCTAGAGTCAGCTGCGACTTACAGAAGTCTCGGGTTTTTAAAGGGGTAGACGAGGGGGTTACAGGTCTGACAGCATGGGAGCAGATATAGGGTCTATTTGGGGCACCAGGTCCAGTCAGCTTTGTCCCAGATGTCTGGGAGATAATCTGATCTCTTTTGATACTAGGCCATTGTTAAAGGTGGGAAAAGCAATTTGCTCATCCTGCGGTCTCTCTGAGAAGCGGGGCTACATACCTTTAGTCAAAAGGTCAGGAGCTATTTGGGAGGGGAATTAGGACCATCTGGATCCGTTGCTAGACAATGTTATTTTCTTCTGCAACCAAGTGCAGGTCTTTGCTTGTTTATTTCCTTATCTCCGTCTGTGCAGATGTCTGGGGTCAGGAGGGGCTATTACATTCTCCTGTTCTCTGGAAAAGTACTGGGAGACTTTAGTTTGACATGGGCCTATAATTTAAAAATATAGGTCATAAGGCTAGTCTGATTCTTTCAGCACCATTTGTTTTATAAATAGGCTTTCTTTCCTTCAATTCTTGTTTTTTTTTTTTTTTTTTTTTAAAAAAAAAACTTTGTCAAAATTAGGTGGCAGTAACAGTGCACGTTTCTGGGTCCTATATTCCACTAGTCTGTATGTCTGTTTTTGAGCTAGTATTGTCTTTTTTTGTTTTGAGATCTCTGCATAGCTCTGGCTGTCTTGGAACTCACTACGCAGACCAGGGTTGGCGCTGCTTTTTATACTATTTTATTTTGGTTTCTTATTGCCTCTTTCTCCCTTCTCTACCTCAATCCCTTCCTGCAGGAGCCTGCCAGTAGAGTCAGATGGTTCTTGAGTTGGGAGTGAGGACTGAAATTAATAAACCAACATACAACACCTGGGACTTTTCTGAGAGGCTCTAGTGGAAGCTAGACGCCTTGCTTTATTGCAGACTCCTTTTAAGTCAGAGCAAAAGCATCTCAGCACAATGAATGAATTCACAAGGAAGTCAAGGAAAAGGTGTGACTTTGACAAGACCTGCTGTCTCAAACAAAAGGAGATAGACTTGGTGACTTATCACTGACTCCAGTGAAGGCCAGGGTGAAAGCAGTCTTTCCACTGAGATCAAAGCAGCCTGGCAGACCAGTGGCTCCCAACACCTTCCAACACCCAGGACTGGGCAGGAGAGAAAGATTAATGGGGATATGGCATAGTTCTCTTTGGCTACTTCCTGCTGGTTAGAGTTTCCTTAGGGCAAATCCAACCTTCAGTTCAGGATCTCTCTGGCTTTTTCTTGTCAAACTGCACCAACAGCAACCAGAAACAGCAGGAAGCAAGCACTAGCAGCCTTCTTTCTCAGAGCTCTTCAACACTGGCTTTTATTCTCTCTCCACAGTCCTTAGATTTAAACTATCTGTAGCTGGCAAAGAACTGCTCCTAGAGCCTGCGGGAGGCAAACAGTTTGCTGCTGTGGATAATCTGAATTAATCTTATATCCTACACCTGGGATCAAAACACCACCATCTTTACATCCACAATAGACCAGGTTGGCCTTGAACTCAGAGATCCTGTTTCTGCCTGATGCCCTGCTTCTTCTGGGATAAACGGTGTGAGCCAACCACACCCAGCTGATTTTTTTAAAACTATGGCTCTGTAGTATAATTTGAGATTGGATATTGTGGCACCTGAGGACTATTCTTTGTGTCATGGATTGCTTTGACTATTTGGGGGTCTTTTGTGAGTCTATATGAATTTCAGGATTTTTTTCCTAGTTCTGTCAAGAATGTCATTGGAATTTGGGTAGTTTTCACTGAATTTGTAGGGTGCTCTCAGTTATATAAGCATTTCATAATATTAATTCTGCCAATCCAGGTGCATGGGACATACTTCCATCCTTTAGTGTTTTGTTTTGTTTTTTCCTTCAGGGTCTTAATATTTTTTCTTTTTCTTTCTTTCTTTCTTTTTTTTTTTTTTTTTTTGTTAAGGTCTTTCACTTTTTCGGTGAGGTTTAGTCTAAATATCTTTTTTTTTTTTTTTTCTCAGCAAGTTTGTTAGTGGATATAGAAAAGACACCAGTTTTTGTATTCTGCCACTTTGTGGAAAGTGTTTATCAGACCCAGGAGTCTTCTGGCTTTCATTGTGTTTTTATTTCTAACATTTTATTTTTTTATGTCAATGTCTTTGCTAATATTTTCTTTTTTTTCATTCATACTGCTCATTTTCTCACTTTCTTTTCCTCTCTTGGTTCTGGATTGATTCAATCCCCTCATCTTTATTCTCTTTCAGGTCATTGATCATACTTACTAGAACTCTCTAAAAATCTGTTTCTGAGCTGGGTATGGTGGTGCATGTCTTTAATCCCAGCACTCAGGGAGGCAGAGGCAGGTGGATTGATGAGTTTGAGGCCAACCTGGTCTACAAAGTCCAGGACAGCCAAGGCTACACAGAGAAACCCTATCTCAAAAAACAACAAAAGTCTGTATCTGACATTTATGTATTTCAGTATGTTTGATTTCAGTAGTTGAGGAGGCATGATCATTTGAAGAAGCCATGTTGCTTTGCTTTTTCATGTTTCTGACATATCTGTGCTATCTGTATGTCTTTTGGTTTGGGTGGCTCCTTTTTTGTTGGTGGGTCTTATTATAAAGCAGTTTACTAGCCCGGAGGTGGTAGCACATGCTTTTAATCCCTGCACTTGAGAGGCAGAGGTGGGCGGATCTCTGTGAGTTTGAGGACAGCCTGGTTTACATAGCTTATTCCAGGACAACCAAGGCTACACAGAGAAACCCTGTCTCAAAACAAAACAACAATAAAGCAGCTTATTCTTGAAGGCTCAACTCTCATACCATCAGTGTGAGGAGAAAACAAACTTCTATAGCAGCAGCAACATGCAACCATATCAGATGGTTAACTTTTTGCAGCTATTGTTGGAGCAGCAGACAACATAAACCATGAAAGAGATTTTGATGCACTTTTCCATATTCAGAGGAAGATTAAGTCTTTCTTTCTACAGAGCTGAAACAGAAGCACAAGCTCCATTTATGCCCATCCAAAAGGATGATAAAGTTCAACTTGTGCACTACAAAGGTCAGCAGTTTGGCAAAGTAGTCTGGCTTTACAGAAAGAAATATGTCATCTACACCGAACAAGCACAGCTAAAGAAGGCTAATGCACAACTGTCTATGATTCATCCCAGCAACCCACTAGGCTAAAACTGGACAAAGCCTGTAAAAAGATCCTGGAACACAAAGTCAAATCTTACCAAATGTGGTTTGAGTAAGAATGGTGCTCATAGAGTTGTTTGAATACTTGCTCACCAGTTTGTGGAACTGTTTGGGGAGGATTAGGAGGTGTGGTCTTGTTGAAGGAGGTATGTCACTGGCCGTAGGCTTTGATTTATCAAAAGTCTATAGCATTCCCAGTTAGCTCTCTCTGCCTCATGCTTGTGGATCAAGGTGTAAGTGTCCAGCTACTGTTCTAGCATGATGCCTGCATGCCTGTGGTCATAGGCTCACCCACCCTTTGAGCTGTAACCCCAAAATAAACTCTTTCTTCTGGGCCTTGGTCATTGTGGAAGTAGAAAAGTAACTAAACTGGGTGTCATGGTGCATGCTTATAATCCCAGCACTCAGGGAGGCAGAGCCAGGCTGGCCTGGTCTACAAAGTGAGTCCAGAACAGCCAAGGCTACACAGAGAAACCATGTCTCAAAAAACAAAAGCAAAAACAAACAAACAAACAAAACAAGACCACTGTGGTGGTTTGAATAGTTATGGGCCCCATAGACTCATGTGTTTGAGTGCTTGGCCCATGGGGAGTGGCACTATTAGGTGTGGCCTTGTTGGAGTAGGTGTGGCCTTGTTGGAGGAAATGTGTCACTGTGGGGCCAGACTTTGAGGTCTCCTATGCTCAAGCTCTGCCCAGTGTGGAATATAGTCTCTTCCTTGCTGCCTACAGATGAAGATGTAGAATTCTTGGATCTTTCTTCAGCACCATGTCTGCCTAGACACTGCCATGTTCCTTGCCATGATGACAATGGACTAAACTTCTGAGATAGTACGCCAGACCCAATTAAATGTTTTCTTTTATAAGAGTTGCCATGCTCATGGTGTCTCTTCACAGCAATGGAAAACCTAACCAAGACAGATACCAAGTAGAGAAAAATGAACATAAGAAACAATTGAGAAGATACTGGAATAGAGTAGTAACCTTATATATGACTTTCATTAAAAACTAACTCTTCAAATGGCCTGGTGGTAGTGGCACACATCTTTAATTTCAGCGCTTGAGAGGCAGAAGCAGACTGATCTCTGGGTTTGAGGCTAGCCTGGTCTACAGAGCAAGTTCCAGGACAGCCAGGGCTGTACAGTGAAACCCTGTCTCAAAAAACCAAACCAAACTACACCAAAACAAACCAAAAATTCTTCAGATGAAAACCAAGATATAGCTAGACAGTGGTGCTGCATGCCTTTGATCCTAGCACTCTGGGAGGCACAGAAGTGGATTAAAATGGGTCTTTCTTTGGACCACCAGCTACTGAATAATGACACAGAGACTTATCATTAATTATTAAAGTTTGGAGCTTGGCTATCACTTTGGCTTGTCCCCAAATAGCTCTTTATATTAGTCCTTATATTAATCTATATTCTGCCACATGACCTGTTACCTCTCCTTTTTAGTCCTGGCACCTGTTTCTTCCTCATTGTCTGGTGACTCCATGGGCCTCTTATTCTTTTCCAGAGTTCTTCTCTGTGGGATGTCCTGTCTCCCTTTCCTGCCTTTGCTATAGGCCATTTTGCTCTTTACTAAACCAATCAGAAGATGTTGGAGGGAGTGTTTACAAAATACAGCCATAGGAATAACAATATAAAGTCCAGCCTGTAATCAGCTCTCTGCTGGTATAGAAATCAGCATTTGAATAATACAAAGTCAGTCTTTACACAGTGCATAAAAAAGCCACCCCAACAGTGGATCTTTGTGAGTTCAAGTCCAGTCTGGTCTACAGAACAAATTCTGGGAAAGCCAGGGTTACCCTAAGAAACTCTATCTTGAAAAAACAAAAAAACAAAACTGAGATATAGAGGTGCGTTTAAAATAAGCTCTATCCTGCTAATACAGCACCAGAGACTGAAAACAGTAAAATGACTATAAAATGAGCTAAGAGGTTACAAAGGATTTAGGGTAGGTATGGAAACAGTGAATACGGTGATGAATGTTGTCAGCTCGTCAGAACTGGAACCTCATGGGAGACCAGTCTCTGAGCATGTCTGTGAGGGAGTTTCCTGACTGGGTGAATGAGGGTATAAGAACTGCCCTCACTGTAGGTGGTATGATGTTATGGGCTGAGTTTCCTGAATGAGAAAAATGGAGAAAACAAGAGGAGCATCAACAAGCACCTCTCTCTGCTTTCTGTGGGGCCTGTGTGACTAGCCACTGCCCCTTCCTTCCTCACCATCGTGAACTGTTCCTCCTCAAACTGCAAGCCAACATCAACCCTCCCTCCCTCCCTCCCTCTCTCCCTCCCTCCCTCCCTCCCTCCCTTCCTTCCTTCCGTGGCTGTTGTCAGGTAATTGACCACAGCAATGAGAAAAGAAATTATTTCAGCCAATGGATGAGGTAAAGCAAGGAGACAAGGAAAGGAGTGAAATAAAGAAGAAACAAGGTTAAATATATGAAAGGAGAAAAAGTGAGTGGCGAATGTTATAGCCAAAACAAAAAGCAAACCAAAACCAACAAACAAAAAACAAAACCCCCAAAACAAACAAGACTTTAGAAAAAAAGTTTAAAAGGAACATAAAGGAAAAACAAAAACAAAAATTTCCCAATAATGAAAAAAATTTCAAAGACAAAATTACATAAATGTAAAGGGGAATAAAGAATATAGACATATCAAACAAACAAAAAGATACAGCTGGAAGTGGTGGTACACGGTTATACTCCCAGCACTTCAGAGAGGTAGGCAGACCTTTGTGACCTTGAAGGCAGTCAGGGTACTGAGGGAGGAAACATGGGTTCAATAAACACAACAAAAAAGAAACCATGGGGCCAGTCCGAGTTGCTCAATCTGTGAACTCAGCACACGGGATGGGGGTGGCAGGAAGACCAAGACCAGCATGGGCTTTGAGACAAAACAAAGGAAAAGAAAAACAAATTTTCCCCACTGGAGAGATGACTCAGTGGTTAAGAGCTCTTGCTATTCTTGCAGGGACCCAGGTTTCATTTGTAGCACACATACAGCAATTTACAGGTGTCTGCAACTCAGGTTCCAGGGGATTCAGCACCTTTTCTGGCCTCTGCAGACACCAGGCATGTACACAATGCACTTATACACATTCAGGTTCAAAAATAAAAACAAAACCCTTATGGATCAATTAAAAATAAGTATTTTAAGTGTAAAAATTTCACAAATGTAAAAAAAATGAATAAACAAAATCAGATGAATATATGAAGAAAATCACCAACATAAATAAAGCAAACAACTTAAGAACCCTGGTAATATAGAAAAATCACAGAAAAAAGAGAGGCATTAGGGGGGCTCGAGAGATGGCTCAGTGTTTAAGAGTGCTGTCTGCTCTTCCAAAGGACCCAGGTTCAATTCCCAGCAACCACATGGCAGCTCACAACTGTCTGCAATACCAATTCCAAGGGATCTGACACTAATGCACATAAAATACAAAATAAATAACTTTTTTTTTTTTTAAAGAGGCATTATAGTGGCCTCTTTCTATAGTGGTCCTCAAAAATTGGAGACCAGGTTAAGTGGTTAAAAGCACATACTGCTCTCTCAGAGGACAGGAGGTTCAGTGTTAGCAGCCACGTCATTGGGCAGCTCTCAACAGCCTGTAACTTTAGCTTCAGGGGAGCTTCTGGCCTCCCCAGGAATGGTGCGCGCGCGTGCACACGCACACGCACACACACACACACGCACACGCACACGCACACGCACACACACACACACACACACACACAGAGTATGCAGGGTGAGGAGGGGTTGTCAGTTGAACTAAGAGTCTGGTCTTTCCTATGGTTTATGGTGCTGCTGAATCTCTACCGAGACCTGTCTTCACAGTGGCTGTTTTCCTTTTTTGTGCAACAGGATGTCTGCTAGTCAAGTTTTACATTCTGTGCACAGGTTTTCTTGGGCTCCCACGGCTCTCCAAATCACACTGCTGGGATGACTAGGGTTTTAGCTGAGGGGTGTCTCCTAAGTGCGATGTGGGTATGAGAAGCAGCCACAGCACTGAGATTGGGACAGCTAGAGGCAGTCTTCATACTTTCAAGGCCCCCTGAATACTGATCACCCTGCTGGCCGGAGGGTTACAGCTATGGGTATCACAAACACTCCTTGGAACGTCAGCATTCCCAAGCACTAACAGGTAGGTGACTCTGGAATTTGACCCAACCATGCGTCTCAGACCCCAGTGATAATGTCTCCATTTTTCCAGCCTGAGAACATACTGTCACCTGCATCCTTTGGTTTGTCCGTGACTGGCTCTCCTCTCGCCACAGCTGCATCCCTTCTCTGCATCCCCCTTTATCTGGAGGTTCTGACAGGTTAAACTGAGGCTCTGTGGATGCTTCCTGATCTCAGGCCCCCAGGTAGCTGTTTTTAAAAATAAATTCTCCCTTCAGTTTGTTTCTGGCTGCTGCCCTCTGAGTCATACATCGTGACAAAATGAAATTTCTTTCTGCTGTTGAATTTTCCGCTGTGGTAATTACTGTCGCATCAAACCTGGATTTAAGACTTAAAAGGGTTGTGGGCTTGTCATGGGTGTAGGACTGCCTGGCCTTCATCTGCCTTACTTTTTGGAAGTGGTTTCTATTTTGCCTCCCCATCCCTACCAGGGAACTGTATGGCTGAGGCTGAGCTTGGCTTCTCTCTCTCTCTCTCTCTCTCTCTCTTTTCTCTTTCTCTCTCTCACACACACAAAGCATTTTTTTCCTTTTCTAATCACTCTTACTTTTGTAGATTTCTGAAACTCTTGCTCTTTCTCCCTTTGGGATAGAATCTGTTTCTTATCAGACTCTCTCCTTCATAGGCTCACATAGAGGCAGCCATCTCCCATTTTACCCATGCATCTCATGTAAGGTTTGAGGATGCAGCTAAGCAGCAGATGTACAAGCTACCCCAGAACTTTCTGTTCGCTGTCACTGACTTTTCTCTCCTCCAGTGAGATGCTGAGGACAGAGACAACAACAATTGAGGGCATGGGAGAGAGATGATGCCATAGTTAAGAGCACTTGCTGCTCTTGCACAGGCTTCTGGTTTGGTTCCCAGCACTCATGTGCAGCTCACAACCACTTTTACCTCCAGTTCCTGGGGATCCCACATCCTTCTCTGACCTCTGGGGCATCAGCCACACATGTGGTATACATACATGAAGGCATACATTCAAACACATGAAATAAATCTTTGAAAAAGAAAAGCTATGTGCCTAAATTGGTGGCAGGCTGCTTCTCTCCCACAGAAGACTGATTTGATTTTGTTCTCAGAGACAACTCTGTAGGTTTTGGGTGTGGTATTAGTTACCTTTTGTCATTGTTGTTGCTGGGACAAAATACCCACCAGATGCAAGAAGAGGGTATTCTGTCTCACAATTGGAGGATACAGTTCATCATGACAGACAAAGCATTGCGGTGGGAGTGTGAGGCAGTGGTCACTTGAGTTCACAGTGAGGAAGCAGAAAGAGATGAATCTAAAAGATGATTGAAATATGCATGCACTTTTAAAGAGCATATGTATGTAGAACAAAACAAGAGAGCAAGAAACGATAAAGACAGAATTTAGGGTCATATAACTAAAGTAAAAGTCTGAGATAAATTAATGTTATTACACTCCTAAAAATCACTAAAGTGTAACTAGAATAACATCAAAGATTCCCCAGAACATGTGACCATTTTTAATATAAAGAAGTGGGGGTATTTTGCATGTGTTAAAATTCTTGAAGTGGCCAAATTAATCATAAAGGGGAAGTGAAAAGATAGAAGAGTAGTCAGAAAAAGATGAAAGAATGGTCTCCAAAAGAGTGTACTGCCTCCGAAGATGGAGAAAGATGCAAAGAGACAAATAATGTAGGCTACACACAGAAGTCAGAATAGGGGAAACAAAACAAAAACAGTTTAGTAACACCATGATTTTAGCCCAGTTTCTCTTAACCCAACCCCCTTTTTGATACAGGGTTGGCCTCGAAAACCTGATCTACTTCCTGAGAGCTATATTTGCATTTATATATAGCACTTACTATGACTGGCTGAATTTGCCTTTCTGACCTCTAGGACTGTAAGATAATGCATGTTGGTTTCAATTCATGATTTGTTACAACAGCAACAAGAAATATACATTGGGCTAGGCATTGGCAGTGAATTGAATTATGGTTATGATTAATATAGTTCTATACCTAGGTCTAACACCACACCCTGGACAGTTTCTCTGACAGCCTTGGAACACAGGATGTCGACTAGGCTGGCCTTTAACTCACAGAGCTCCCACTGCCTCTGCCTCCCGAGATTCAAAGCGTGTGCCACCTCACCCGGATCCAGCGTTTTTTAAAAAAGGATGAAACCTCGAAACCTCTGAATGGCTCTTCACTGCCTGTCAGATGAAGTTCTGGCTAAGTCCGGTATATATACATACACACACAAAATTTTCTTTTTCAAGACAGGGTTTCTCTGTGTAGCATTAGCTGTCCTGGAACTCGTTCTGTAGACCAGGCTGGTGGCCTCGAAGTCGCAGATCCACCTACCTCAGCCTCCTGAGTGCTGGGATTAAAGGCGTGGGCCACTGGCACCACTAACTGGCTTCCAGTAGATTTTTGACATGATTCTATCTCTTCTCTTGTTCTAGCAACTCAAGATTAGCACTAAATGTCCCTCAGTATTAACCCCGGGCTATACTTTTTGGCATGAGTCCGGTCTTTGAGCCTCCTCGCTGTTTTCACTGATGATTAGTTTTTGATAATTAGTTCTTGATATCTTCCAGGCTGGCCTTAAATCCATTATCCTCCCGCTCGGCAGTACTGTGCGCCACCACGCGATTTTTTTCGGTTTTAACTAAGATTTTGAAAGAGCGGTCGAGGCACAGATCAGTTGCATGAAGGACTGCTCTTTTGACCCCTTGTCCACTAATCCAGTGAGATAATGGGTAGCGATCTCTGTGAAACTTGTAAAGCAAATTACAGTCGCTATACCTAGTCTAGAAAGCCCTGTCTTGTAGGAAAACACGCTCAAAGGCCAGCCCGATGTCCGCCACATCCCTCCCGGTCCGGTTCAGAGTCGCCTCTCTACTGCCCGTCGCGTGAGGCGGCGGTTGTTGAACACTGACTAGCAGTTCTGAGGGCACAGGCCGGCAAGAGCAGCTGGCTGGAGAACCACGCGGAGCCAGGACACCGCCAGATCCACAGTTGAAGAAACCGCTCTGGGGCTGGACGGAGGCGGAGCAGAAGCTCACACTGGACCAACAGAAGAGCCTTAAGATGCTAGGAGCGATCCTGGGGCGGGCCCCGGCGCGAGGCACTCTGGGATTTGTAGTTTACTTCCCGGACAGCTACTCTCTCATTTCGGCCGCCCGCCTTTTTTCCCTCGCTCTCTCCCGGCACTCCGACTACTTTGTCGCGGCACGTCCTAAGTACGACTACATTTCCCAGAAATCTCTTCTTCGCGCTCCGGCAGGCGCCGGGCCTTCCTCAAACTACAGTTCCCAGAAGGCCACCGGAGAAGGGCTTCCCCCCACTTTCCCGGGACCACAATTCCCAGAGACTTGACTTCGCGGCTTTTCTCTCTGTGTCGGGACTCTTTTGGAGCTGGCTAGGCCTCGGCCGGCCAGTAGGCCCGCAGCGACGACGTGGTCCGTAGTGTCCAGGCTCAGGGTGTACTCTTCGGCCGGGCTTTCTGTCCCTTCAGCCACTTTTGCCGGACAGGCCGTCGCAGCTTGCCTGAGCAGTGACCTGGCGGGCCGCGCCTGCGCCCTGCCGCGTTTCCTGCCTGGCTGGTGGTGGCGGCCATTTTGTTCATCCTCCTCCTCCTCCTGCTCCTCCTGGTTGGAGCGCAGTGTCCGGAGCGGGCTGGGGGGAGCGAACCTGAGAGCGAGGTTCAGTACCTTTTCCTCTGTCCCCAGCCGGCGCCCGGAGCCCCCCTCCCCTTCCTTCCCGCCCCCTCCCCTCCCCAGCCCTGCCCTCCCCCTTGTCCCGGGATCACTCCGTCGCACCCACCATGATGGAAGACGACGGACAGCCCCGGACTCTGTGAGTACCCGAGACTAGGGGTGCCAGGCACCGAGCGGCCCGGGCACTGCGGGATGCTGAGGGAGGGAGCAGGAGACCGGGACCCGAAGCCCAGAGCCGGGCGTCGCGGTGGCGCGGCTGCGAAGTGCATTCCTCATCTGTCCCCTTTCCCAGAGAAGGAAGCCCTCCCTCCCCGAACACAGTCACTTTCTAGGGTCTAGGGCTGGTCTCGACCTTTTCCTCCCGATCCCTTCTTTGCACACCCTTCCTAGGCTGGGCTTGTGCACGGCTGAGGCTGTCAGGCTGGGGAGGGCTCCTGTCCCCCTGTGCTCTGGCGGACCCGGGCTGAGCCGGGAGCTGTGGGTCTGCACGGGGGCAGGGCTTGGCGGGGGGTGGGACCGCTGCTGCATCCTTTGGCGTGAACACTCGGGCTCTGTCCACGTCCTCAGCAGTCCACGTCCTCAGCCCCTTGTCGTTCCGAGCGCTTCTCCCCAGCCTACCACTCTTTAACCAGAGGAGCCCCTTGTCTCTTTCTGCCGCACGTGCCCCGCGCTGTCAGAAACACCCGCCCAGCGCCCGCTGCTTTTGAAGTGCCAAAAAGATTGCCTTTTGCCGCCGTGCATCACCTCTGTCCCTTGGATAACGAAGTTTACTTTGAGCGCCCACTACGCAAACTGACAACCAGTTAAAACTCCTTTCGCTCAGTTGGTGATGCCGCTTCCTAATCCGTTTGTGCGTCGGGACCATCAGAGTTCGATAAAAAGGATGTCTTCTCCCGCTATTTGATGCGTGTCTTTTGAGTGTTATTTTTCGCGGTCTAACTGTGGGGTTTTTCACCTGAAGCCCAGTCTAATGAATGAATTGCATCTTCCAACCGCTTAATTGGCGTTTCCTTCCTTTCCCAATGCAGAGTGATGACTCAGCGTCTGTATTCCTTTTCAAATAGTGTGGCACTCTTTTTTTTTTTTTTTTCTTCGTCTGAGTAATTTCCAATTCATTGTTTAAAGTGAGCACCTTGGGTTTTCCCAGCCTCTCCAGGCCTACTACTCCTGCTTGGAGTAAATACGCAGTCAGCCTGCTGCTTTGTCTCTCTTGCCTCACTCTGCCCGGTATTGATTGATATGGTGATCAGAGTCCACTTGGCTGGGTTAGCTTATGGGGAGGTACTTTTGGGGGAATGGACGACGGTGGATGGACACTCAGGACCTCTGACTAGCTTCTCAGAGCTTGATTCTTAGGACAGAAAATATGTTCAGGAAGGCCCATATCTATATTCAGTGTTGATACAGATTTTTTTTTTTTTTTTTTGAGCATTGTTTATACTTTCCATTCTTATTTCGCTTAACATCTTGCTTGGGGAATTTGAAAACATCCTAAACATGTTATACCCCTGAATGAAAAATTTGGTAGTAAAATTGTGTGTGTGTGTGATTTTCCATTTCCCTCTTTCCAGAAAAAAAGATAATTGAGACAAAACTTGAAATTTGTTCTTTAACGTTTAAGCCAAGGCTTGATAATTAATAGTTAGCGCTGTGTACTGTGATAGAAGCACCTGGGAAAGCTAGACTTACGGCTTAGCAAGCATAGTCAAGGAAGATGACAGTTACATTGTATCTAAAATATGTCATCATTGCATCATAATAGCTACTGGATAATTGGTAAATTCTCATGCCTCATTAACTGCTTCTATTTGTCCTTTAGAAGAGGTTTCCTGGCTTTTGTCTGTTACATAGTATGCCTTTTCTGTTTCTTTTATTCCTGTAATTGTCTTTGCATCCACTATCAGATCCCCTCTAGACCAGAGCTAAATTTTAATATTTCATACATTTACCATCTTGGATCTCTTGTCTTTTTTTCCTGAAACATTTCAGTTGTCTGTGTTCTGTTATCTAAAACTGTGATGTATACCTGTCAGTGAATAAATATCTTAAGCTCTGTTGTTCCTGTATGTCAGTTCATTATGTCTTCCCTTTCCCCACTTTTCTCCATGGGAAGTGTTGGTGTTTTTTGTTTTGTTTTTAAATATAAGGACTGTACTGCTTCCTAGCTCTTAACCCTTCATGCACTTAGTTCACTCCTTGGAACATAAGAGGTCCTCAAATATTTTACAATTGTACTTTGTTTTTAAACATTCTGATTGATTTAAATTATAGGCAGACGTTGTCATACTTCCTAAAGTTTGTTGATATATATATATAAGTATAAACCTATTGTAAAGTCTTGACATCAAAGCAAATGTTTAATAGGATATGATTTTATTTATGAAGAACCTATATTTTGAATTGTGATTTATGGATTAGGTTTCTCAAGTGGCTACCATGTTTTAAAACAATGTACTCTAAATAAAGTTTATCTTAACTTGTTTACTTTAAAATGCCTGTGTGTTACTAGTAAGGTTTTCTTCCTGCAGACACACACAAGCTAAGACATATGGTTCTATCTTCAGAAAAACAATATGGTGTTTATAGCCTAGGTAGGTCTTTAAATATTCATTATCTAAAGTATTATTAATTTATTTGATGGTATTTAAAGTGGTATAGAATTGCCTTGATGAGTCTGAAATCCTGTTTGTTACATAGTTGCCTTAAAGGTCTGTTTTCTGATGTTCCTCATTCTCAATTACATTTATTTTGGGTTATTTTGTATTAGTGATCTAAAAAAGAAACCAATGAGATCACAGTATGTGATACTGGTGTTTGAAGTGGACTAGCCTTGTGGGGACTAGCCTTGGGTTGTGTCTTTGCAGTGCAGTGATTTGATTTGTGGTATCTGAATCCACAGTGTGACACTAAATTGTAACAGCCAATTGTAGTCTACTGTAGTCATCTATTTGGTGTACTAAAACCCTAGAAATTGTGGATCTAAGATAAAACTATGCTAGTCATTGCCATCCTTTAAGGCTGTTTATTCTTCCTTGGTACTCAGTAAAGAAGGAAGAAATAAGGCGTTGATTTAGACTGTGTTCTGAACCTCTGTGAACAAAGCAGAAGAAAACAATATAAAAGCTGCTCTTAGACCATTGATTTAGCTATATTGTGGCTATAATCAAGCTGGTTCAATTTAGTCATCTTTGTTTCTTTAAAGCGTGTGCAGGTCCATCCTTTAGAGGTCCCTGCTCAGGTTAGTTACCTTATAATATCATGTCTTTCTTCCATTTTGCCTCCTTCCAAAAACCAAGTAATGACAACTTGGACAGACCTTTAGAGGGTTATTGTTGAAAAATCTCATTTTCTTTAGGAGCTTGTTAAGAATAATCAAAAAACTGCCCTTATGGAAATTTAGCCCCACCGTATTTTATATAAAGTACTGGTAATTTTGGCCTTGGGGGAGTTACTTTTCAGAGTGAGAGCACATTCAGTGGAAAAGCTGTCATTAGCTTTCTTCAAGGCACAATGTTCTTAATTTTTGCCCAGTTGGACATAGGAAATAGTTTACTGGCAATGTGAACTTCTGTCTGCTGTGAAACTGCCAAGTTTTCTAGTCTCCAGTTAACTCTAAGACCTAATGTTAGGGATAAAGGTATCATTTTCAGTTATTAATGCTTCAGATTCTACAGTTCCTGTTCTTAGAAGACAATAGACTGTAAGGTATGCATTTTCTTTATTTTTTTTCCTTGAGTTAAAAATCATTTTGGAATTTCCTAAATGTTTTCTGTTACTATAAGCATTTTAGCCATTTGTACATATTCCTCTGGTAGAAACTACATATTTAAAAACTTAGAACTTTAGAATATACTTAATACTACTTAACTGCAGCAGAAGGTGAAGTATAGAAAATACTGTTTGGAGAGAAATCTCAATTCAATAAACTACCAAAATCATGCTACTACATTCAGTTTTGAACCTTGTCTAAAATAAATTGTTAGAATTATCCTGGGATGGATTATTTTTGATAGTGTAAAAGGCACAATATACTATAGTGGTTTTAGAAATATAAATTGTGCCTCCGTTAGATACATAAATTACAGAACCTTGAGTAGAAAAGTCAGTCTAAAATTTAGATAACTATAGGTGAAATTATGTGCTGAATTTTGTCCTTTTCATCTTGACAAATTAAGGTGTCCTCTGAGTTATGGAATGCTTTGTATGTTTTTTAATTTTTAGTCTGCTGCTTTAGCAGTTAAATTTTCATGGAAGTATTTGAAAGATACCTTAGCATTGAACTTTTCTATAAATATTTCATGGCATTCTAAACCTAAGTGTTAACAGTTTTGATCTTTGACAGTGCTAGATACAGTTTGATCGTTAACAGTACTAGAAGTCAATTATAGCTATCAGTGTGTCTCCAGAACCTGGGAGTTCCATGACTGGTTAGAAATGGTTGACTTAGAGTGAAAGTCTTATTAAACAAAACCAGCTTTTTTTGTGACTTAGCTGTGAAAAGTAACAGGCATTATTTTTCTTAAATGAATGTTTTTAAACATTAACATAAACTTATTTTTGTTACTGGCTAGCTTCACATTTAAAAATCACTGTTTATTTAAATCTCTTGTTATTTTCCAGAAATGAGCAGACTAGACTGGCTAGATGAACAGTGTTAGAAAAATCAAGATTTTCTTTACAAAGGTTACTCCATGGTTACAGCTCTGAAAGCCCCTAGAGTGCAAAGGGGCAAGCAGTTATTTATACCTGGTTCATAACCCTTTAACTGTTTGCTCCTGCTGGGGGAAAATCACTGCATAGCCTACCGTGGGTCAGCTCCATGCCAGTTATCAGGAAAAGGTGGCATGCTAGAACTAAGCCAGTTTGTCAGCTCGCTTATTTTTATTTCAGTAGCACTGGACTTGTATTTCAGCCTTAGAACATGTATCCTGAGGTTATTGGTAACCATTGTGAATTTCTTAATAAGCTGGGAAGCTGCTGCTCATTTTCTTTCTTTCTTTCTTTCTTTCTTTCTTTCTTTCTTTCTTTTTTTTTTTTTTTTTCATTTTTAATGTGTGCGTGTGTGTGCGCTCCTGGCTGTATTACATGTTTATACATGTGGGCACACAGGTGTGGGAGGAGGCCAGAAGAAGATGTCTGATCTCTTGGAACTGGAGTTGCCCAGACCTGGGGGTGCTGGGAACTGAACTCTCTCCTCTGCAAGAACAGCAGACATGCTTCCTGGCTGGGCCACCGCTCCATTCACAGTTAAAATCTTTTAGGTTTTACTTAAGCATAGCTTTCTGTTGCCCTTTTTCTGTTAGCATGTTATCTAACATGGTACATGGCAACTGTTGCAAGACTTATTTTGGTCTCAGCACTGTCTCCTGATACTATATTATGGTTAGAAAAGTAAAATGGTTGCTTCCCAGAAGAAACTATGTCACATTTTATAAGTAATGTTTTGGTTTATGAAGTGGTGCATGACAGATGTACATGTAAGGTGTTACTTGTTTGAGAACCAGAAAGACTGTTAGCAATTTATTGAGATAAATTAAACCCATAGTGTAAGGTATAAACCCGAGTGTGTAAGACATTAACCAAGGTGGTCATCTCTTGGGGATAAGGTGGTGATTTTTCTTTTTTCTTGTTAAAAATTTTAATCAATTGGTCATTAAGGGAAAAAGCCTCAAACCTTTAAATATCTAGTCAAAAGTATTGTTTTGGGTTTATTTTAATTTTCTCTGAATTTCTAAAGAACTTTTAAAAAACCTATTTTATTTGTTATCTGCATAAAGATTGTCTTTTGTTGATTCTGATACTTTTTTCTAACAAGGAGGTTTAAATTATTCAATTCCCTTTTTTTTAAAAAAAGCAATAAAGATGTACCCTCAGTAGTAGTTTACTTTAGCCAAGACTGAACCGACCCCAGCTCTCCTGCCCAGCCCACCCTCTGCTTTGCTAGAACAACCTGACTCCCACTCTCTTCTTTGTCCATGTAATTGTTTTGGTTGGCGGTGTTGAGATGAGCCCACTAACAAGTGCTGTCTAGTACTAGTTCATTATCAGGATGTTTCAGTAGACCAGTATTTGTCATATTTGTGTTGTAAGTTATTTTGAAATAGAAAATATAGCTATTTTTATAGGGCTAGGCTTAACTGTTAAACATTTATTAAAGATAGGAACTTGAAATAAAAGATGACAAACTAAAAAAAACATTAGAATTATAGCTAAAGAAAAATTGCTGATAATTGTTTTTTAATAATTTAATAATTGTTTTTTGTTTTTCGTTTTGTTTTTTTCTCTCAGATATGTAGGTAACCTCTCCAGAGATGTGACAGAAGTCCTTATTCTTCAGTTATTCAGTCAGATCGGACCCTGTAAAAGCTGTAAAATGATAACAGAGGTAAGGTCTTCCCAGCTAGACATGCCGTCCATTAGCCTGATGTTGAACATTTTTAGATGATGCATGAGTTGGCTAACACCATTTTAGTTTAAGCCTTAAATTACTCTGTTGGAGAGAGTTGTGTTTGTGGTATGACCTAACGCATTGGTTTGGCCAATAAGCTAGGTGCAGAGTGAAGGCTAGTATGAGAAGGCAGAGAGCCTGCACTCACAGTGCATAGTCCTATCTGAGAAGGAGGATGCTATTTTATGTACTCTAAGTGCTGACATCTCAGTCTGCATTTCAAGTTCAGGAACTGGTATGTTTTGAAGTCAGCATTCGTTTATTATGTGCACAGTGGAGCAGCATGCATCTGGTGCATCTTTAGATAGTACTAAGGCCTGAACAACTTTCTGTAGATAGGAACTTAAACCATTATAATAATTTTATTTGGGCTAGAGATGTGGCTCAGTGGTAGATCATGTGCTTGTAATATGGAAGGCCCTGGTTTCAACTCCTAGTACCAAAATAAAATCTAAAAGTTTTGTCTTATTGTCAAAGAAAAAAATTTACTTTTGTCAGTTAAGACTCTAGTTGTACCCAGTGACTCATGTGTCACTCTTTTCTTCCTTTCTGTTTATCTATCAACCCCCCCCCCCCTTTTGACTGTTGTAAACCAGATACTATGGTAAGTGCTAAGCGAGTTTCTTTCCCCATGAGATTTTACAGGCTGGTAGGAGACTGAAGTCAACACTCAATAGGATATAGGATATAAAAGCTAGGGGCAGCTTAAAGTGCAGTGGGGACATGAGGAGAATATCCATTGTGGTTTTGGGTCATGGGGAATTTCTACTTTGGAGTCAGCATAGACTGAAACCTAAAGGATATCAGATGGTCTTCTGTAGTGGAGTCTGAGGAAGAAGATTCTATGAAGAGAAGAATGTTGATGGAGCCTGAGGTAAAAAAAAAAAAAAAAAAAAAAGAGTGCTCGTGAAAAAGGAAAACTAGAGACTGGTTTCTGTTAGAACTGTATTCAGTAGATGCATAGATGGAATTTGAAGTGGAATTAGTCATGGAGATGCCAGTAGATGATGAGGCAAGAGTGTTTGGAGGTGCACAAACTGGGAAATTGTAAAAAGTCTGTGAAGGGCATTGGCTCTTCAGTCTTTTAATTGATGACAGTTAAATTCAATTCTAGTGTATATTTTTCCTTCTTTTCATTCCTAACTTTGATTCTACATTTATTCTTTTATTAATGAAAAATATTCTTTCCATGGGCATTATTGAAGGCACTGTGAACACAATGGAGAAGCAAATGAAGTTCCAGATGAACAGAGATAAGAACCATGGAGAGAATAAGTTCTGTGATGACTGAGTAGAGGATGAGGCAGAGGCCACGTGTAAGGGAAGATGTCATCTCTCTTAGCCTAGAATGTCAAGATGGTACCATCTGTGTGGGAAAAGCAAAATAGCAACCATGTCAGCCTGGTGAAGAGGATGACTGGAATCTAGTGGGTGGTGGTAGGGAAAGAGGATTCAGAATCACATAGGGCAGTATGGGCCAGTGCAGAGTTACGATTATAATGCCCAGTCTTTGGAGAGCTTTAGGCAGGGAGAAGACAGTCTGATTTATATTTTTAAATATTGTGCTATGGGGAAAATAATTTGTAGAGGATTGTAGAGTACATGAGCAGGAGAAAAACGAGGTGGGTTTATTCTACTAGTCTATATGAGAGATGATAGATCTCTGGGTGTTAAGAGTGTACGTAAGGTCAGAGTTTTTATTTTGGAGGTAGGAGCAATAGGACTAGAATGTTGTAGGAATCAGGGGAGACTTAAGATCCTTGTCAGTGCAATTGTGTGGGTGTTAACATGTTACTTGCTAAAATGGGAATGACTGAGAAAGGCACAGGATAGATGGGGGAGTGGTGGCAATCAAGAATTCTGTTTTGGCAGTATTAAATTTAAGATACACTTTAGCTATACAAATGGAAGTTATATGTAGGCAGTTGGATAAATGAGTTTGGAATTCTAGAGAGACCAGTGCTAAAGGATACAGTGATTTTTTTGAAGCTCTGGGACTATGTAAGATCACCTAGAGAGAAAAGATAGAAGAGTGTAAAGGGTATGAGGCCTAGAGCTTAGAACAACTCAGCATTCAAGAGTTCTGGTCAGAGTTAAGGAGGAATGACAACCTTCTGAAGCATGTTCCACATGGGGACACCAGCTATCTGGTGGCACCAACAGAAGAGAATATTTACCAGAGGGAGGATGGTAGTCAGCTATTTTGAATTGTGTGGAAGAACAGAAAAGAGATCAGGTTGCAGAGAGGTCACTGGTCAGTTTGTGCAGTTTCAGAGTCTGGGTTTGGTGATGGTAATGGCTTTGAATGACTTCAGGAATGCAGAGGTTGGAGAAAGGAAAGAGAACATTTTTGGAAGAGTAAAAACTCTTTACAACTTAATCATGTCTTATAACTAGATTTGAACTTGTAAGTAGTTTAAAAATTTATTTTTCTGTTTTGACATTTATGTCATCTAGTAAGGGTGACCAGACTTACTAAGGTAAGGACTCAACTGCTTAGTGTCACTTGGCAGTTGTGTAGATAGGAAGTTTCTAAAGGACATAGACACCAGGAAGGAATATCTAACATACGGCCCTGGGCAGCCTGGAACTGCTATGTAGACTAGACTGGCTTCAGCCTTGAACTCACTTGAGATCCACTTGCCTCTGCCTCGCCACTACAGGGATTAAATGTGTGATCCACCAAACCTGGCCCAGATTGTTTTATTTTTTGTGGTCTGCCAAGTCTTCAGTGAATGTGTCTGGTAAATATTCAGTCTTTCACAGGAGAAAGCTTGGTGTTTTATTTGGAGTCTTCCATTTCTTTTCTCTTCCCTCTTTCTCTTGTCTTATGGTTATGACAATAGTATGAGAACCTATAGCTTTCTTTTCATTGTTAATGATCCCATTCTTCACCCTTCAAGGCAATGCCTCTGGTTGCAATGTCTTATTTGGGATTTTCTACAAAAGTTTTCTGGGATGAAAAACTGTTGTTGTTGAAAAGATAGTTATTTTATCTGGGATTTTTAATTCCTAGTAAGTTTACATAGAGCATAATAGATCATGTATTACCCCCTTAGGACATTTTTCATTAAATAGTTCCTGAATGTTTTTAACATTATATCAAGAATATGCTTGTACAGTCAAGCTGCTCAACAGTATAGGTTTCAGTTTTTGTTTTTTAATTTCTTTTTAGGTAGCACTAATTTGTTAGCATTCTTATTAGCTGTGTATTTGCTAACTCATGAAGTTTTTATCTTTCTGTTTTGTGATGTAAATTTGTAGCTTTGTCCTGGGGTTACTTAATATTTATTTATTTACTTGGTTTTAAGATTCTAGACAGCAAACCCATGCTCTGTCAGGTGCTAAGCAGTGGCTCTGCCACTGAGCTGTTCCCAGCATGTGCTAGAATATGTGAATACATTTTAAGCAAGTACATTTTGGGTCACTAGCATATTTGACGTTGGAAGACAAATTCATACTCTCTAGTACATTAGACTTTTTTTAAAGGTGCTTTCTTTCGTAGCTGAATATAATGTAGATCATACATGATCTGCTTCTGTTTCGGAAGTGCTAGAATTACAGGTGTGTGTAATCATGCCTAGCTATCATGCCTGTTTTGAAAGATGGAAGATTCATTTTAGTAACTAGTTACAAATTTTCAATGTTTCTGCTTTTTTTCCTTGCCTTTTTTAGAAAAGGAACTCATTATATTCAATCTCAGTAACAATACAAAATGCTGTAAATTGTAGTAACTACCACCCTAGTTTTGATCAGAGGTAAAATGGACTAATTTTTATATTTCGTTTGTTTTTTGAGACGAGGTCTCTCTAACCCTGGTTATCCTATAATGTCCTATAACTATGTACACCAGGTTGGCCTATTCACAGATCTGCCTGCCTCTGCCTCTGCCTCTGCCTCCTAAAGGATAGGATTAAAGGTTTGTGCTACCAGAGACGCATGCCTGTAATCCCAGCACAGGCAGGCCCATCTCTGTGACTTCCAGGCCAGCCTGGTTTACAAAGTGAGTCCAGGACAGCCAAGGCTACACAGAGAAACTCTGCCTTGGAAACAACAACAACAACAACAGAAAATGTGTGCTACCATGCCCAACTACATTTTTCTATTTTTTCCTTATAAGCCTGTAATGTAGTATATGAAGGATTGTAATACATACGTAGAAATCAGTCTTTTAAAATGTTAATAATGTTGGAGCTTGGTGGTGGTGGTGGTGCATGCCTTTAATCCCAGCACTTGGGAGGCAGAGTCAGGCAGATCTCTTGAGTTCAAGGGTAGTCCGTGCTACATAATGATTTCCAGGGCAGCCAGTGCTACACAGACAAACCCTGTCTTGAAAAAAAATTGTTTAAAGAAAAGAGCAGTGATTAGGAACAGTCTTCACCTGGTGCAGTGCACCTGCCTGTAATCTCAGCACTCTGGGAGGCAGAGGCAGGCGGATCTCTGAATTCAAGGCCAGCCTGGTCTACAAAGTGAGTCCAGGACAGTCAGGGTTACACAGAGAAACCCTGTGTAGGGAGGACAATCCTCACTAAATCTGAGGTAGAAGGTAATAAACATTTATTACCTTCTAATAAACAATTCTGTTTCATTAAACATACTTCACTAGTCTTCTAATTTAATACCCATAGTCATGATTTGTTACCGTTTGTATGGTTCTGTTGAACACAACAGTACTCTGAGTAAGTCTTAAGTGTTAGGCTTTCATAAACTTATGCAGTCTCATCTTGTGCATTCCTAGCTGTCAGTAATGTTTTTTCCTGGATTTTCTTCTCAGCAACCCGATAGCAGAAGGGTCAACTCTTCTGTTGGATTTTCTGTTTTGCAGCATACAAGCAATGACCCATATTGCTTTGTGGAATTTTATGAACACAGAGATGCAGCTGCTGCATTAGCTGCTATGAATGGGAGAAAAATTTTGGGAAAGGTAAGATAATGGGATGGTGACATCCAGTGAATGTGTATGTTTGCATGCTAAATCAGTCTGTATTTTTTCTTAGCAATATTTAAAATAGACAGTCAGCTACTGAGTGGTCTCTGTTCAGCCTAGTGCCTTTACACAAATAATCCAACTTGATAGATGATTTATTAAGTGGTAAGTGTTAGTAGTTCATAATGGCATGCCTAATAATTGTATTAAATATAATCTTTGTTTTTAGGAGGTCAAAGTAAACTGGGCAACAACACCAAGTAGCCAGAAAAAAGATACTTCCAGTAAGTACTCCTGCTGCGCTTTACTGTGGAGTGTGGCGCTACCCTGGCAGCATTACCAGCTTCCCTCAGGATTTTTCCTCTGTTAGTGTTGCCTGACTTCTTAAGTATTTGATTACCAAATGCTTTGATTTCAGATCACTTCCATGTGTTTGTTGGAGATTTGAGTCCAGAAATTACAACTGAAGATATCAAATCAGCATTTGCCCCCTTTGGTAAAATATCGTAAGTATCATAATCAGTATCAGACTCGGTAGTGATAGGCAAAACTATATAATTAACTGGTATTAGAATCAAGGTTTTATTTCTCTTAGTGTGTTTTTCTTTGGTCTTTACTTTTCTTTTGGTTTGTTTTGTTTTGAGTAGATGTTGTTGCAAATGTTGATGTCATTTCAATGTTTGGGGTCTTGTTTTCAGATAACATCGTGTTTAATATGTTTAAAATTTTTAAGTGATTCTGTTTTACATTTAAAGCAAATATTTAGATGGTAAAACTAGCTTTTTGTCAAATGTTTTCAAATCTTGATGGTTAAGAATATTGGGTTAATGAAAACTAAATGTGATTTTATATTGTGTATTAAACTTTTATTGAGTGAATTTATAAGTGGGGGAATCTAGGCAAATCCTTGAGTATATTATCGTTAACTTGGAAATGTTTATGTTTAAATGTAATGATTAATATGTATTGATATTTAGCTTTGAGAAAATGTAATATTATTGTAATATTAAAATGTTTTCGTGTGTAGATAATAAATGGGGTTAATTTGACTTTTGTTAATGATACTTGATTCTGTTAGTGAGGGGTTGACTTTTGAAAATATGTATGTTCAAATTTTGTTATTTGATTAAATATATTGAAAAATTAAAGTTGCAAGTTCTATAAAATGTCATAATTTATCTTTGATTAAGATGAATTTATTACATATTTGTCAATTCAAATTAAATGTATGACAACGGAAATGTTTTAAGAACAACAACTTTATATTAACCTTTACATAACTTGTTGTTCTATAGATTTAATTTATTTGTAAGAAAGTTTTAATTATTAATTTTCTATTTTGATATTTGCTTTGCTTTTTAATCTAAATGTGGTAAGTAGTACTGTTATAAAATTAGTGTAAAATGATACAGGTTGCTGTTTTTGATCTTTATTTATACCTGAGACCTGCAGTTTTTCTACAGTCCAAGTCACAATTAAAAGTAATAGCATTCTGGTTATTTTGCAGAATTGCTCATAAGAATGGACAGGATCTTGAAGGCTAACTGCAAGGAACTGTGCACACTGGAACTCAGTTGTAGATTTTTTTTCTCATTTCTATTTATTCTTATTATACATTATTTATATATACATACTTTAGTATTTACATTTTAACATTCTATATTCAGTGGAGTTCTATATTTCCAATCATTTTAACTTACTCACTAAAATTTCTGTGTAAATTTGTTGTTTTCGTACTGGTGTGCTTAGCGTTGTTGTTAGTTTTTTATTCTCCTTTCTTAAATTTCTGAAAATGTCAATTTTTCAAAATTTACAGCTGCCCAAACTCCAAAATGATGATAGAGAATTGACCAAGAAAAATAAAGAAATCTGTTAACAGGCCATGTATGCCTTTTTAATTCCTATTTTTTCCTCTTTTTCAATTTTTTAATATTTCATATATTTTATATCACTAGGCAAAAGACATTTAACTATTTAGATATTGCATGGTAAAGTAGTTAGCATTGTTACAGTAATTTATAGAATCAGTAAATCTTAGAGGACACTAGTAAATAGAATATTAGAAAAGGAAACTGTTCCTATTAATCTTCAGATTTTAGTATCTAGTTAGAAAGAACAGATTGTATGATTAGGTTGCATGTTTATTACATGTTTTTGTCCTACTGCTTTTTTCTAACAGGTAAAGAAGCATTAGGGAGAGTTCAGGGATGGCTGTAGTTAATTAGGGCTAACTGGAGTTTATTTTTAAAATGCTCACAAATACAGTGTGTGTGGTTCCTTTTAGTTTTTATTTTGAGGGTGACTTTTACTTCCCTCATTTAGCTGTGCTTCTTTTCACAGGGATGCCCGGGTAGTTAAAGATATGGCAACTGGAAAGTCCAAAGGCTATGGTTTTGTATCTTTTTATAACAAACTGGTACGTCCTTTCAGTTGACTCAATTAAAAAAAAAAAAAAAATCTTCAATTCTGGATTTAGATGCTTCCTTAAAATTAATGATTGAAACTTAATGTGCTTGATTGTTTACTTAAAAATACAACTTTTATATAATTTCTTGATATATATATACTAATATATTAGTAATAGAAAACAATTGTTCCAGCTGGGCGGTGGTGGTGCACACCTTTAATCCCAGCACTTGGGAGGCAGAGGCAGGTGGCTCTTTGTGAGTTCGAGGCCAGCCTGATCTACAGAGCGAGTGCAGGACAGCAAGGACTACATAGAGAAACCCTGTCTCGAAAAACAAAAACTTCTTTCATTAACTTGAAAATATCTAGAAAAGGCTGGAGTGATAACACAATGAAGGGAACATTATTAAAGTCCATTATTAAAGTGCATTGGTGAAGGCAGAATGAATGAATTAGAAATAAAGCCTAAGACTAGAAGAAACAGACCAATATGAGAACTATGTTCATTTTAACCAGGAAAATTTCTATTTTAATAATTTCACCAAAACTGTATTTTAAAACAAATAGTATGCTAGCCTCTTTTTACATTTCCTTCAGTAACTCTACATTACAAAGCAATTATAAAATTAAGGAACTGAAAATGACCATGTGAGATTTCTTTTTACACATTTGTGTGTATTTGAGAAAAATGATTTTTGGGTGATCAGTGGTATTATGGGTTTTTATATTAGTGAAACATAATTTTTGAACTCAAATGTTATATTAGTGTTTTGAAACGCATAAGTAAAACTGAGCTTTTCTGGTTCAAATTGCTTTGTTGGTAACATCTTTTTCACTGGTGTTTAGTGGACTCACAAGCAATGACATGTAGCGCCATCTTTTTTCTCTCTATAGGATGCAGAAAATGCAATTGTGCATATGGGGGGTCAGTGGTTGGGAGGTCGACAAATCAGAACCAATTGGGCCACACGTAAACCACCTGCCCCTAAAAGCACACAAGAAAGTAAGTTACATCTGTATATATGTTGCAAGTATAGATTGTGATCATAACATGTAGCATTATGTCTTAAATTTTTATTATTTAAGTTGAATTTACCTTGAATTTCATTATTTGAGCTTTAGAATAAGTATCTCTTAGGCTGAGAACCAACTGGTTTATTTGTAGATGAGATCTATATTTAAAGCTAAGGCTGTAGCTGAGCTGGTAGAATCCGTGTGCTTGCCTGACATGCATGAGGCCCCTGGGTTTGGTCCTTAGCATCATATAAACCGGGTGTGGTAGTTCATAGCTATAATTCAGCACCTGGGGAATGGAGGCAGAAACAGAAGTTCAAAGTCCCCAAGCATCATAGTGAATTAGAACTTACTTTGGGATACTCAAGACTCTTGTCCCAATCTTTTAAGTCATAACATTGAGAGGGGAAAAAAAAAAATTGTTCCTCCCACTGGGATATATCATAACAGTATGTTATGGGGGTGCATGCTTTTAACTCCATTATATGGAAGCAGAGGCGAGCTTAGTCCACATAGTTCCAAGATAGCCAGGCCTACATAGAGAGGTCCTATCTCAAAAAGCAAACAAAATTTAAAGTGGTATAGAAGAATAAAAGATTGTGTATGTGTGTGGTGCTGGGAATTGAACTCCGGCACCTTGTACATGCTAGGCAAATGTTCTACCACTGAGCTATAACCTTAGCTCAAAAAGCAGTTCTGTAATACTGTATAACAGTCCAAGTTTCATATTTTTCTACATATAGCCAACACTAAGCAGTTGAGATTTGAAGATGTAGTAAACCAGTCAAGTCCCAAAAACTGTACTGTGTATTGTGGAGGAATTGCTTCGGGGCTCACAGGTACAGTGTTTGATTTCCTACTTTGCCTTCTCTGTTGGTATTTGAGCACTGTTAATATAAATTTCGTGGTTAGCATGAGCTTTAAGTATTTCTTTGTATATTTTTGTTTGTATAGATCAGCTTATGAGACAAACGTTTTCACCATTTGGACAAATTATGGAAATAAGAGTTTTTCCAGAGAAGGGCTATTCATTTGTCAGGTAATGCTCAAGCTGTGATACCATTATTATTCTTACATTGCTTCATTCCTTTCACTTATATTGTTGGATCCTTACAAGATGTCAGTTTGCCTACATAATATAAAATTTAAGAAAAATGCCAACTGAAAGGTGTCAACTAATGAGTTCTTGTATTATATGCTCCAGTTCTTAAAGATTGAAGGCAAAACCTCACCGTTTTCTCCTCCTAGATTTTCAACTCATGAAAGTGCAGCCCATGCCATTGTTTCTGTGAATGGTACTACAATTGAAGGACATGTGGTTAAATGCTATTGGGGTAAAGAATCTCCTGATATGACTAAAAACTTCCAACAGGTAATTCAATTTTTCTTAGCAACTTTTAAGGTTTCCATCTTACATACCTACATAGGAGCTTTGGAAATTGTAAAATAAACAGTAAAATAAAGCATATAGTTGCTTTCAGTTGATTGTGTAAAATGATATTTCAAAATTGTTTTGCGGTATTAACTGAATCTTAATACTTTCTTTTCACAGGTGTCACCACCCCAATAAACTTAGACAATGATAAATAACAGAGTCCTATTCACATAAGGGTGCTTACTTAGTTTTTCTCTTCCTTGTCTCCCACTCTTTCTTCAAATACGGTGTTTTGTTCTTGTTCCCTAAAACAGTCATTTGCTTTCTCCTAGGTTGACTACAGTCAGTGGGGCCAGTGGAGCCAAGTGTATGGAAACCCACAACAGTATGGGCAG
The DNA here is from genome assembly GCF_907164565.1 of Psammomys obesus. Lineage (NCBI taxonomy): Eukaryota > Metazoa > Chordata > Mammalia > Rodentia > Muridae > Psammomys > Psammomys obesus. The sequence goes on along the minus strand of NW_026590767.1, from coordinate 199,419 downwards.
TATATGGCAAACGGGTGGCAAGTACCTCCCTATGGAGTATATGGGCAGCCGTGGAACCAACAAGGATTTGGAGTAGAGTGAGTTGTTTTGGGTTTTCCATTGTAGAAACAGATGAGTGAGCTCCTGTCAAAAGAGAAATATGTGCTCTCCTAGGGGATTGAAATGATGTATGCTAAGGCATTTGAGTTATAGATGTTACAGTAACAAATCTCAGGAAATGGGTTTATAATGCTCTTAATTACAGAGATGGGAGTGCAATATGACCTCTCTGTAAGCCGCCGGTAGAATTTGACTCAAAAGATCTTTGTCTGGATATGTTTAGAACTAGAAATATGATGTTTTTATGTTTGGCCTATTTAAGACATCTTCGGAACTTACATGACATAGAGCAGTTTGCTTTTTGTGATGTTGGTAGAATGGATTTGTTGCTTCACTTTTTCTTCTAGGCTGAGCTAGACCTTTATTTTCACAGATTTATTGAGAATACTGCTAGAATCAAGGGCTGTAACAAGAATGCTACCTGCTAAGTCTCATTTATTTTTATTTTTGTAAGACAGTGTTTCACTTTAGCCCAGAGTGACCTAGATCTTACTATGTGACCCAGGCTGACCTCAGTCTTAGCCTTATAACAGTCTTATCCCAAACTCCAGGTACTGGGATTACAAATAGGAGGCTACACCTGGCTCTCTTGTTACGATTATTAGTTCAGTTTGGCCTCACAGTCAAACTCACAAAGATCCACCTGTTTCTGCCTCCCAGGCGCTTGAATTAAAGGTGTGCGCCATCATGCCTGGTCCTCAGTTATTTCTTTTTTAAAATCAGCTTTCCTGTAGTCTGCAGATTGGAGGTGAGTTCCGATTACCTTAAGAAGGCTGTGCTGGGTTGTAGGGCAGCACATCACCTAAATGAGGCCCTTGTCTTGATCCCGAGCACAGCAACAAAGGAAAAGCCAGTGAAAAGCAGCTTTTAAGATGGTAGTATATGTGTTCTGTTCGTTGTAGATTTGTGATTTATCTCTGTGTTCTGTGATTTGACTGTGCCAGATTTTGTATAATTGTGTAGATTATCTTTTTCTTGTGTTTGCTTAATATTTTTCCCTCTTTCTTCCAAGTCAATCACCTTCTGCTGCTTGGATGGGTGGATTTGGTGCTCAGCCTCCTCAAGGACAAGCTCCTCCCCCTGTAATACCTCCTCCGAACCAAGCTGGCTATGGAATGGCAAGTTTCCCAACACAGTGAGCTGGGACTCTGAACACACTTGTAACTCACCATAGGCTGCAATCTCCTGTGACACTCTGAAGACATGAAAAGTAAACATCGGAAAATGAAAATATTTATTTTAAAAATTGAAATGTTTGGAACCTTTAACACAGCTTTGCTTGGTGAAGGACACATGTCTTCTAGTTCTGCCTTTTTAAGTTTTTGTTCATGATGGATATGAACATGATTTTTCTTTGTGTACAAAAACGTAAAATAAAGTCAATAAAGACAATTCTGACTATAAATTTTGATATAATAGGAGAAATGGGTAATACATTTTGATTCTTAGACACTATTCCGTTTTTATCTTGCTGTCCAGTATTTTAACTCACTGTGTTTTTAAAAGAGCAAAAAAGGGAGTTATCGTGAAAAACTGAGCATCACATCAGTTCGTCCTGAATTCTGATACTCCCCTCCCATCCCTTGAGGTGGATCACATTGAAGTCAGCAGGAAAAGTGTGATTTCAGAAGAAGTACATACTGTGGGAATCGCTATGGAAGAAATACTTACTTTTCTATGGTAAAGACAATGAAGCCAGACTCGGAAAGCTGCAGCCTGAGAAGGAGCAGCATCGTAGGAGCCCTGAGCGGACGTGGGCGGTCCACACTAAGACATAGTTTTAAAACTTTAAAAGTGTTGGTTATCAAAAATGTAGTATATTACATTTCATTTTGGGGGAAATTCCAAGTATGGTGTTTATATTAAAGTCAGACAGTCATACTTGTGCTTTTACATGGAGTCTAAATGATAAACATTGTAAATATTGAATAACTACAGTGTTTCAAAAGCATGCTTCAACATAGAAGTAGCAGCAGTGTAATTATTCGAGGTGACAAGTTACATACTGCAGTGACTGCAGTGGTCAGTAGCAATGTTTAAGACTGACATTTTCCAGGTTGGCCATGTAAAATTAAAATAACACAAATGACTACACAGAAGAAGCCTTAATTTAATTCCGTACAAATCTTAGATGCATTAGTATATTCGAAATTGTAAGTCGAAGTTAGATTTTTTATTTTTATTTTTTTGCTTTATTTAGTATGTTAGTACCATGATTTAAAACCCAATGAAGTAATTTCAGGGTTCCTATAAGTTGTATAGCACAATTTTTTTTTTTTTAATCTTGGGATGTTTTTAAAAATTAGATATATTTTGCCCAAGAAATTTTTTTAACAAGATTGCTAAAATATCTTACAACTTGATGTATAATTGGATATTCAATTTGAGTTGTACACAAAGTTGTGGCTTTTATTCCTAATTTGTTCTTTTTCCTTGCGGGGAGTGTGTGGGTTACAGGCCTGAAGAGGCCTGCGTTGTATGTGTGCAGTTTGTAATGGGCATCCGGTGGGAAGATGTGGGAGCTCAGGCGTGCTTCCATGGCATTTCAGCCTGTGTGGATACAGTCTGCCTCATACTTCTAAAAAACGGGAATGTGAAATAGATAAAATCCTCTATGTTTCAATTGTGACAGCTAGGAGATACGAATGTTTTCGTGGTGTGTTACTCCTGTTGGCCTGTGTATGCGTAAGAGCGAACAACCCTAACCTGACTGTTCCGAGGTAAGATGGGTAAGACGCAGCTGGTGCCCACACGAGGCGGTTGAAGTCTAAAGATTAAGATAATGTGGTTTTTATATATTGGTGACCACAAAAATTCTGCTGTTCACTTCCCACTTTCTTCACTTAGAGATACAGCCAAATGTAGTCAGCATAAAAATTTACAGGGTCTGAAGTTTTTTGTTTTTGTTTTTTTTTTTAGCCAAAATCTTTACCTACGTTAGGTGGGTTTTTTGTTGTTGTTGTTGTTGTTTTTTTATAAACTACAATGACTCTGTGCTTATGACTAAATAAATATACCCCCTGTTTCTTTTGGTCATATTTTAGGGGGAATGTTTTTGGAAAAGTTACTTTATATTTTTAAAGAAGAAAACAAAAAGCTATCTTCTGCCTTTGAGTTAAGATTTTTATTAAACTTTGTGAAACTCGGAACAATCTAAAGACTTCTTAAGTTGGTAAATTGATAAACACTTGTTAAATTAAAATTTCAGTTTGCCTTTTTTTTCCTCTGCCAGTAAATTAAGTGGCTTAATGAGATAACTAATGGCTAACTCGAGCTGTAGTCTTTTCTGTTGTATATTCTATGATTTAATAAAATTATCCAGATTAGTTACATTGCCATAGTAAGCACGTGACTGACATGTCTTTTGTCTTAATTTGGATGAGAAAATTTTTTGATAAGTCAGTCACAGTCATTTCACAGCAAATAGTTTTAAGATAGAAAGGGGCATGTCCAAATGAAATGCACCATTTTACGAACTATGATGGTCAAGCTAATAGAGTTTCAGACTGTCTTACTTAATGCGGATTTGAGTTTGTGCCCTCAGTCCACTTTAAGCTTAAGAACTTGTTGCCTTTTCTTTCCTGTGTTCACTAAGAACAGCAGAGAGACTCTTTGGCATGCAAGGAAATGTCTCTTCATAGTTTCTTGAGATTTTTCTTGGTGTGTTTCTGCCTGCCATCGTCTGTGCTTGAACCCTTTCCTACTAGCAGTTCCTCGGTGCCAGTCCGTCTGATCTTTATGTCTGCCGGCAGTGAGAGGCCAACTAAAGCCAAAGCTGTAAACCACAGTTGAAGTAAGTCTTTCAATAAAGACTAGACTCTGGAAGTGGCTTTCTCTTATTGTTGTTTATTGTGTCGCTGTTCCAGGCTCAATGAAATAAAGCAGTCTGGCTTTATCAGCAAGGAATAAGACAGCCCTATAGTTTGAGGACTTGGGTTCATTGTGTTAATTAAAATTCAAGTTCTGGTATAGAGGGACAGGAATTTGTATCCATGGGGTCAGTAAGATGACTCATTAAGTGAAGTTGTCTGCCAAGCCTGAGCTTTCAGTTCTGTTCCCAAGAAACCACATGGTGGAAGTTAGCAACTAACTCCTGCTCTCTGTGCACACTGTTGTGTATGTATAGGTTCACACTTTATATCTTATTTTATTTATTTATTTATTTATTTATTTTTGAGAGAGGGTCTTTCTGTGTAGTCCTGGCTGTCCTGGAGCTCATTATGTAGACCAGGCAGTCCTTTAACTCAAATCCTCTAGTCTCTGCTTCTCAAGCGCTGCCATTAAGGGTATACATTATCACACCTAGCAAGTAAATGTAATATAGCTTTTAAAAGGGATATGTTTTATAGTAAAACTTCATTTTTTTTTAATCCTATAAACTTATTTTTACCTTATCTAGGTGGTAAAAATATCTTTGATATTAATCTTTGATAAAAGATTATTCAGAAACATATGTTAGGAAGTATATATAGCCAGTCTTCCAAGTGTCCCCAAATTAAACCCTCACTTGTATTTATGGTGTATGTTGCAAAGATGCTAAACCTCTTAGCTTTTTGCAGTTTTTAAAAAGCTTTTACTTTACTGACTAGGATTCTGTACCCCTGTCATCTCAGCTCTCCAGACACTGGGCAGGGTGTCCGTTTCCAGACTATAGCAGGAACCTTGCCTTAACACCCTCGCCTAAGAAAAGTCCTTATGTCATCCAGTGGAGTGTCTGTTTAAGAGCCAGCTGGTGGTGGAGCATGCTTTTAATCCCAGCACTTGGAGGCAGAGACAAGCAGATCTCTCTAAGTTTGAGGCCAGTCTGGTCTACAGAGTGAGTTCTAGGACAGCCAGAGTAACACAGAGAAACTGTCTCAAAAAACAAAAGTGAAAGAATGTTCTTTTATGCTTAGTAAAGTATAGGTAAAGATTGATGACTAGTCTCTTTTGGGGGCTAGGTTGGGCAGTGTGCTAGGAATGAAACCCTGGACCTTAAGCATGTTAAATAAATGCTCTTCTGTGAAGCTACTATGCCTAGGAGACCTCCTTTTTGTGGAAGAGAACTTGAACCGGGATGTTGCTCTTTGGCAGAGACAGGCATTGAACTCATGGTCCTCCTGCTTTAGCTCCCTAGCGCTGGGATTACAAGTGTATGCCATCATACCACACAGTATTTAAAGCCTTGCTAAGAGGAAATTTGGTTCCTGATTTCTATTGAAATTGGGCTTACTTGAAAGACTAGAACTAGGCTAGATACTTTAGTTCTTAGGGTACTCTGCAAATACCTCTGGTAAGGCAAAATTGACTAAGAACCTAAATATATAAGAAAATTTAGAGATTAGGGTTAGGAGTAGAGGGAACACACATTAATATATAATCATAAATACATGTGTATATAAAGGAGAAAAGCTGGGGAGATGGCTGCATCTCAGCACTTACTCAGATGCAGTAAGTGCTCTGCAAACATGAAGAGTTGCTTCCTAGCCACAGAGACAGGCTGATTCTGGGAGCTCACTGCTCAGCCAGTCCATCTGAAATGAAGTGTTTAGGTTACACTGGGAGACCGTCAGAAAAAGGTGGCTGGCTGGTGAGATGGCCCCACTGCTGGGTGCCATCAAGCCTGATGACCTGTGCTCCATCCCAGGCACTCTTACGGAAGAACTGACTTGTTCAAGCTCTCTTCTGACCTCTACGTGTGCATCCACCAGTTATACAGACACAATGCTAAGTAAATGCATTTTAAAATCAGGTGGAGAAGCTGGGCAGAGGCAAGCTCTGAGTTCGAGGCCAGCCTGGTCTACAAAGTGAGTTCAGGACAGCCAAGGCTAAAAGATCTCGAAAAAAACCCAAATAATAGTATTATAAAGTTAAAAAATTGAATGAAATGAGGAAGCTATTGAGGAAAGCATCCAGTGTTAACGTACCACATGCCGGCACAGATGAGATGAACACAGCTTCACACATGTACTGGAATATTCTCCACAATGTGGGGAGGTACCAGTTACTGAAAGCAATTGCTTCTTTATAGAGTTAGACCTTAATGGAGTGATAATGCATATACGTTTTGGCATAGTTTTAAACAATATGTTACAACTAACAGATATGTATCCGTTAGTGATTTCCTTAATGAATTCAAACCCAATATGTATCTTAAGCGATTAACTTCAATTTGCACCATTTTTATTCATTTTGTTTAACTGGTCTCACTATGTTGTGTGACTTTGGTATCCAACCCAAATCCCATAGTCAGCATGCAGGTTAGGATGGCCAGCATGCAGGTTAGGATGGCTATGAATGTGTCTTAACACGACATTATAAGTTTAGTTCAAATGTGAGGTTCTTTTGTTAATAACGAGTTCTTGAGCATGAGCTTTGTAGACTAGCATCATGCCACTGTGCCAGAAGGATGACAGCCTTGACAGGCTGGCTGGCTTTGCACTCCTGGGCTGCCTCAACCCCTGCACAGCTCTAGGCACATGCCTGGCACTTTGTTTTTGATGAACGCACTAACCAGTGTTGTGCTGAGACATTCTGTAAGAGTGACCTATATTTAATGTCTCCCTTTTGGTTTTGTGCCAGGGTTTAAGCCTGGGGATCTGCTGCTGCTGAGCGTGTCCTGAGCTGTACCCTCGCCGCACTCTCTTTACTCACCTTGTTTCTTTTAAATGGTATGTGTATGGATGTTTTGCCAGCATACATGTCTGCACACCAAATGAGTGCCTGATGACTACAGAGGCTAGAGGAGATGGCCTGAAACTGAAGGTTCAGATGCTTGTAAGCCACACCATACGGGGACCTTGGGAAGAGAACCTAGTTCCTCTGGAAAAGCAGCCAGTGCTGCAGTGCTGCTGAGCTAGCTCTCTAGTGCCCTTTTTTCTTTTGTTGAATTAGGGTATTGTTAGGATGCCCTGACTGCCTTCCAACTACTGGGCTCAAGGAATCTTCCTGTACAGCCTCTAGAGTAGCTAGGACGGCAGGTATATACCACAGGCTGGTTTCATATACGATGTTTTAAAGTCGCGTAGAAATTTTGCAAAACAAAGCTAGTGCATTTGAGTAGCTGTTGGAGGACAGTCGGGCAGTCCTGTACTTAGAGTAATGGCTTTTGGTTAAGGTCCAGTCATTGAACTTGAAGCTGACCTCCGCTTACCTGTGGACCTCACTTTGACTTCATTCTTTTCACTGAGAGGCCTTTTGCAAAATTTCTGGTCATCAAGTGGCACTGTAGAATTGGGTCATTTTAAAGGTAAACTGGGTTTTAGTATATATAGCCAGCAGATACCATAACGCTGCCATCCTCATCCTTCCTCCCCATCCCCGATTTTAAAGAAATTAAATTTCCAGTAAACAGAAATGCAAACTTATTTAGGCAAAATGGCAAGACGTAAGTAACTATGCAATATTGCACTGATAAACGGTATGTGCACATTCCGGATTTTCATATTCAATAAACTAATTAAAAACTAAAGGTAGGCTAGCTGGAGAGATGGCCTAGTGGTTACAAACGCCAGCTACTCAGATTTGATTCCCAGCAGCCACATATAGCTCACAGCCTTCTGTAAATCCAGTTCCAAGGGATCTAAAGCCCTATTCTGGCTTCTTCAGGTACCAGGCACACACATGGTTCACATAAACACATGCAGGCAAACCATCCATACACATATAAAATAATAATAAGCCCCTAAGGTTAGGGCTGAGGAGATGGCTTAGTCCCTAAACTTCCTTGTAAGCAATAAAGAACTGTCTGTGTTCAGTTCCTAGAACCCATGAAAGGGTTGGATATGGGGACACGTGATCCACGTGCTGGAGATGGGAAGACAGAGGCTTGGGGTTCATTGACCAATCAGCCTAGCCCAATCAGGGAGCCCCAACTCCCAGTGAGAAACCCTGTCTCAAAAAATGAAGAGGGCAGCATCTGAGGAACAACACCTGAATTTGACCTCTGGCCTCTGTATGCAAGCACACACTCATGCACACAAGTTAAATTCCTTTTTGTTTTTAAAGTAAAATGGGTTTGGTGGCTAAGAGATTGCTCTTGCAGAGGATCTGGGTTTGATTATGGAGATTTACAACCATCCATAACTCTAGTTACAGGGTATCTGATACCCTGTAGTGGAAGTTTTGTTATGCTTTAATCCCGAGTGTGGGATTTTAGTTCATCCACAGCTGATAATTGCCCTGCCTTCGGGGTTGGGGAGGGGGGAGGCATGGTCTTTACCAGCTGGTAATAGCCTGCCTGCTGCGGCATGGGGAGGCGTGTGACCTAGGGCTCTGAAGGATATAAATATGAGAGCCCAGAAAGAGAAGGGGTGGCAGTTTGGAGAGACCAGAGACAGCGTGGCAGTTTGGAGAGACACAGAAGAGACGCTTTCTGGCGCACATTGACTTGGAGGAGACAAGGAGACTGCTTGCTGCATTTGCTGTTATCCTGACCGTGGGAGGTTGGTATTGACCCAAAAGAACCCATCGACCCTAAACAGCCAGGAGAGGTAATGGGATCTGCACCCCCTCTCCCCACTAACCTTCTCTCTTTTACCTGGGATTAAAGGGTTGGTGGAAGGGAAGTAGAGGCATACCTAGCCCAAGTAAAATAGAGTTTAAAAACGAATACAACAATGCCCTCTTCTGACCTCCGCAGGCACCAAGCATGCACATAATGCACACACATAACATAGAGGCAAAACAGACAAAAAAAAATGTAAACCCACACGTGCTGGTGAGATGCCTCAGCTAACCACTCACAATCCCACAGCGGAAGGACAAACTGACTCCTGGAAGTTGTCTTCTGACTACACACTATGACACGTACAGGCCACACTTCACACTGACTATTTTAAAAGTGTTACGAAGATGCATAGGAGATGAAGCCCCCTCCACTTAATCTTACCTCGCTCCCCTTTAAAGCAAGGAGGGAACTTGAAAGGCACTTGAACTGCGCTTGGCTAGGCACTAGCATGGCACAGTTTATGCCATGCCAGCTTGGCTGTTGATGTGCAACGCGCGCCTGGTTTAAGGGCACCCATGCTATCAAGAGGAGCATGGCGATCTGTGCTTATAATCTCAGCAAGAAGCAGGAGAATCATGAGTTTGAAGCCCTCGTGGTCTACATAGCAAGTTTTAGTGCGACTAGGGCTAGAGTGCAAGTTCTTGGTTCCCCCGGCCCCCCAAAAGCCGATATATGCCCCTACTATCTCCAGTTTCTATGAAGATATGTTTATATTTAGCAAAGTGGATTCTACATGTGTGTTGGGCAAATGTTACTGCTTGAAACTAACTTCATTTGATCATTTGCAACGGAAGGAAGGTCTTTTTAAATTCTGCATCTAATGTGTTATACCCAGGGACATAGTTTTTATTTTTTGTTTTTGTTTTGTTTTGTTTAAGAATGACCTCATTCCCTGTTTCAGTTGAATGTATCAGTCTTCTTCCTTGAGAAGGAGCATCCAGAAGCAGAGGAACAGATTGTTTTGAGACCAGGCTGGCCTTGAACTCACAGAGCACTTTTTAAGAAAAGTTATGTGTGTGGGTGTTTTGCCTGCATGTATGCCTATGTACCACGCATGCTTGATGCTCAGAGAGGCAAGAAAAGGGCGTCAGATCTGGGCCTGGAGCTACACGAGCTACTATGCAGGTGCTAGGAATGGAGCCCAGTTCCTCTGCAAGAGCAGCACCTTTACCTGATGAGCCATTTCACTGGCCAAACACAATATTTTGGGTAATAGCTCAATGTACTCCCTGCCCACCATCCCAACCCTGTGTTTTTGGTTATGTTACCTCTAACCCTTCATATGACAATGAGGCTGTAATATTTTATATAGAAATAGGAAATTCAGTCTTTCCACTGTCAGGTCATTTCATTTTTTTATAGCCCTTGCAACAACTGCTCCGTGTATCTGTGTAATTCTTTGCTTGATGATGCTCCTCAGAGGCTGGCTTCCTCTAAGGTGCTGCCGGTGGGGCTCGGGCGAAGGCTGGAATGGGATTTCCAAAAGGGAAGGCAGTGTAGGTGTACAATCTTGCCTTCACCCCGGCACACATGCCCTCCGTTTCCACGTTACTCCTTGAGTGTGCATTTGAGTGAGTGCTTGTTTGCTCCCTTGCCTCACTGATTTGGGAGTAGTCTCTGTCAGCTTCTTAGTAACAAGAATAAATAAAGGATTATAAGAGAAGTGGAAATCTAATCTTAATAAAAGAATTTAAAATAATACAAAAATTTCATATTCTGGGAACAGTGATCTAATGAACTACATTTTTAAATGTAGATGGGAGAGAAAGGGAGAGAGGCAAAGGGAGAAGAAGAGGGAGAGGGAGAGAGAAAGAGAGAGAGATTGAAGGAAAGCATGCGCAAACACTAGGACCTAAGGGAGAGAACATTGGTTCTCTCCTGCCACCTTGTGGGATTCAGAAACTGAGCTCATCAGTACCGCACAAACAAGTACCTCTGCCTCCTAAGCCACTCACCGGCCTGACCACACTTAATCAAAAATGTGAATGTGTGGAGACGGGACAAACGCCACGATATACGTATGGGGTTCTGAGGACAACTTTAGGGAGTCAGTTCTCTACTCCCACCTTGTGGGCCCTGGGTATAGAATTCAGGTTGACTGGTTTGGTCGCTTTTGTCTTTACCCACTGAATCATCTTGATGCACCCCCCTCACTATTTCATACTTGAAGCTTTTTTGTATTTTTCCATTCTTTATCTACCTTTCTATAACATACACTGACAATTTGACTGTGGGTATTAACGTGGATCATTTTAATCAGATGCCAAGTGTGGCGGCTCACACCTATAATCACAGTACTCAGGGAGCTCTGGCAAGAGGATTACCCACGAGATCAGTGTGGGCTACAGAGTACGTCCAGACCAGCCTGAGTGTCAGATAGAAACCCTGTCTCAGAACAATGACTTTAATCAAAGTATTAGCAAGACTGTGGAAAACTGGAATTCTTGTTAGCTGTTACCCGGATGTAAAATAGGAGAGCCACTATGGATGGAAGCGGGGAGACTTCTCAAAACTGTGAAATAGAATTGCCATGTGACCTGAAATCTACATCTGCCTGTATACCCAAAAGAACTAAAAGCAGGCTTTCAGAGATTTGCATGTCTCAGTTTGTAGCAACACTATTCATAATTGCCAGAGGCAGAAGAGCCTAAATGTTCACACACAGATGAATGGAAAAACAAAATGGGGTCTATACCACGAAATGGAATATTGCTCAGCCTTGAACTGAAAATTAAATTGGATGGATGTGCACGTGTAATCCCAGGGCTCAGGAGACTAAGACAAGAGGGGCCTTAACTTGGCCTGGGCTACATATGTATTGAGACCCTGTCTTACGAAAGTGGAAAAGGAAGGAAACAAAGAAATGAAAGCAAAGAGTGGAGAAAGGGAATGATGCCGGTACTTTTCCGGCGTAGAGGCACCACGAAGGCAGCTTGCTAAGTGAAGTAAGCTGGAGACAATATGATTTTGTTTACATTATTAAGGATGTCAAGTTTAAAATACCCAAATTGGAGTGTCAGAGGAGAAAGGGAGGGGCGAAGCTAGTTAACAGATAGAAAGAATCTCAGACTGGTGACGGGATAGAAGATTCTGGAGAGGTCCTTTGCAGGGTGTTACAATGTTCAATACAGTTGAACTGAACACCTGAAAATAGGTGGAGTGTGGAATTTGATATGTGTTTAATTTTTTTCACTGATTTTTATATAGATGGGTATTTTGCCTGCATGTATGCCTGGGCATCACATGTGTGCCTGGTACCCTCAGAGGTCAGAGGAGAGTGTCAGAGCCCCTGGAACTGGAATGTGAGCTACTATGAGGGGGATGGGAATCGAACCCGAGTCCTCTGAAAGGACATCCAGTGCTCTTAACCACTGAGCCATCTCTCCAGCCCCGAGAGAAGCTTCTTTTTGCAATGGGTGATGGTTAATGCAGAGATTCATAAAACTGCAGAGAATAAGTCTCAGTTGAGTGCTCAGCCCCGGAGAGAATATGTCAACTCCCTTGAGGCTAAGGAAACATTGTCGAAGCGAGAGTGGACTGAGGGTGAAAAGCCAGAGGATGAGGAGGCTTCCTGTGAGGTGCTGTCTCCTGCACATGACGGGTCTGCTCCACGGTCAACTCTCAGCGGTTACCTGCACGGCTGCACAAGACTGGATTCAGTGACATTCCATCCTGGCTGGAGAGAGGATTCCTCCTTGACAGTTAATGGTTTCGGGGAGGAATAGTGTAGCTGACGTGCTCCAGGAAATACCTCCCAGCCTTGCGCATACAAGCAGGCCTAATTAACACGATGTACAACGGATCACATACACAGGTATAGACATGAAAATATGTGCTTGGTGGTGGTAGAGCATTTGTCAGGAAGAAGGGTTTCAGCAGGAGAGAGAGAGAGAGAGAGAGAGGGTAACAAGTGGTGAAAGTGTCCCAAACCCATTATACATATGTATGAAATTGCCAAATGGGGCCAAAAAAAAAGGGGGGGGGAGGCAGAAAAGAAAGAAAAAAGAATCCAGCTAACTATTAGCCTACTAATGGGTTGCCTTTTGCCTCAAATTGCTATGAGGTAATTTAAATCTGCTGGTATCTAAAGCCTAATGGCATAAAAATATATCTGCAGAAATGATCTCAGTCGTTCTGTTGGGCTCTAAATGCCTGCAGGACAAAGCGGATACAGTCTTTATCCCCCTGCTGCCCCAAGTGACAGCTCCTGCTGGTGCGGAAGTAAGGGGAACTCTCACCCGTTACTGATGGGGATGAAACTTGTACAGCCACTGTGGAAATCAGGGTCATAGCTCCTCAGGAAGATGGGAATCAATCGACCTCGAGCTGCAACTACACCACTCCTGGCCATATCCCCAAAGGACACTTCATTCTACCCAGAGACACCTGCTCAGCTCTGCTCACTGCAGCGCTATTTGTAATAGCCAAAATTTGCAAGCAACCTAGATGTCCCTCAACAGAAAGATGCATAAAGAAAACAGGCTGCATTTACACAACGGAGTATTACTCAGCTGTTAAAAAGTGAAATCAGGAAGTTTGCAGGTAAATGAATGCAACTAGGAAAAAGATCATCCTGGATGAGGTATCTAAGGTCCAGATAGACAAATATGGTACACGTTTACTTATGTGTGGATATGAGCTGTTAAGTCAGTGATGACCAAGCTGCAGTCCATAGAATCACAGGGTTTAGGCACTGGGAGTGTGTGTGTGGGGTGACGACAGATCTTAGGAAAGGGAAATAAAATAGATAGTTATGGATGAATGGAGGGGCGCTGACATGGGAGGACCAAGAACAGAAGGGGAGGGAAGAGGACAATGAGGGAGAGAATGGGGGAGAGACAGCTAAAATTAAGGAACATTTTAGGGGTAGTTGGAAACCTAATACAGTAGATGCTTCCTAAAAATATACATATATGAAGGTGATCTAGATGAAATCACCAAATAATGGGGGAGACAGAGCCCCAACTGGCCATCTCTTGTCACCAAATAAAACTTTCAGTACCAGAATTGGTTACATCTAATTGGGTTGTTGGCCAAAAGGGTCCCACAGGAATCTCCAAACAATCCAGGCTGTTGCCAGGACTATAGTTTACTTTCCACAAACTGACAGCAAGGCCTTATTGATGATAACACCCACACAACTCACTGAACAAAGAGAAGTCGATTTGAGTTTGAGGCTGGCCTCAAACTCAGAGAAATTCACCTGCCTTCATTTCCCAGAGTGTTGGGATTAAAGACCATGGGCCACCACTGTCAGGCCAGTTTAGTGTTTTGATGGGATTCCTGAAAGCACAAACAGGTTTCTGGTGCCTTCTCTTGGGATCTTTTCCTTCTGTTTGTTTTGTATAATTCCAATGTTGGGCTTGTGGGCCATATCTACAGGGAAATTGGCACGGAACTGCTGAGAAGGAATGTGCTCAAATCTTGGAAATCTCAAACTTGAAATTTAAAATCTTATCTTGAGAATAGACAAAGCTCTCTCCTGTTTCTGTGCCTGCCTCAGGAGTACGTGACACAATCCCCAGGTGGCCACCGGTGGTCAGTCACATGAGTGTGTCACCTGTTATCTTTTCCCTGTAAATAGAGCACTGCCATTGTTCTAAGTGTTGCACTCACTTTTAAACTCTGTTTTATTTGGGGTTCTGTAAAGCCTCTCCTTTCCAACCTTAAGTAGGAGAGAGAAGGTTATGGGGAGAGGGGGAGCAGACCCCTTTACTTCTCCCAGCTGTTTGGGGTCAAGGGGTTCTTTTACAGCTCTACACCAATCTCCCTTAACAGCAGAAGCAGCCAGCAGTCTCCTCCAAGCTGCTGCTCTGCAAGCGTTTCTCTCCATCTGTCTGCTCCAAACTGCCACATCTTCTGTCTCTGGTCTCTGCAAACTGCTACGCGCCACACACCAATGCACACCGCACCGTCTCTTTCTGGGCTCTTGTATTTATATCCTCAGAGCTCTAAACCATGCCCCTCTCCACTCCCCACGAGGCAGGCCATTACCAGCTGTCAAAGGTCACACCCCCAAGGAGACAAACATCAACTGTGGACAAACTAAAGCCCAAACTAAAATCCCTCACTTGGGATTAAAACAAAAAAACATATTTACATATCTGAGTCTACAAAGAAACCAAAACTTTCATTACACCTAAGTCCCAGCCAATGAGACACGTTTATTCTCCACACCCCTCTGAGCCTCCCCACTGGCCAAGGTTTTTAAGTCCCTGCTTCACATGAATTAGAGAGCGAGCATCATCTATGTAGACTGGCTGTTTATTCAGAGCTATAACACTGAGGGAAAGGACTTCCCTTCTTCCTGAAGAATTCATCGCTGGACTCCTGGACTCAACCTCTGGCCAGGCAGTCGCCATAGAATCACCTCGGTCACCACTGGAGCCAGCTGCTGCTTGTTCCCGAAGCATCATCCTGGCCTGGGCCCAGCAGATTCCAGGTTTCCCGGAAGACGTGCAACCACAATGTGTTTTTGTTTTATCTTTTCTTTTCTTATTATCCCTTAGAAGCCTATTTGTTTTCTAATGAGATACCAAAAGGGAGTGATCCAGGTTGGGGGGGAGGGGAACTGGGGGGAGTAAGAGGGAAACTGTAATCAGGATATTTTATGTGAGGAAAAAAAAAATCTATTTTTAATACAAGGGAAAAAAAAAAGACAGGAAGCAAACAACGTAAAACAGTTTTAGGAAGTCCCTGAAACTGACCAGATTCACTAGGCTCCTCTAGATGAATGTTTATTGCATCTCCCTCAGAAGAGTCCCCACTGTGGTTCTCATGAACTCATTTCCAGTACTTGGAAGCACACTGGCACACTGGCCCAGCTCCTCCCACACTGCTTTCTCTGTGTTAGCTCACACCTTATTCTGTTCATGGTCACCAAAGAGCTTTTGGCAGTTTCCAAAAGCCAGTAAGAGCCATAAAATACTTTTCCAGAAACACTCTTGGGCCTGATGCCTTTCCAAGGAGAAGCTTCTGAGAAACCCAGGTGTTGTGTAGCCCAGGAGACCCTTACCCGCTTTTTGGTAGCCAAGGCATTCAAAGGCTGTTGTGTGAAGACAGTGTTTAAAATCACACTTCCCACGGTGCCAAGCACTTAAAAAGACTGCAGTCAATAGTACTGGCGCCATCACCAAGTCTTGCTGTGGACTAGGCAAGTGATATCAGTAGAATTTTAAAAACTGATTTTTATTTTTAGTGAATGATATATGCATACTATTGTTGCAATCTGCTATTTGAGACAAAACTGCAGCCATATTTGCATTCAGCATTCATTTTAAGATGAAATTAAGTTCAAAATTTTAAACTTTTCACCTCTGCTTCCCGGAAGCGGTTGTTCATCGCTGGCAGGAGCGGACCCTGCCAGAAGGTTGAGCTCACCTTATATTTTATTATGATTTAACAGTGTTATAACTCGTGCTTTATTATCTATTCACTTGGCTACAGTCTGGTTGCTCCCTTCTTATCTACACACCTGGCTGCACTTTGGATATTCTCTAGGAGACCCTAAGCCCTGCCTCACTTTCCTCACTTAGGACCAATCAGCGTAAAGGTTGGCTGATAATATTTTGTCTAATTAGCCAAAATGTGTTTCTGCCCTCCCAGTATCCTTTGCATTTGGTTCTTTCTATAAAAAACCTGCTGTGAGAACTTGTAGATGTCATAGGCTCCAGAGTCCTTACTGTGGGCCTGATCAATCAGCTTGGAAAAGATGTTCCAGTAAGCCATCCATATCTAACTGAGCTGGAGCAGTTTGTGCAGCTGTTCTTATACTAGAACTATAACAGGGTGAAAAACCAGTCTCCACCAGTAGTGTTTGAAACATACTGCTTTCTTCCCCATCTTCGGGACTTTCTCTTCAAGGCCAGTAGCTTTTATCTTTTGGCCATTTCTTGTGATTTACTTAGTGGGTACACAACAGAAAACAATGACTCACTCTCTCCCAGAACCCATTGGTAGCCAACATTTCAGGGGAGGGGACATTCTATTTTGGTTGACAAGTAGTGTTCCATTATGTCCATATGCTAGGATTTTTCCTTCCAGTCAACAGTTGATGGCCATTTGGTGTTTCCAATTAGAGCTATTTCAAATAAAGCAGCTGTGGACATTTTGTATTCAGTTTTTATGTACACTTCTATTAAAAATTTTTATTATATTTTTATTTTGTGAGTGTGCATGTTTATGCACAGTGTGTGGAGGTCTGAGGACAACTTTTAGGAGCTGGTTCCCTTCTTTCACCCTATGGAACACAGGGATTGAACTCAGGTCATTAGGCTCGGCAGCCATCTTGAGCCATCTTGCTGGCCAGACATCTATTTAATTGTCTTTAGTAAAGAGACAATTTTAAAACTAAAAAGGTTTATTTAGTATATGAGTTCTCTATTTGCATGTGTGCCTGCATGACAGAAGAGGGCATCAGATCCCATTGTTGACAGCTGTGAGCCACCATGTGGTTGCTGGGAGTTGGACTCAGGGCCTCTGGAGGAGCAGCCGGTGCTCTCAAGTGCTAAGCCGTCTCTCCAGCCCTAATTCCTGGCCTCAAACTCATTGTAGCTGAGGATAAACTTGAACTTCTGATCCTCCTGCTTCTACTTGCTGAGTGCCTGGATGTCCGCCACGCACAGACACATCTGACTTACATGGTGCTGGAGGATGAACCAGAGCCCTGTGTATGCTGGCAATCAGCACCAAATGGGCTGTGTCCCATCCTTCAGTGTTTCAGACAGACTCTTGTTAGATAGCCCAGTCTGGTCCAGAACTCCTGCCCCTCCAGCCTCTGCCTGGCATGCTGGCGTGACAGGCATGCTCCTCCAACAGCTGGCATATGTTGAACTGTTTTGTCGTCATGGTAGTATTTACCTATTTATATGTTCATACATATATGTAACAATAACAAAGAAAAAGAGGCCATGAGCTTGAGAAGGAGCAGGGTCGGGGGACATGGAAGGGGTTAGAGGGAGGAAAGGAAAGGGGGAAATGACATAATTATATTTTAATTAAAAATATGTTTAAAAAACAAAGTAGAAAGGGGCCATGAGAGGAAAAGATACCTTTTTATTACAGTTTTTTCATACAATATATTTTGATCATACTCCTCTCCCAGACTCTGTAAGTTATTCTGTGTTGGAATGGGACACTCACTATATGACAGGTGGCAGGAATGGAGGAAGAGGAGGCCTGAGAGGATTTGTTTGCCTGCTTCCTTAGAGACAGGGTCCCATGTAGCTCAGGCTGGCCTCAAACACAGTCTGTAGCCAAGGATTACCTTTAACTTCTGGTCTCCCTGCCTTCACTTTTCCAGTGCTAGGATTAGGCATGCACCATCAAGTCTATCTTCTGTAACACAGGGACTTGAACTCAGGACTTCACATATCCTAGGCAAGCAGTCTACCAACCAAGCTACACCTTTAGCCCTGGCTCTGCTATCTCAAACATGACTTGTAGGGATCTGGATGGGAAGGTGAGAGGGGGAAAGGACCTGTCCAGATGGCACTGAACTGTACTCATACAGGGAAAAGTGCTCTGGATACAAGGCAGTGGGCACCGGGCACAGGCAGGGTCCACGTGGTGGCATCTGGGGGGTCCTGAGGAGGGTGAACTCCACCAGGAGCCTCGCAGTTCTCTGTGTGACCAAGGACTTCCTCTCAGGGTGAATGAGACACTCCACAGAGATGGACAGTCCTGCGTGCTGGCTCACAATGAATCACAGTGAAGAGGAAGCAGACTGGGAAGAAGGGCATCATCTGGGCGGAAGTGGTGGCTAGGATGGAACGAATGAGCAAGCAGTGTCAAATTCTGTATTTTAAAGGACACAGGGTGGGAACCATGGCTGGCAGATACTCGTCTGAGTGGCTGATGGGGTACCGTTGCCTTTAACTGGGACAGAGCAGGTGTGGGTAGGAAGAGTTTGTTCTAGAAGCATTGCCTCTGAAATGTCTTACTAGACTGCCCGAGGAGAAGTGGAGGAGGCGAGCAGGGCTAACATGACAGCACGAGAGCCCTGCATCTGGAAAGCACACTCCATATGAACTCTGGGTAACAACGGCAAGTCAGTGCAGGCTCCACCACAGGATCACAGATGTCTCCATGGTGTGGGAGGCCTGGCATGGGGAGACTGCCCACGTGCAGGCCTGAGAGGATAGGAAAGCTCTGTTTAATTTTGCTGTAAACCTAAAAAATCTCCACAAAATAAACTTGATTTTTTTTTTTTTAAGAAAATGTTATTCAGAGCCATGAAACTCGATAGGATAGCAAAGAGAATACAAGAGCCAGCTGTGAGGACCAGGGATGCGGTTGACCATTGGCAAAGAGGGAAAGGTGACCGTGGAACAGCGGGTGATGTAAAGGCAAGGAGCAATGGGGGTCAGAGGAAGGGACTGGCTGTGGACTGGGGTCAAGTGAGACAGATGGGCGCTGGCTGCGCATCTTCCTGGGCAGTAGAGATGGACAATGGACTAGAGAGGGCTAGGAGGTTAGGAGGAGAGAAACCAGGCACAGGGAGGGAGGCTCAGGTCATGTGAGGTATTTTGCTGAAAGTCGCTTTGATGAAATGGGGCGATAGAATAAATGGAGAAGTGAGGAGATTTTTAACACTGCTTCTAAGACATATTTCTCTATGTAGCCGGGCTGGTCTCAAGCTCATGATTCTCTTGCCTCAGCACCCCTGTTGCTAGGACTAGAGACACACACCATCACCACTTTAGGGACAGAAGCTTAATTTATCATTTACGTTTTTCCTTAAACAAAACAAAACAAAACATTTAATTGGGAGACTAGAAAGATGGCTCAGTGGTTAAGAGTATATACGACCCAAATTCAGTCCCTAGCACCCACACCGGGCGGCTCACAACTGCTCATAATTCCAGCTGTAGGCAAGTCAACATCCTCTTCTGGCACCCTGGGCACTTGCATTCATGTGCACGCTCCTATAGGAGGTGCATGCGTATAGCTGGAAACTGCACCCTGTGATCTCCAGCTTTCATTGTCCTCATGCTCCAGAGCCCTCAAACCCACCATTCTCCTCGGTGGCTCTAGGAATGCAGCTGCTGCAGACCTCTTCTGCGCTGCGCTGAGGACTCATGGCATTTATCTTTCTGCATCTGGCCTGTTTCACTCAGTACAATGTCCTTCAAGTTCCCCCAGTTTGTCAGAAATAGCAGGATTTCCTCCTTTTCTTTTTAGGACTGTTTTGATTTTGAGAATGGAGAAACACAAGCTGGTTACAAACTGACCGAATTAATCAGCCTTTTTTAAAATTATTCTTTCTTTTTTTCTTTCTTTCTTTCTTGCTTTCTTTTCTTTCTTTCCTTCTTTCTTTCTTTCTTTCTTTCTTTCTTTCTTTCTTTCTTTCTTTCTTTCTTTCTTTCTTTCTTTCTTTCTTTCTTTATCTATCTATTTATTTTCTTGAGAGAGTGTCTCACTGTAGCCAAGCCTAGAACTCACACTGTAGTCCAGGTTAGCCTCAAACTCTTGGTAACCCTCCTACTTTTACCTCTCTGATACGAGCCACCATGCCCTGCTAACCTACCTGTTTAGCTGAAACGCTATACAGAACCTTCATCTTTTCCTCCAAGGCGGCAATGTAGCACAAGGAGGGGGCTCTTAACACATTCATTAGCCGAAAATAGCCAAACCAGGTTCAGCTGCTGTCTGGGTTTAAGCTTCCTGATCTGCAGCTGGAGACTCTGACCTTCCAGGATCTCTGAGCTTTGGCATGCTAGGAACGCGTGGTGCGGTGTTCAAGAGAGATCAAAGCTGGGAACCGCAGGCCCTCCCTGCCTGATCCTTCCATGGGAAATTGAGAGTTTTAAGAAGGAAAAAAAAGTCCCAATGCTGTAAAAATGATAACTGTGAAGAAGAGGGTAATGATAGGAGCATGAACAAAGCATAAAGATAAATAACAAGGAAACCATTACATTACATAATTTCTATATAATACATTATTTTGAATACTCACTAAAATTAAACTAAAAAAACCGATCTTACATATTTGTAGCATTAAACGTAAATGAAGCTTTCAGCTAGGTTCTGCTTTCTTGTTCTCTGGTTTAAAAGTGAATCTCAGCACTCAGGAGCCAGAGGCAGATGGATCTCTGTGAGTTCAAGGCCAGCCTGGTCTACATAGTAAGTCCCAGGCTAGTCAGGGCTACACAGAGAGACCCTGTCTCAAAAATAAAAAGTATAGAAACTGCAGGCATTTTTCAAAATAGTAGTATATAATAATGAAAATATAAATCACTCCAAATTATATTATCCAAAGATAACTTCTAGTAACGTTCAGTGTGGTTAACTGCTAGTTAACATAAATATTGGCCTCTTTCTCTCAAAGTGCTGAGGGCTCACTCTACCAGCTGAGCTATAGCCTCAGTTAGGCTTATCAAGCTTTTATCTTACTCATTCATTCATTCTATACATATATCCATAGTATACGTATTTATTGTATGATCGTGCATGTGCCACAGCATGCGTGTGGAGGCAGGCCCGACTTTACCAACTGAACTATGTCCCCAGCCGGGACAAATCAAGGTTTTATTTTATGTAATCAATCAATCAATCAATCAATCAATCAATCAAATAATCAGTCAATTAATTAATTGTGTGTGTGCACGGTCAGCTTGCAGGAGTCAGCTCTCGTCTTCCACTGAGTGGGCCCAGGGGACCCTGTTTTTCTGTGACGGTCTTGTGAAAAGTCTGCTCACCCAATGCCAGCTGAGGGTCATCTGGTCCTCTTTGTGGTGGGTGGTGTTTTTTCAGGCAAGGTCTAACGTAGTCCAGGCTGACCTCAGACTCACCATGTGGTCAGGAATGACCTTGAATCTCCGATGTCCTGCCTCCACTTCCTGAGTGTCAGGATTAAAGCCACCCGCTACCACAGCCAGTTTATGTGCCGCTGGGGGTGGAGCCCAGGGGGTCCTGCATGCTAGGCGAGTGCTCTGCCAACCTAGTCGTGTTCCCTGCTGGCACACGGTCTTTTACAACCGTTAAGTAGTCTACCATAGGAATATGTTATAGCTCTGTCATCTTCTGAGTGGGCTTTTCCCTACCATAAATACCACTGAGAAGAACTATGCAGTGATACATGTAATAATTGCACTGATTATTCTTTTTACTTTTTTGGCAAAAATGACTGGTTGTCAAATTATTCACTGGCTCAATGGATATAAACACTCCAAAGACTCCCATGCTTAATGCCAAATAGCATCTTACGATGCCTGCCTCCTTGACTATTTGTAAAGGCTTGCTTGCCCCTTATATCTTGAAAGAATTACTATTAGTAATTATACCTTGTGCACATCACACTGTTAATACCGTGTCAACTTCCTATAATTAACAAAGAAAACCCAGGGCTTCGGACTGTCTCAGAAAGGGCTTGCCTAACATGTTCAGGGCTCTGGGTTTCATCCCCAGCACCACACATAAGCAAGGCAAACACCCCCCAACCCTTTCCACTTTGTGGAGGCTAACTGACGCTTACCTCTTATGGAAACAGCCTGCAATGGGAGTACGGGTGATTTGGATTCCAGTGATTTCTCTGTGCGCCTACACGTGCCAGGCACCGCGCCAGGTGCTTTTTTTGTTTATTACTGTTGCAACCACACCTTCGGAATGTAGGTGTTCTCCTGTCCCACGAGGCTGTGATACGCTGAGGACATAGTGCTGGCTAGTCTGCAAGATCAAGACTAGTACCCGGTGGCCTGACTAGGAGCCTAGCATTGACCTATTTGCATATTTAAGCCTACCTCCAAGGGCCTATGATATATCTAATATCCATGCGTGTGTACATACTATAACATGTTTAATATATGTATGTATGATATATGTATGCATGCTGTAAGATGAAGACAATTACTCACGGCTTACTAGTTTTCTTTCTTTCTTTCTAAGACTGAGTTTCATGTAGCGTAGGCTGGCTTTAAACCCACTATATAGTTAAGGCGCACCTCGAATTTCTGATCCTCCTGCCTCCTACTCCTGGGAGCTGGTGTTACAAGTGTACGCCATCATGCCCTGTTCTGTTTAGTGCTGGAGAACAAACCCACAGCTTGGTGCTTGCCTGGCAACTGAGCTCCATCACCAGCCAGACTTACCAGGTCTATTACACTTATTTATTCGTTTAGATATTTTTACCTTATGTGTATGAGTGTTTTCCTTGAATGTATGTATGTATATACCACTTGCATACCTGTTAGATCCGCTGGAACTGGGGTTACAGAGGGTTGTGAGTAACCATCTGGGCCCTGGAATCAAATCCACGTCCTCTGCTCTAATCACTGAGCCATCCCACCACTCCTCACATTTACTCATTTTGTGTATGTAAGGGTATAAGAGTGTACAAATTAGATGGGTGTGGTGGCACATGCCTTCCATCCCAGCTCTAGGAAGGCAGAGGCAGGTGGATCTCTGTAAATTTCAGGGCTAGCCTGGTCCACCTAGTGAGTTCTGGGACAGCCAGGGCTGCATAGCGTGTTTGTGTCCTGGTGTGACTGCGGGGGTCAGAGGGCAATGTGTAGAGCTGGTTCTCTCCTCCAACCGCGTGGGTTCTGCTATCTCCTGAGCCATCTCACCCGTCCTCACCAAAGCTTTAGAATTCTTGGGTAGCATAAGCCACACTGACCTATAAAGCTCATTTCTCTGAAATCCCCATCTACCCAAAGAACGCCAGGGCCGTGGCTTCTTGTCTCCTGCAATAGCTGGTCCTTGATCTAAAAGTTTAAGCTGCTGAGGGGAGGAATGGGGCATGACCTATTTGCCCTCTTGGCAATCAGCTGCCATCAAGTCTCTTGAAGGCTCCAGTGAGAGGAACTACAGAGTGGCTTGGGGTGGCTTGGAGGAGTGGTCTCTTGGAGGCTGAGCGTCTTCAGTTGGGATGGAGACTGCCAGGTACCGGTAGTCCCTGTGAGTCCAGTGGGCTGGTGGGCCTGCCCTGACAGCTTGAAGTGTTTTTCTTTTCTTTCTTTCCTTCTTTCTTGCTTGCTTGCTTTCCATCTTTCTTTCTTTCTGTGTTTTGTTTGCTAGTTTTAATTTCTTTTGAGTCAGGGTCCTGGAACTCTCTGTAGGCTAAGCTGGCCTCAAACTCACAGAGATCTACCAGCCTCTGCCTCCACCTTAAGTACTGAGAATAAAGGTGTGCACCACCTTGTGCCTTTTATTTTTATTCTTGGTTTTCTGCATACTACGTGTGAACACTGGCTCTTGGCTCTTTGGACACTATGTACATGCGTGTTTTGTCTGCAGGTATGTATGTATACCATATGTGTTTCTGCTTCTCGAAAAAGTCAGAGGAGGACATCAGGTCCCCTGGAACTGGAATTATAGATGGTTGCGAGCTGCCACGTGGGTTCTGGGACTCGAACTTGGGTCCTCTGCAAGAACAAGTGCTCTTAACCACTGAGCCATCTCTCCAGCCACAGGTAGCAATTTCATGAGTCAAACAGAAAAGAAAACCAAACTGTTTACTAACTCTTAACCCCAGGTCCTTTGACAAGCTCACAGGATGGAGAAATGGGTCTAGAGCTGTTTACTTTCTCTGTTATTTCCCATTGTCCAGGAAGCGTGGAGCTCTCAGCTCAGGAGGGCCTCAGAGCTATGCTAGGCCACACCAGGCTTGCTGAGGGCATGGGTGTGGGTGTGGGGGATCTGGTTGAGTGCTGGGATTGGCTGCCTAGGTCTAACTTCCACTCCATTGTGCTAGGGTCTCCTCCTTTCCTGTGTTAGCTTAGGTGTGTTTGTGATCAGCCTCTGGGGAACTTTCAGTGGAGGTGGGCAGGGGGAATTCTGTTGCTGTGCTCGGAAGGCATCTCACTGGGATGTTTCAACTATTTCTCTCTCTCCCCTCTCTCTCCCCTTCCTTTTCTATTCTCTATGTAGCCCTGGCTGTCCTAGAAATTGTTATGTAGACCAGGCTGTCTTCTAATTCAAAGAACCTTCCTGCTTCTGCCTCCGGGTTGCCGGGACTGCTGGGATCAAAGGCGCGCCTACTGTCTGCTTGTCTACAACCCAAGAGCCATTTAAATGGCCGGGAAGCTCGTCCCGGGGTGGGCCACCAGCAGCTGGAAACACTCATAAAGCCCCAGTTGGAAACCAGGCTCTCTGATGGTGTTCACCTGCAAGCCGCAGCGGAAGACGTCTGCCGCTTCAAGGGACGGCACATCCTCTTTGGGTAGCACAAAGGGCCGTGTTTGGAAATGATGGAGTGGGGACGTGTAGGGAGAGAGCTGGAGAATAACCACAGAGGGACAGAGCTGAGGTGGCGTTGGGACTGCAGGGTGGACAAAAAGGGAGGAAAATAGAGCAAAATGGGCAGCTCAGAATAGAAGATATAAAGGAAAGTGCCAACTAGTGAAAATCCCGAGAAAGAACGCGCGGGGGGGCTGTGTTGGGGGGCGACTGGGGAACGGTTTAGAAAAATAGCAATTAGCACAGCTAAAAATAAAGACCAATTTCGAGACAAAGCCAGATCCACAAGGAGAAAAATAAAACTCGCCAGAAAGACAATTTCTTGCAAACCAAAATGCTCAAGAAAACGCGGCTAACGACACCCCCCTCCCCTCTTGGGCTGTTCTGTAGAAGAAATGAGAAACTAGATGGGCGTTGAGCAGGTGACAGACACCAGGAGAGGAGCGACGAGCCGAGCCGGGCGCTGGATTCCGGAGCGCAAAGGTCCTCCCGAGACTGCACCCAAGTGTCGTCCAAGTTAAAAATGTGCCGGCGCGCTCCGCTCGGCTCTGGAGCCGCAGAGGCTCGGGCTGCGTTCTGCGAGGTCTGTCCCCGAGCCTCGAAGCCCGGGCACAGGCGTGGCAGGGGCCGGACCGGGTGCCCACTCGCCGTGGCTTGGCTCCCGACCCCGGCGACGCCTCCCAGGCATCCGCGGCGGGAGCAGGCCGCGCGCCCACGGAGTCGGGTGGACCCGGGGGCGATCTGGGAGGTGACTCGGGCCTGGCAGGGACACAGGACGCTGCGCGCCTCCCAGGCCGCGAGGGGAGGGACCGGGCTGCGCGCAGGAGCCGAGGGTCAGCCGGGGCCACCGCGCCCTGCCCGGCGCGGGGGCCGGAGCCGGTGCCCACGGGCGCGGGTGGCCGGGGAGAGGGGAGCGCGGCGGGGAGGAGGCGGCGGGCGGGGCCTGGAGGGGCGGCGTCGCGCGGGCTCCTCCTCCTCCTCCCTGCCCTCTCCGGGCTCAGCCGCCGCGCCGCCCGGCTGCTCCGTCCTCTGGGCGCCCGCGGCGATGTTCACCCGCGCCGTGAGCCGGCTGAGCAGGAAGCGGCCGCCGTCTGGTAAGCGGCCGCGCGCGCCGGGGAGCGGGAAGGGCCGGGTCGCGGGGTCCCCTGGCGCGGCACGGCGGGGCCGCTCGCTCCGTCCCGGTCAGCAGCCGAGCGCAGAGCCGGGGAGCCGCCCGAGGAGGAAGTTGGGCTTGCCGCGGGAGCCACGGCAGCCTTCTCTCTAGAGGAGGTCTGGGAGCCGCGCGAGACACCTAACAGCCCCACGTTCCGAGGCGGCGTGGGAGCCAGGCTCCCCTCCCGCGTGCAGCCTCCTCCGCCGGCCAAACGGGAAGGATGCTTCGCTGGACCTCGGCATCCCCCGGGCGGCGCGGCCCCGCGGCGCCAAAAAGTGGTGTCCCGAGGTGGCTGCACATGAGGGCGGGGGAGGGACTTGTGTGACACGGCGGAGGGGTCGCTCTGTCTTTCCCCCCCCGAACCGGCCCGACCCACAGTTTGGGGCAACTTGGTAAGACAAAGAACCCGCGGTGCGGAAACGGTGGTGTGGATCGTGTCATCCTTTTTGTGGCCAGCCGTGTTGACACCTTCTGTGCCTTCCCTCTTGTCTTCACCCTTAGGACAGCCGCGTCGGAGGGATGGGGCTTCTGAAGCCCGGGTGTTGGGTAACCTGCTCCCGCTCTTGATGGGTCTCTTAAACGTTGGCTTGTTTGCTTGACTGTGGGTTCGGGGTTCACAGGCTCGCTTTCCTGTCGCGGGGAGATTCGCTTCGCGTTAGCCGGTTTCCTCTTCACCTAAACATCAAAAGCGGTTAAGCGACTGCAAGCAGACAGAGACCCGGTCCCACAGCCGCCACTCGCCAGCTGTGCAACTTCTTTGTTGCTGAGGAGAGATGTGCAAAGTGTAGCTTTAAGTGCCTAATTGGAGCCTGCCCTCCACCCATCAACCCATGCAAATCATTTCATTAAATATTGAAGACGACCCCACTAAAGTCAGATTCCATGGAGTTATTGTAAAGAGTTTGCACTGTTCCTGCTACGCATTAGAGCCCTCCATTAGTGTTCCGCAGGCGGCCGGAAGCCTTCGTGAGTGCTGATGGCTGACTCAAGCCGCTAGGTCAGATGCTAGGCACTGGAGTTAAACTTCTGACTCCAGTCTCGACTCTGCCACTCCGCAACACTGAGTAATGGATGGCCTTGGACCTTTCTGTGCCTCAGGGCTGTGCTGGGTCGGTGTGGCTTGCAACAGCCAGTTGCTAAATGTTCAGGGCACCTCGGAACTGGTTGGTAAGCCATCGGTAGCCTGAAATTAACCGTGGGGGACACGGCAACATATGTCAGCCGTGATGAGCCTCTGTACGGTGGGTTTCAGAGAGCTGTGGACCTAACTACCTACCTGTGTTGTTGTTGTTTAAAAATTACATTTCTCACGTGTGCGTGTGTGTGCGCGTGTGCGCGTGTGCGCATGCCACAGCTTGTGGAAATCAGTTCTCTTCTACCGTGAAGGTCCCGGGAATCAAACTCAGGCTCTCGGGCTGGCATACAAGCATCCTAACCCACCGAACCATGCTGCTGGCCCTTAACCACAGACTTTAATTTTGATAAGTATGCGCACACTTTACTGACAGTGGGGTCAGTAGTTACACAGCCCCAGGTGCCATGCTAGACCCGTGGCGGAGGCGTGGGAGCTACTGGATCCCTCTGCTTTCTCTCTCTTCGGATGTAGAGGAGTTGGGACTAACCCTGCATAGGCTGCCTGTCACTTGGAATTAATTGTTTGGCCCGAATGTAATACACACAGAAACCACGGAACCATCACAGATAGGTGGATTTAGGATGCTTTTGCGTGTGGCCAGGTTGCTTTCCCAGACTGAAGGGCAGTTTTACAAATATTAGTGCCATGCCTCTGTTCCAGGGCAACAGACTAACCCTGATGAAGTCTGCCCACACCGCTGATAGAAAGGCCACAAGTTAAACAGAGGGGTTGGGGTTGGTTGTCTGGAATGCAAGAGCCCAGGTTCTTTCTGTGGGTATAAGGTCTGCCAGCCTCGTGAAAGGACACGGGCCCCCAGTTTGGTCACTGTCATTATCACCCAACGGGAAAGGAGGGAGGTGAGGGCCTCTTACAGAGATAGCCGGCAGCAGGCAAGCCAACCGCAGGGCAGCTGAGGATTTGGGGGAGGGGACTTTGATTACTTTTTCCTTGTGGTGCTAGAGGTGTGCCCAAGGCCCTGCATGTGTAGGTCCACTGGAGAGTGACATCCCCACCTGAAACTCACTTTTCAAGGGCTTTTTAAAACACCCGACAGAGGCCCCCCCCCCCCCCCCCCCCGAGCTGGATGCATCCCTTTAAGAGCCTGAGCTTGTAGCTGACTGTCTCGGCAGAGTATTCTCTGTGAGGCCGAAAGAGCCAAGTCTCGTCAGAGATTGTAGGCTGAGAGTTGTAAGCTCCATCTGTTTCTAAGGTTCATAGTTGGAGGGTCTTTGTTGGAGGCTCTCTGTTCTGCCTACCCAGGTAGGGAAAGCGGGCGCTTGACCAAAGTCAGACCCCAGTTCGGTCTTGGGGAACTGAGGGGAGCAGGAACAGCCAGCTTCATTTTTACCAAGTGGTTCCGCTGAAGTGTGAGGACTCATCAGAGGATCCTGTCCCTACCCACAACCTGCTGATAACTGGCAAGATCCTACTTCAGAACCAACGAAAAAGCCACACCCCTGGTTTTTGCTCTATAGCCAGACTGTTGTCAAAGAAGTTCTTTTTACATTGTCCCATTAAACCCTGGGAACAGTTTCAGAGTTATTGCTGGTCTTAAGTGTTTATTTAAAGGTGACAGTCTGCACAGAAATTTAACATGTTGTTTTTTGAGACAGGGTTTCTCTGTGTAGCCTTGGCTTTCCTGGAACTCACTCTGTAGATCAGGCTGACCCCGAACTCATAGAAATCTGCCTGTCTCTGCTTCCAAAGTGCTGGGATTAAAGGTGTGTGCCACCACCACGTGGCATGTATTTCTTTTTTAAAACAAGTCTGCGGTCTTGGCAGTTGGAGAAACTTTCTTTTGTAGAAATTCATGGGCTGGGCCTGGGGGTTGGGAGAGAGTGAGGCTAGCCTGCAAGTGTGGAAGGGCCAGGATGAGATGGTCTTTTTGTCCGGATGACGACAGCTCAGCCTGCTGGGTTAGGAAGAGCAGCCTGCAGAGGACATGGGTGGACAGGAGGTATGATGCGGCTTCAGTAGCTTTGTCTTTGCTCTTCTTTCTACGTTGGTCGTTTCCTAGAGCTTTCATGGGAAGCCAGGCACTTCCCTCCCTGAGCTGACTGATCCCCTTGGTCCCCTCATTCTGGGTTCTGAGAACTTGTTTAGATGCTACTAAATATATTCTGGTCACTTCTGCTTCCCCCAGATATCTGTCCACTGCAGCAGCCTGGGGGCAGCAGTGAGACAAGAGGGGCCTCAGGCCGGCAATGGCAGTAGCCCCTTGCTAAGAGCTGTCAGGAGGCGTCCACCTCGTGAAACAGTCCGTGCAGGCTTCCAGGGACAAATTTCTCTTTGGATCTGACTCTCTTCTCTTGAGGGCCAGGCCTCGTGCTCAGGGTGGCCTTGCTGCCTCTGCACCTGGTCCGTCCCTTTTTTCCTGCCCATTTCCCTGCCCCTCATCCTGCCTGCAGAGGTCCTGGGTATTCCTACCTCCTTCCTACACCTCTGCAGGTGTCCTTTCTCTGCACCTGGCAGTAGCTTGTCTCAGAAGGAGGGAAATTGGATGCCCTGGGTGGGGACTGCTTCAGGGCTACTTATTTCCAAAGAAGCAGACAAGATAACCTGTCTTGGACCCTATCCCGGGGCTACCTGCACACATATCTACTCAACCACCTTGTTAGATATTTAGTGAGCAAATAGGGAGGTGTGACAGTTTCTCCCACGTCCTTTCCCTCCCATCCGGAAAATCCTACTCTTATTTTCTCAATTCAGGACATTTTCTCAATTTAGTCCCAGAGTAAATCTGGGACTGAAAGTCAGGGTTTTCGTTTCTGGCATCTTTTCCTCCTCCTTCCTCCCAGCCATCCCAAGATGATAGAGGCCCACCCCGTCTCCTGGCATCCCGTTGCTTGTTTCCATTCACCTCTGTGTGCCTTATTTCCTTGTTGGGTTACCATACATTCTCGGTGATTCTTACCTGTTTTTAGTAGCTCTTCTCTCTCTCTCTCTCTCTCTCTCTCTCTCTCTCTCTCCTTTCAGTGCCTCTGACTCCTTGATCAGTGCTCAGCTTAGCTCATTCCTCGGAAAGTATCGATCATTATAAGCTATATTCCGGAGTACCAGCTGTGAGGTTGACCCCTGAGGAACACATCGCCTTTGTTCTTAAGAAATGTGTGGCCCGGAGCCTGGAGAGGGCACAGTTGGTGAAGCTGCTTATTCGACATTAGGACCTGGGCTGGACCCCCAGAACCCTGAGGGTGGTGCCTGCTTGAAATCCCAGCACTGGAGAACTGGAGACTCACGGGCCTTCACATCTAGCCCATTTAGCGCTTCCAGGCCGGTGAGAGACTCTATTAAAAGGCCAGGTGGACAGTGCCTGAGGAGAGACACCTGAGGCTTCCTGCACACGCACACACAGGAACAGACACAGAAAGAAAATATGTGGACTGGGGCTGATAGTGTAGCTCAAGGAAGAGAGTGCTTATCTAGCAGGCACAACACGCTGAATTCAATCCCCAGGACGACATAAAACTGGCCATGGTGGACTAGCATCAGAGAGGAAGGAACATCAGAAATTCAAGAGCATTAGCTACACAGCCAGTCAAGGCCGATTGGAGCTATATGATGACCCTTCTCAACACACACATACGTCACACACAGACACAAAACCTAAAACAAGTAAAAAAAAAAAAACAACACACAAGAACAACCTCCCCCCCCCCAAAAAAAAATAAAACAACCAAAAAACTACCACCACTAACCCACTAACAACAACAAAACCAAGCAAGCAAGCAAGCAGTAAAATAAATGTTACGGGCTAATTAATGAATGATGGTGAACTTGGGAGGCTGAGGCTGGGGCTTGCTGGAAGTTTGCGACCAGCCAGAGCACCATAGGAAGATCTTGCCTTAAAATCATCTCCCCCTCACACATAAACAAGGCCTGACTGATTCTGACAAACGATTTTTACAGGGTTTGGGATTAACCTAGAGCCTTATGTGTGCTGGGTAAGTGCTCTTCCACTGGGCCACACCCCTAGCCCAGAAGTCCCTCATCTTGAGGTGAAGTAGAGACAGGGAAGGAGTGTGGGGGAGGAAAGGTACATTTATGCACAAGTGTCAAGCCCTGTTCTTGGAGACAAGGAAAGCCAGTGACAGGGGCTTGGGGCCGTTGTCATTTTTCAGGGCTGTAGCGACCATTGTTGTTTTTCTGGGCAGCCAGAGGGCTGCCCAGGAGGGCATAAACAGCAGTCTGGCGTCCTGATTTCCTTCCCTCTAGTCAATGCTGGAAACTGTGGCCATCTGCTGTTTAGTCCACCCAAAAGAGGATGTTGAGGATAGTTTTTTCTTTGGACCCGGGGGTGGCAGGGAGCCCTGGGCCCCTGTCTTTCTCCTACAAGGCGGATCTGAGAAGGCAGCTGGACTTTGGTCTGCTGGATCTTCTAGGTGGAGCAGAGCATGGAATGTAAGGCCCCTCCCCCCCCCCCCCCCCCCCGCCGACTCTTCAGAGCATGTTCTTGGCTTGCTGGGGGATGGAGCAGGGCCTGGGGGGGCAGTATGCCGAGACAGGCACACCAGTGACCTCTAAGAGTGCTGTGCTCACTTGCATGCTTGGAGTCCTGAGCTCTCTGATTAAAACGCCACGATGCATGTTCTGAGTTGTGCCACCCTCTGAGGCCTGTTTTCTTGTACTTGTCTTAGGTGCCAGTTCTGAGAAGGATTGTTTAAAAAAAACTTTTAAACTTCATCATCATTATTATTTTATTTTGTTTTAATTTTAATTTTTACCAACTGCAGAGCATTTCCATGTGTTCGGCTGGGGCCTTGTCAGACGTGAGGTAGTCCTCAGGGGCTAAATACTGAGTGATAAATAGGTAAACTGATATTTAGATACAGAATTTCCATGACCTAGTTTTCTGTGGAGCCTTAAGTAGATCACCAGCTAAAACAAACAGATTCTCTGTTTCTATGTTGGGATGTAACTTAAAAAAAAAAAAAAAAAAAAAAAGTAGTATGCTTGATGTGGTCTAGGTGATACGAACTTTCTGAATAAGTTTTGTGGCCGTAGCTTTCCCTTGAAACTTCATGCGAAGGAGAGTCGTTGTTTTTCTTCCGTTCTTGTCCCTCCTCCCTTTTAAACACTCAATGGGCCGGGGTCTTATGGAGCTCACGCTGGTCTCGGGACTTTGCTAGGTAGCCGAGGAGGCTAGTCCATCTTTTGTACCTCCCAATCTTGTAGAGACTGGACTACAGATGGGAGCCACTGTGCTGGAAGGAGAGGGCTTGAAAGGAAGGTGGGGTGCTCTGTCTGGCAGCTTTGGAATTTAGGGCTAACATCTCTGCCCTTTCCTGGATGTGAATGTGTCCTTTGTCTCCGTCAACGGGCTGTGAGTTTATGGGTACTTAAGAGCTGAGCTCGAGAGGGTGCAAGCGGCCCTGCTTGCTATTGAGGAAGTTGAATGTTGAGAGCTTATTAAAATATTATTCGGATTGGGGAAATGGTCTGTGCAGGGTCCTTGCATGGCTCTTACTACAGAGTAATAGCAGAAATCTAAGCTGCAAGTGTTCAGGTCTGATGGCTGCTCACATGCCTTTTGAGTATGGATTTCTAGGGAATTCCTGTCTGGAGAAAGTCTCGATTAGCTGTGACATCATAGCTACTATAAATAATGGATTACAAAATGGAATCGCAGGCAAGAGGCCCCAGCCATCTGCATGGCAATGCCAAGTGCACCTTCCAAGACAGGCTTTTACTAAAGTCAGAAACCGCACGGAACAGCACAAATGGAAATGAAACTGTCTGTCCATTCTGCCTGTGTGCTAGAAGCTTCTGGTCAAGTCCTACAGGGCTCCTGACCCCTGACTTCCCCAGTATGGACCTGACCCCAAGTCTCTGGCTTTACCCACACTGTAATTGCTTCCCCCCCTCATCCCCCCCTCTCCAGGATCTTATCAAATAGCCCTGGCTGAACTCTCTGTATAGACCAGGCTGGCCTTGAACTCAGAGATATGCCTGCCTCTGCCTCCCAAACGCTGGGACTAAAGGTGCGCCCTGCTGTTGTTAGCCTCTTCAAAGTTGCTCCTCTCAGGCTTCTCAATGTAAAAATGAGCAGAAATGAAAATTAAGTAGCAGCGGAGCCTTGTGGGAAAGAGCAGGTGCAGTGTCCTGGTGCCAGACCGCTTTGCCTGCGGACCAAGATTTCCATCTCCCAGCTAGGCGACCCTTCCATGCCTCACATCTCAGCTTCCTCACCTGTGAAAGGGGGATGCTATAAATGTCACACGAGAGTGCCTCCAACCCACATGAAAGTGTGGAGAGCACCTCACACCTGGCAAACAACTTGTAAGTGGTTTTGTTATCAGCTAAAGATAAATTTACTGAAAAATTGGAGCTAGGCATGCAAAAAGTTTTTTTTTTTTTGAAGATCTGAAAAGATCTAGGAGCGAGTAAAAAGGAAAAACAAAACAAAATGAAACAAACAAACAACAAAAAAAACCCCAGTTAAGCAATAAGAGAGCCCCCTTTCTTCATTGTAACTCTGAAATAAAAAAGTAAAATATAAAAAGACAAAGTTGAGACAAACTAATATTACTGCCAATCCCTTCTTATCGCCTGAGAAGTAAATCTTAAAGCTGCTGGAAAAGCATACTTAATGTATTTTTTTCCCACCTGGGCGTTTGAGGTCTGCTTTCTCGCCATCAAAAATGGAAACTTGCCAATGAAAAGGTTGAGCAGGCTGAGGCGCTCGGGAGTCCGTGCTTGCCCTGAGAGTGAAGGACCTGTGTCTGATCCCCAGGCCCAGGCAGGAAAAGCCAGCTTAGTTTGTGATTGTAGAGGGTGGGGAGTGGCTGAGAAAGGCACCAGATATTGACCCCCGGCACATGCATGCACGCGCACACATGAACACACACATACACACATGAACACACACGTGCACACTCATGCACCCACTCATAGGAGTGAAAGAGTATGTGAATTTGGGGGATTCCAGCATTAGGTTTGGGCAGCTGTGAAATCTTGGTGTTGCTTTATTTTTTTAATTTATTTTTTATTGATGCTTTATTTTTTTTATGCTCTTATTGTCATTGTGAGTATTAGTCATGGTAGTATTTTGAGTGGGTTCCATAGAGGGGACCCATATAGTCCTGCCTGCTCAGGAGCTCCGCATGTGGATCAGCCTGGCCTTGAACTTGCAGGGGTCTTCCTGCAGCTGCCTCCAAGTGTGGGGTTACAAATGTGTGCCACCATGCTTTTAAGTTCAGAAGTGAGCCCGCTTGCTATTGATAAAAGTTATTCCTTCTCGTGTATGTTACTAGGTGAAATGTCATGTCTAAAGTGATAGCATAGTATCCCTTAGTCTATATAAAAAGTAGCTTAAGTCTTCTGAGCAGGAGATACTGTGTCATGAAAGTGCTGTGAATTCTGGGCTACTTCCAGGGCGATGCCAGGTGGAGCAGGCTGTTGATCCATTTCACAGGAGCTGGAGATGGTGGCTTGCTATGACCCAGCTACAGTTTAAATGTGTCTCAAAGCTCCTGTGTTGAAACAGTTTCTGTTGTGAGGTATTAGGAAGATGGAAGAAACATTTTCCCGAAATGCTGTTTAGAGCTGGGACCTTTGGGAGCTGAGTCAATGAGCCAAAACAAACCTTTTGTAAAGTAGACTGCCTCAGGTATGTTGTTATAGATTGAAAACAGACAAAATATAGATGCCATTACGTGAGTTATGTTTACAGATGTTGCTCCAGGAAGATCTGTTTGTTGTAACAGACTTGAAAGTCAGGCTGGTCTGATGGCATGGACCTGTAACCCCACCTCCTCAGGAGGCTGAGGAAGGATGATTGCCAAGCTCAATACCAACCTGGGCTACAGAGCTAGTTCAAGGACAGCCTGCGCAATGAATGAAGAAGGGAGGGGGGAGGGGGAGAGGGAGGTGGCAGATAGGAACACATCTTAGCGGTAGAGCACTCGTGCAAGGACCTGGAGTCAATCCCCAGTATTGAAAAACAAACAACAAAGGCCCTTAAAGTCAACCTAAAGTCTTGGAAAAGATCCAAACCAATATCCAAGGAAAGTGAAAACACGTGACAGGAGCTGATAGAAGAACCCTGTGGGACCCTTACAGTGGCAGAAATGGACAGAAGAGAAGGCTTTCTTTTAATTAAGAGAACTGAAGTCCGAAAGACGGCTCAGCAGCTAAGGGTAGCTCACAACCACCTGGAACTCCATCTCTGACGCCCTCTTCTGGCCTCCTCAGACCCTGCACTCACTTGTACAACCCCCCTTCCCATACAAACATGATTAAAACACACACACACACACACACACACACACACACACACACACTCACACCAGTAACCAGGGCTTTTGGTTGTTTCCCTGAATCACACACTATTATTGTTATTTTCTGATTCCTTAGACATATCACCCAGGACGAGCTATTTTCTTAGACTTTTGCTTTCTGTTCTAAGGAGGCAGTGTAGATAGTGGATCTGGAGTCAGATAACTTTGTGTGTGTGTGTGCGCGCACGCTGTGCACATACGTTCTGTGTGTGTGTGTGTGTGTGTGTGTGTGTGTGTGTGCATATGCATATTCCTGAGCACAGCACACTTGTGGAAGCCAGAAGATGGATGTCAGGTGTCTTCCTCAATCATTTCCACCTTGTTATTTTGGGACATAGTTTTTCCCTGAACCTGAGAGTCTGTGCTTCAGCCAGAGGGCCTTGTCAGTGAACCCCAGGAAACCTCTTGTCTCTGCCCCCTCAACACTGGGATTATATAGGTAATCCTGCTGCTCCTGGCTTTGCATGTGGGTGCTAGGAATGGAGCTCAGGTACCAGAGGGGCCCATCTTACTTTCTGTTCGATGGAAAGCTGCCACAAAGAGTTATCCACAGGTTTGGTTAGCGCTGGCAGTAAAAGGGCTGGCTGGTTGCATTTCCCCAGAAGGGGAGCCAGCTCTCAAGTGCCTGAACAAAACCAATGATGTGCATTTATTTGCCATAGATTAGGGCAGTGGAACCCCTAGCATGGTATGGTTGCTTATTTAAAGAGTGCCAAGAATTTTGGCGTCCTTTCAGACCAGGCTGAAACATGGAGCAGAGCCTGTGGCTGCCTGAGGTAGTTCCTAGAACAGTGCACTTGTGTCCTGGCGTTTATTTACTTAAGAGGATCTGCTGGAGCAGGGGAGTAAATGGTCAAACTGTTCCGGAGGCAGAGGACAGGAGGTAAGTTAGCGGGATGCGTGGCGGAAGGAGCCCCGCTTCAGGAATCTCCTGTAACGATGATTTAAAAATCTGATATGTGGGGAGGAACTCTGATATGTGGGGATTGATGGTCCGTGATAGATAAGGAGCCAGGAACTCAGTTCTTAGCCACAAGCTGGAGAGTCACTTTGGAAGGGCCAGTAGGGTCATTTGGTAAGTTGTTCTAGGGAATTTGCTTTGATGAGAGGAATGGCACCTATAATTCCTTACATACTACCGCACTGCTGAGCACCAACACTGCACCTAGGTTTAGGATGATCTTCAGTCTCACAGAAATGCAGGAAATTGACCCCCAGAAAATTTAGATGTTTAGGCGTGAATCTGAGTGTGGAGGTAAAGACAGGCAATGCCAACCATTAGACCTTGGACAGGCTAAGGCAGAAGACTGAGTGCTAAGCCAGCACAGGCTACATAGTGAGACCCTCTCTCAAAAAAGCAAGCAAAACAAAGGCTAGGATGTGTTGTTTTGCCCCCTAAAAGGACATTGCTGTCAACTCTTAAGCCTATTATTCTGTGTGTGTGTGTGTGTGTGTGTGCAGGCGTGCTTGTGTGTGTGCCTATGTTTTGAAGCCAATAGACAACTTCAAGGGTGGTTCCTTAGTAGCTGTTTTTGGAGACAGGGTCTCTCAGTGGCCTAGAGCTAGACTCACACATAGTACAGGGACTCGAACTCGGGTCCTTCCACTTGTGCAGAAGGGACTTCTCCAACTAAGCCAGCTCCTCAG
Organism: Psammomys obesus; assembly: GCF_907164565.1. NCBI lineage: Eukaryota > Metazoa > Chordata > Mammalia > Rodentia > Muridae > Psammomys > Psammomys obesus. The sequence continues at coordinate 162,442 of NW_026590767.1, read as the reverse complement.
GCCCACGTTTGGTAAAAATATATGGCTGCCTAGCCTATTTTCAGTAATCAATATGAGAATTTTTTTCAATCATGCTTTAAAAATGGCTTGCTTTGTTCGTCTCTTAATTGAAAGCTTATTTTCTCCTAGATTCAAGCCTTTTTTTTTTTTTTTTTTTTAATAGAACCTTGTCTCTAGTGTTTGGGACAAAAAAGTCAATAGTGGAAAAAAGAACTTGCTGTGAATACAGTTCCCTCGGCAGGTCATTCTTTGCGGAAACGGGAGGAAGGTTGACGCAGTGTGCTGCCAGCTGGTAGACGCCCTATTTTTGTCTTCCGATGGACAACGTGATAATTGTACACATTTGTTCGATATGGTGGGGGCGTTTACATTTAAAGTATTACTGTATATAAGGATTAAATGTATATAAGGATTGGGTCAGGGTAGCTGGCATATCTTCCACTTCAGATTCTTCTCATTTCTTTGCATGCGGGACATGCAAAATCCCCTTGCCTGCTGTGGAGAAATACAGTTTGTGCTTCTGTCCTGAGGACTTAGATAACCCCCCGAGGCTTCCACTCAGATGAACACACGGATTTTACCCAGGACCTTGTAGCTCAAACCAGTCAAGCTGGGTTTTGAACTTCAGCTCAACCAAAGTGACAGGCCTGGTTCTCGGATGGAGCCAGGCCTGTAGATGTGTTTTGTGCCTCACGTCCCCTTTCAGCCAAGTCGCCCTACAGTGATAGTGCAAGACCTGCTATCCCCTAAGTGTCAAGCCTGCTGATGTAAGATATTTTATGCAGTCACCCATGTGTCCTGTGTGCCATTGGGTTAGGGGACAGCCTCAGGGTCAGTGACATTCAATTCTGTCACCCACCCACCCATCCATCCGTCTGTCTGTCCGTCCGTCCGTCTATCCGTCCATAGGCAGGGTTTCATGTTTCACAGGCTGGCTTTGAACTCACTGCGTAGCCACGGATGACTGAACTCCTGATCTCTCTACCTCCCAAGTGCTAAGCCCCAGGCAGGTGCTACTATGGCTGCGTTTGGGCAATGCTGCGGATGGACCCAGGGCTCTGTGTGCGCTAGGCAAGCACTCATGCAACTGAGCCGCATCCCTGGCTCTAGATAGGACGTATTTAAAAACAAAATAAAACTAATGCAGAACACCTCCACAACAAACCAAACGACAGAAGTTTAAATAAAAACTGGGTAGGTAACAGTGTGGTGCCAAACCACATCGGAGCACCAGAGGAAAGGGAAGATGGAGCCCACTGACACTTTCTATGTAAAATGTTGGCATTTGCTTGCCATGCACCCTATTCCGGGACTCAGGAAAGAACCCAGAGCTCTGTTCATGCGAGGCATGACCATCCCTCACACACATCCCTGGCCCCATTGTGACATCTTTGTACATTAATTTGGAATTTTTAAAAGCTTATCACACGAGGACATCTATCTTGATGCCTGCATATCTGCCCAACTCTTGCTGCGCTAGTTCTTGTCCCAGCCCTGCTTCGCACGCCTCCTATGTGCCAAATGGCTGAAGATGCTGTGCTGCAGGAGCTTTCAGATCCATGGAGTCAACGTAACTGTGCAAAGGGGGAGGGAAAGAGGCGATGCTGAGTCAGTGGTCCACGGGAGGTGGGGTTGAGAGAGACTCAAGGGCCAGTGGACAAATTGGGACATGATAGAAATGGCAAATCCCTCACTTTTCTTTTTCTGTTTTTGGTCTGAACCTCATTTTTTGGTTTGTTTGTTTATTTTGTTTTGTTTTTGTCTAAATAGTGGGGGGGGCAGGAGAATGAGTGTTGTAACAGGCCTGAGCACATGTTCGTTTGGTCCAATGATGGTAAGGACCTTGCAGAGTGACGGTAATTTCCCCATGTGCAGTGAGCTTGGGGCAGAGCCTTTGGGTGGTGACACTGTGTGACCTGTGTTTTGTAGACATCCATGACGGAGATGGGAGCTCAAGCAGCAGCCACCAAGGCCTCAAGAGCTCAGCCAAGTGGGCGGCCTCCTTGGAAAATCTTCTGGAAGACCCCGAGGGCGTGAAGAGATTTAGGGTTTGCCTTTTCATTGTTCACTAGAATTGATGCACTAGAAAGGACTTGGACGTGTGTGTGGCGGGGATGGAGGGTGGAGACGCAGGGACCAGGACAATGTTTGACACTGTCTGTCTCAGCTGGGGAACAGCTGATCTGTCATGACCACCTGGGACTTCCACGAAGGGACTTGCAGCCTGTCTCTGGTTTTCCTGTAGTTAGCGGGGAGGTGGGTGGGGTAATGGAGAGTGGGAAGCGTGCTCCATCTGAGCGGGGTCCCGACAAAGGGTTTCCAGGACTGGGAGGACGATCTGGGTCCCTCTGGTCTGACGGTTTGCTCACTCCAGTCTCAGCCCCTCTCTGGATGCACCACTCCTGGAGAGAGAGGAGAGGTGACTGTGGGAAGGATCTCCCAAAGGAGAGCTGGTAGACTGGGTAGGGGAGGCCACCAAGAGGTAGTTTCGCCTGCCAGTGTGACTGCCGCTGCCCATGGGGATTCCAGGCCTGAGCCTGGGCAACTTGGATTTTTAAGAGACTGGCCAAGATGTTGCTGATCTCCACAGAGCTCCTGGGGTGGGGAATAGAACTGTGAGCATTGTCTAGATGCCAGGGAGGTCTGAAGGGCTGACCATGTGCTCACTCCTCACCAGCAGGAAAGCACACCTCCAACTTAAAATGGGCTCCGTTGCTTCGATTTGGACAGGCTTAATACGTTTTCTTTCCTTTTGTTTAAAAAAAAAAAAAAAAAAAGGGCCTGGCTTTGGAGGAATGCACTTTGTTTAAACAGTGTCTGGAAGGAGCCGATATATCTTAGGCTTTAATTTACTTTTTGGTAATTTATTGTCAGCTTAGAAATGCGAGTAGATTCCACACTTCATTTTTATTCTGCCCTCCAATGTCAAAACCATTAAGGTGAAATGCGTAAGAAATTCTCGCTTCAACATTAAACAAGTTCTTTGTCTTTCCGGGTGGAGTTTTTTCAAGGGATGATTAAACCGGGCCCCTCAGTCCACTTTTGCTAAATCATCTTCTAAAGGAAACTAACTCATGCTTTCTCAACGTCCCTTTTTTATCTATAGGAATTTTTGAAAAAGGAATTCAGTGAAGAAAATGTCTTATTTTGGCTGGCGTGCGAAGATTTCAAGAAAATGGAGGACAAGACGCAGGTATGTCTCTGCCATCTGCTTTCTTGACGAGTCTTCCCTCTCATTACGCAGTCACAGACACCTGTTGCGTAGATTTGGGAATTGCCCAGACTGTCCTCACTTGTACCAGAGTCGAAGGAAGATTGTAATTTTCAATAGGTTGTGTTAATCACATACTAATAATTTCTTTAGGGAGAGAAGGTTAGTCATTTCTAAAGAGAGCTGTTCAAGCAGGCCAGCATTCAAAGTAAATGTAACAGTTTTCATTTATAGTTTGTTATTGTGTCGACTGTTTTCTTCATAAGTCAGTCATAAGGGTGTCTCCCCAGGGTGACATCGGTGTTGTCAGATGTGAGCCTCGAGTTTAGCAGATGTGTAGCCGTGAGAGCACACTGTTCGTCAGACAGACCGCCAGTCATTGACTCTGTGACCCCCCACTAGCTGATGGGCATTCTGTGTAGGGGGCTTGTGACTTCTCCTTCTCCCCGAAGGTGTTTGTGCTTTGCTGAAGGTCCCCGTGCAGCCACTGAAGGAGAGGTGTGAGACAGGTGGGCTGGGTGAGTTTCTGTTATTACTGCTTTGTCTTTCTAGTGGGCTTCTGAAGACCGTGAGCCCTGTGAAGCAGCGTAGATTCTGGGCAGGGATGCTGGAAGTGGGTAGATGGGGCCAGCAGAGGTTCTGTTTCCAGTGCCTGCATTGCCCGCTGAGGGCCCTGAGGCCTGGGTCTTCTGTGCTCTGCATCTGTCTTTAGCTCGCTGCCAGGAGTGCTCCAGGCCTTGGCTTCCCTACCCTTATACTTCCGTTCCTGGAACCTGGGGGACCCTCTTCCCACAGAGCCTTCTCCCACGACTGGACATTTGGATTCTTTTATTCCTTTTGGTGCTGGGGATGTAATGTGGGGTGTGGTCCATGTCTCAGGCACACACCTTACCTCTGAGACTTGTGCCCAGCCTTCGTTGTACTGTCTTTTGAGACAGGGTCTCACTAAGTTGTCCAGGTTGACCTTGAACTCATTCCCAATAGGCCACTGAATCTTAGTAGCTGGGGTTGCAGGCATGTGCCTGTAATTCTAAAGTGACACCATCTAATTTGTCAATATTAGAACTAATTTTAGTTTATAACTTTGCTGTCTTTAGTTATTGTTCATTGCTGTGAAGAGACACCATGACCAATGCAACTTTTTTTTAATCTATTTTTTCTTCTTCTTTTTTTTTTTCAATCTATTCATTATATATCCCACTTGAAGAGCCCTTCCTCAACTCCTCCCAGCCCCACCTTCCCTCCCTCTTCCACTGTATCCCCTTCCCGATGTCCACTGAAGGGGGGAGTTCTCCTCCTCTGGACCAACGCAACTTATAAAAGAAGAAAAGCATTTCTCTGGGGACTCATTTGCAGTTTCATAGGGTTAGTATATGATCATCATGGAGAGAAGCATGATGGCATGCACAGAGCTGATCAGTGGCTGAGAGTTTACATCCTGATCCACAGGCAGAAGACACACACAATATACACTCAACACACACATAAACACACACACACACACACACACACACACACACACACACACACACACA
>NW_026590767.1:152132-157686 GCF_907164565.1 Psammomys obesus | reverse complement strand
CACACACACACACACACACACACACACACACACACACACACACACACCATGAATGAATATGAGACTGATACTGGCATAGGCTTTTGAATCCCCTGGTGACGACCTCCTTCAACAAGGCCACACCTCCTAATCCTTCCCAAACAGTTCACCAGCTGGGAACCAGTCATTCAAATAGATGAGCCTACGGGGGGGGGGGCACTGTTATTCAAGCTGCCACACTTGCCCTCCAACCAGAGCATGTCCCCAGACAGATGTGTCTTGTAGGCTGCGAGGTTTGGCATCTCCAGGACCATCAGCCATTAAATGTTTGCAGAGAGCAGCCTGGAAAACGCACCTCCCTGCTCACTTTCAAGGCTCTCTCCCTTGGAACGGGCAAGAAGTGATTCCGAGATGGGTTTCTCTGGCTTGAGTCTACCAGGCTGGCCCAGCCTCCTAGGACTGATTGTGGCTTTTGTGTCTTTCTGCCGTTTTCTTCCCAGAGCATCCTGGATGGAGAAGGGACTTAGTGGGCTAGTGGGAAGTTGCACCAGCACAGGACAGGTAGAATTCAGAGTTGAGGCCCCCTGGGAAGGAGTGCACACCATTCTCCTGGGTCCCCGGCATTGGAGGCAGGCCTGGGAGAAGCTCTGCTGCATTTGTGTGTCTGGTGTGGCCAGCATCACACCATAACTAGCTCAGAGTCAGGTGACCATGCAAAGGTCCTTCATCTGCTCTGTTCTTTGAAGGTCAGGGTTGTGGGAGATCCACAGGAGAACAAATCTATCCTTGTGGCCCAGACAGGAAGTGGAAGTCCTGGGCAGAGCTGAGCTTAAACAGTTAAACACCCAGCCATCCTCCTGCACCACCCCTGCTCTGTGTGTGTCTGTTCTTGTCGAGTGCCCAGTTCATGCAGAGCACCTGCTCAGTGCCAGGCACTGTGAGAAGCCCTGGAGACACCCACCTCCTGGGCAAACCCGATGAGATTCTTCAGAGTACAGTGCTCTGCCAGGGTGATGTGTGTAGACTTGGGAAGTGTAAGCCGAAGGACACTCTGGTGGTGGAGGTCACAGAGGTCTACTGGGAAGTGGTGCCTGGGGAAAGGGAACCAGTGATTCTAGAAGCAGGAACAGCACATGGGAAGACCAGCCTGGTGACAAGAGCGGGGGTGGGAGGGTCCTGTTTGCCAGAGGCTGCTGGGATGTGTAGGTGTAACCAAACCTGGGAATGTGGGTGCTGTGGCAAGGAGGGGACCTTGTGCCATGGTCCTGGGAAGTCCCTGTAGGACCTTAATATTGTATGTTGGGCGGCTCTGCCCTGTTATATCCTATAGAAATCTAGGACCAGTAGCTCTTCTCTTCACCCCCATGCCCAACACCTACCACATGCCTTCTCAAAGGCATATGTCCCTAAGTCTGGGACACACCCAGCAGTACAATGAATGCTGCATGGATTCCCCATTCTGCCCAAGGATCAAAGAGGTTTGCCTCAAACTTTCCTCTGAAACACCACAAGCCAGTCCTCTGTCTTATGCATTTCTGTGAGCACTCTTACCTCCCAAGCTCCCACAGAACAGCTCACCAAGCTTCGAACACTCAGAGGCTTTTATAGCCCAAAGTTCCAAAGTCTTTCTACAATCTTCTTCGAAACTACATGGTCAGGCATGCCACAGGGACACCTCACTCCTGGTTCCAGTTTTTGGCCAGTTAGGGGTGCTGTAGCTTTGATGAGAGAAAAGCTACGTGGAAAGGAAAGGCCTTATCTGGCTTACACTTTCACATCGTAGTCCACACTGAAGGAAGTCAGGACAGGAACTCAAACAGGGCGGGAACCTGGAGGCAGAGGCCATAAGTTCCAAGGAGTGCCACTGCGCTGGCCTTCTCGTCATGGCTTGCTCAGCCTGCTTTCTTATAGTACCCAGGACCACCAGCCTAGGAGTTGCAGCACCCATAATGAATGGGCTGGGCCCTCTCACATCAAGCTCTAATTAAGAAAATGAAGGGTTGTCTTCAGTCCAGTCTAAAGGAAGCATTTCACCAGTGGAGGCTCTGTCCTCTCAGAGGACTCCAGCTTGTGTCAAGTGGACATAAAACTAGCCCGCACAATGCTGCTGGGAAGGGTGAAGCCATTGGTGATACTGGCATGTTTGGGTCTTGGTCTGGGCCCCAGCACTGAGCTTTCACACTGCCACCATGCACAGATGCAGGCGTGTAATTTGAGAGGTCAGCTGCCGAATGTTGCATCAGCATGCAGAGCCAATCTCTGGGCCCACAGGCTCAACTAGGTCCCGCTTCTGGGGAGGTAAAACTAGGCAGTCAGCTCTGAGTTACTAGTTTCCAGAAGTGGAGGAGGAGTCAGGCCTTGCAGAAGGCATCTAACTGAATTTCACAATCAAACTTACCACATCTGCCCCAAAGGGAGCGTGGGAGGCTTTATCTCTATCTTCAGTCAATTGAAGCAGCTGTGAGCTCAACACAAATCAGGCTTTCAAACCTCTGCTAGTTTAAGGACAATTTTGTTGATTTGCTTCGCTTTCTTTCTCTCTTTCTCTTTCTTTCTTTCTCTTTGTGTGTATGTTGTATGTGTGTACATGTTTTGTGTATGTATGCAATGAGCACATACGCGTGGGTGCTCGTGTACATGTGTAGACATGCCTGTGGAGGCCTGAGACTGATGCGAAGGCATTATCCTCCACCACTCATCCACTTTAGCCTTTGAGACAGGGTATCTCAGGCAAACCCAGAGCGTGTTCACATGGCTGGTCTCCCTCGCCAGCTTGCACCATCTCCTCTTTCCCTGAAACTGCATGTAAAGCTATCATGCCTAAGTTCTAAGATCCAAATCCTGGTGCTCAGCGTGTAGCAATGGCTCCCTTTAAGCCTCTCCTTACTGAATATCTCACACTTACTGACTCTGGCCTCTATGATGTACTTCTCCGGAATCTTTTGTAGTTTGTCTTTCTGTCTCTTATGCTCATGAGTCCAGGCATCTTTGTCTTTCTTCCTCTCCGTAGTATGCAAACATCTAGATCCCTGTCAGGCACACTATGTATTTTATTTTTCCCCCTCTGTGGGATGAATGTGAGCCCTCCAGTTAGGCTGGACTCTCACCTTGCCCTGAAACCCTGGCCATGACATTGGGCTTGAAAGATAAGCGCGTTCTAGCCTGCTTGGGCTTTCACTCTTAGAAGCCCCAAAGCATAGAGCAGGCTAGAGTCTTGATTGTCTTCCACTGGGACCTGTCAGGCTTCTGGGCAAAGCAGGGACACGGCTTAGGAAGGTCCAACATTGCATGTATCAAAGGAATGGTGGGGACGCTGGGAATCTGGGAAAATGACACCCCTCACTTTCCTGTCCTCGGGTTCTCTTTGTTTCTTGTATCTTCATTGCATCTGTACTCAGCAACTTCCATTTCTCTGTGGTTTAAAACCTTTCTTTCTCTCATGTGCCTCTTTTAAATGAGTTAGCATGTGATGTATTTGTAGCTTTTAGGATAATTCCCCAATTATACTTTATAAAACCACAGAGATGAGCTGGAGAGATGGTTCTGGGGTTCAGAGCTCAGTCTGCTCTTCCAGGGGAACCACGTTTGGTTTTCAGCACTCATGTCAGGCAGCTCACGTAACTCCAGTTACAGGGATTTGATGTCTCTGGCCTCTGTGGGCACCCCCACCCCCACAAATGTGCGCCCCCCCCATATACAGATAATTACAAATAAAAATAAATCTTTCAAAAAAATTCCAGGGAAAGCGCCAACAAAGTCTTCATTTTTTGGCTAACCCTGACTTCATTCGTTCATTCATTCAGTCATTCATCTACTCATTCATTAGTCAGCTCCTGAGCCCCTTTACTGTGTGGCAAGGATGGAAAAGGACGTGGCTGCTTGTACAGATCTATGAAGACCACATCAAGAATGGGGCAGGGAGATAGGGTCGGGACTGGTTTCCAGTGTTCACAGCTCTGAGAGAGCTTTGTGCCAGCATTTAAACATGATGGTCCCTGTATTTCAATAGTATTTCAAAGCTTAGAGTTAGGAGGGTCTACGGTACTGAATTTTATTTTATTTTTTGGTATATTTTGCTTGATACTACAATGGGAACTCATAACTAGGTCAGTCTATTTGGGGGGTGAGTTTTGAAAAAGGGTTTTAAAAGAATTTCAAATGTTCCTTAAAAGAAGTTTGTTCTCTCTGAGTGAATGGATTGCACAGGAAGGACACACTGACTTCACCCCCAGCACCCTCCACAACTCAGGTGCCGTCTGCTTTGGGTCCTGTCTTTCTCACACAGCCAAAGGGGGGAAATTTTAATCCACTTACACCTCAGAATGGCAGGGTCCACACTGAACCTTAGGGGCTTGGTGTGACCTTGGCCTTTGTGCTCACTGTCTGATGCCTCTCCCTTTGTGAGCTGCAGGGTGGAATTTCCGGGTGGAGGCTGGTGGAACGCAGTCAGGGCCTTACTAACACATTCGTTGCCCCCCCCCCCCCCCCCTCATTCCCTTGAAACAAGGTCTCTCACTGAGCCTGGAACCCACCACCCTCCAGCTAAGCTGGCTGGAGAGCAAGTCCCAGTGATCTTCCTGCTCTATTGCCCATGCTAGCTTTGAACCCTTGGCCTCAAGTGATCCTCCTTCCTTTAAGTGCCTGCAGCCATGGTCAGCTCTGCCTTTGTTTGTTTGTTTCCTGTGATGGTCCCTTTCCCCTGAGTTGAGCTCTTAATTGTAATTTTTTCTTTCCACCCTTTTCATCTCTTTGGGATCCTACTTTTTTTTTTAACGATTCCAACTTTATGTTTAGATGCCCCCTTTGGACTTTCCCTGCCTTTGTGTTGTTTTCTGCAAACAGGTGCCTTTCAGTCCCTTCCTATCGGACTGCAAGCTCGTTGTGTTTAGAAACTGGACACGTTTCCATCCAGCTGACTGGGAAGGCTTTGCTGGGGGTCTGTGTTCAGAGCTCAGCTTGACCTCTTTATTCATATCCGCAGCCCGGCTCCCCCCAGTCCCTTGCTCTCATTCCCCTGGAGCCTCCCTCAATCAATTTATTTTATTTTTATTTTTGGAGCTGAGGAACCAGGCACCCTACCACTGAGCTAAACCCCAAATCCAGTCTTTAAAATTATTTTTATTAGATTTATCCATTTCACTTTATATGTGAACGTTTTGCGCCCACACATGCACCGAGTGTGTGCTTCATGCCTGTGGAGGTCGGAGGAGGGCGTCAGATCTCCCCAGCAGCCGGAGTTACGGACGGGGGCGGAGCCTGGGAGAACAACACGCGCTCTTAACCGCCGAGACATCTTTCCGGGGCGTGGCTCCTAAAAGATAGGTTTATTTTTATTTTTATGTGTGTGCACGTGTGTCTGCGTGTATGTTTGTTGTTGTGCATGCCTGGTGCTCAGGGAAGCCGAGAGAGGACGTCAGATCCCGGAACAGGCCTTAAAATTTGTTATGAGCTTCTGCGTAGGGTTAAATTTTTACTTTTATTTATATATGTGGGTTTGTGTCTGTATGAGTATATGCTCTCAAATACTCTGTGTGTGTGTGTGTGTGTGTGTGTGTGTGTGTGTGTGTGTGTGTGT
>NW_026590767.1:115240-152122 GCF_907164565.1 Psammomys obesus | reverse complement strand
TGTGTGTGTGTGTGTGTGTGTGTGTGTGTGTGTGTGTGTGTGTGTGTTGCTGTGGCTGTGGAGGCCAGAAGTGGGCATTGAATCCCTGGCATTAGAGTTACAAGTGCTTGTGAGCTGCCTAATATGGGTGCTGGGATCCAGACTCCGGTCCTCTGAAGGGCAGGAAACATTCTTTTTTTGGGGGGGGTTGTGGTTAGCGGGGTGCAGGGGCTTGAGAATGTCTCACCATGTAGCCCTGGCTGTCCTGGAACTTACTTGTAGACCAGGCTGGCCCTTGAACTCACAGAGATCTGCCTCCTCTGTCTCCCAAGTGCTGGAATTAAAGGTGTGTGCCACCAAGCCTGGCTATCAGGAAACACTCTTAACTGCAGAACTGTCTTATGAAAAAATATTTTACTTGGCGTGTGAATGCAGATGGAAATGTACAGTTACTGCAGACATGTGTGGAAATCAGAGGACAAGTTTGGGACACTGCCCCCCCCACAGCTGCTCAGGGTTGGGGTGGGTGCTGAGAACATGGCTGCCTTCTGTTGTCTGCCCAGACCCCCACCCTTTCTGGGCTTGTCTGTTCTGCCCCTCTCCAGGTTTGTCCCTCACGCTGTGGCCCCTCTGTTCCTACTCCTATTGCTCTCCTTTCTGTGGGCTAATTCTCTAAAAGTTTCTTGTATCATTTAAGACTTTTAAAGTTAGGTTTATTTCAGTGAAATGTGAAGGTAAGAGGATAACTTGTGTTCTCCGTCCACCATGGGGGTCCTGGGGTGGGGTGGGGGGGTCAAACCTAGGTCACCAGGTTTGGTAACAAGTGCCTTTACCTGTGGAGCTCATCCCCCTCACTTTATTTGTTGTGTCCCTGCACCATTCTCTTTATGAAACAAATATGAATGAAGTCTCATCCACAATGGTGTCCTGTTTTAATGTGCTCTTCTTGGGTCCACCTCTGGTAGAGAAGCAGGATGGAGAGGGGTTGGCTGATGGGAGAGGCATGCAGCCGACCAAATGAAGAGGCGTCACAGGGCCCTTCCTAGAGGAGAGGCTCTCCGGCCAGGAGGTGACCTTCCCTTCTCTTGGTGTCTCTGGGACTCCCTACCCGTGTTGCCAGCAGTCAGTGGGTTCAGGGGGCAATGGCTTGGGAGACTGTTGGGCTGCATGATGGAGTGGAGCGTGTAGTTGCAGCGACCACGGCAGGACTCAAATCTAGGGAGGGCTAGGAGGGCGCAGGGCCTGGTGTGAGAGAAAGACAGAATCTGAGACTCCTGAGAGAACAGGGTCTTCTGGTGAGGGAGCAGGGACAAGGAGGAAGGAGGCATGGTGCTGGGGACTGGAGCCAGAGAGGTGCTCAGAGACCCCTGGAGGGGCTTAGCAACCAGAAGCAGCCAGGAGTCCCCAGGCAACATGGCCTGAGATGGCAGGATTCAGCTGGGAAGGGGGAGGGGAGAGTGGGTGGGAGGAGCTCCCAGTGGACTCTTCTCTCCAGATGTGTCTTAAAAGTTGGGAATGAGGAGGCTGTTTGCCATGGGGAGATGAAGCAAATGCTTCTGTGGGTGCAGGGCATCAGCATGTTCCCTGAGCGGGGGAGAAGAGGCCACCCGCACCCTCCTGAGTGCCGGACAGCTGATTGCCTTGCCGTTCTGAGCAGATGGGTGTCTGAGAATGAATGTGCCCCTCTTAAACCTGCACTGGTTGGGAGCAGGCTCTCAGCACTGACTTCCTACCCTATGTTGGAGCAAACCAGGCGGTGTAGTCCCCGAAGGAAAGGCCCTGACTTGTGTCTGGAAGGAGCTCACCTAGGTGTCAGAGACTAGACACGACAAGCTTTCTCAGGGAAGGAGAAGCTGTGGTGTGGGCGGTGGCTGGAAGCGTCTCTTAGCGCCTTCACACACCTAGAGCTGACTCCACCAAGGGAGCCATTCTGTTCTGCTTCCTACAGCAGCTAGAGCAGGGTTAACAAAAGTCTGGAAAAATCTACCAGAATAGCTCAAGTGACCAGTTCTTCTTTTTGGTTCGGCGTTCTCAGCCAGGGCACCAGGCCTTCCCGTGACTGGCCTGTGGTCAGCAGTCTCAGGGTTTCCCTTTTCGATCACACTTCCTATCCTAGTCCAGATAAACTCTGCCTCTCACTCATTCCTCTGCGCTCACTGGGTCAGCGCCGCAACAGATATCATCCTGTTCTCAGAGGCTGGCGAGGGTCAGCTGCTTCAGACGGTTGGCTGAGAGCCAGGTTTGGACACCTGCAGCCCTGGCACCTGCTTCCGTTACCCCGGGCCACCTGCCCCCATATTGGAGTCTCAAGCTGCTTGCACGCCTCATTTTCAGAACCACCCGGGAGATCCTGAATTCATGTGGGCCATGTGTGTTGCACGCATGCATGGCAGAGCATTCGTGTGCCGAGTGCGGATGTCTTGGGGAGGGGAGGCCTGCAGACTTTTGCATGCAGTCTGCTCATCTGGCCAACTGAAGTTCTACTTTCATGAAGTTACTTTAAAACAGGAAGTGGGTTTCCAAAAATGTTCCCTTCTGACAGAATGGGGTTGGTGGGAGAGGCTCGTGGCTCCGTGGACCCAGTGGGTCTTTGAGAGACATGAATTTCCAAACTGCTGCTCTGGGCCCCATGACGGTCCCCAGACCTAAGCTAGGAATAGTCATATTTATCTTAAGAGGCTCCCATGTCTTTGAGTTTGACATTAATTAATTGCCCCTGTAGTCAGAAAGAAAAGACACAGGACTTTGAGGGCTGACTCCCCACTGGGCACTGTTCCTGTTTCAGCAGAGAGATAGTCAGGCCTCCGCCTCATGGGGTCTTTTGCTTTCTAGTCTCTGGCATGAAACAAGCTCATTTTCTTCTATTTTGAAGCCCCGATAATTGAAAACTTCCAGGGATTTTTTATAAGACCAGAAGTTTTCAGAGGCGGGTGTTCGCTCAGTCAAGCTTTGCAGGCACCGTCAGAGGTTGACAGCCTCTCTGGGAGGAAGGTGTTTTCTTAGGGACTCCTGACCTCCCCATCTCCTCCACAAAACCACAGCTGTGTGCTGCATGCCAAAGGTGTCTCTCCGTTGCCTTGCACTGTGGGGTCAGACCAGGCCTGGGACCTAGGTTCACACAGGAGCTATCTCTACTGCAGGGGGGTGGGCGTGCGGACATGTCTCCATCCTCTTCAGGAAAAGGGAGGCTCAAGGGAAGTTCTCGTGGAGAGTGCCGAATCAGCAGCTCTGCCCACGGCAACTTTGAAGACAGTTGGCTCCTGCCTGTCGGGGAAGGTCACAGACCTGTCACGGTTCTCAGTGGCTCCTGGCATCCGGGCATGCCACAGTTCTGCCACAGTTCTCTGTGCAATGACAGTAGAGCTGAGTGAGCCTCTTGCCAGCCCTGTCTCCAGGATACCTCCATGCCTTCCAGTGGGCCTGCGCTGGGGACTTCTGGGCATACGGTGATTGGTCTTTGCATTACTTACGCTTAAGGTGTGGTCACTTGGAGAACTTCCTCATCTGGAAGGCTGATAAGCCGTCTCTCCTGGAGAGCTCAGTGTTGCCTCCTGGGACCCGAGTGGGATTGAAGTTTGGAGTCAGACAGTCTTGGTGTCGACTGCTTTGGCCCTGGTTCTCATCCGGAAGCCAGCATTAACCCGGAGAAAAGGCCAAGAGGTTAAGGGAAGGGAAACAGGCCTAGTGTGTCCACAGCACAGCAGGCGCTGCTGGTGGTACGCGCATGTGTGTGTGTTTTGCCGGACTTCATGTCCTGGCAAAACACACACAATAAAAAACTTTGTTTATTTGGTGTATTCCCAGTGCCATGCAGACACTGCCACTGGACCCCAAATCCTTTCAACACTCCCAGGAAAATCCCCATACCCATCATGCCTGTTACGAGCGGTTGGACTCTGGTTCACATTTTTCTAGGTTCTTAGTCAAGGAATTGAAATGAAGGTGCACAGAGACTGCAAAGTAGCGAGGGGACTATTGAACAGCAGAGCCCTAGGACGACTCAAAAGAAATGTGCTATCAAGAGTGACAACAGAGGCTGGGCTTGGTGGCACACGCCTGTAATCCCAGCACTCGGGGAGGCCGAGGCAGGCAGATCGCTGTGAGTTTGAGGCCACCCTGGTCTACAAAGCAAGTCCAGGACAGCCACGACAGAGAAACTCTGTCTCGAAACAACAACAAACTAAAAACAAACAAATGAAAAAACCAAAATAAATGACAGCACACGAGTGGGACCCAGGTTATTGCCTGGGGTAACTTTGATGGGGTTCTGAGGAAAGAGGGCTGGTTGCTATGCCATGGGTGAGTCTCTATTTTTACTGACATGTTCAAGATATAACTTCTACTGTGCATATGTCCCTTCCTGTGATGCAGCTGATTTGAATCATACGCACGCTCAGCTGTACGGAGATACGAGATGGTAAATATAGAGATAGATTCTCCCTAAAAATTCGTTTAGAGGACACAGTTTGCCTTATTGCTCATCTACCCAAAACTGCATCAGGGCAGATTGGCTCCTCCAGGTGTACCTGGTTGTGTCTGGAGTAAGACTGAATGGGAGCAGGAATATATTTGGTGGTTGTTAAGGGAGGGAGAGGGTCATCCCATTGTTTGGAGTGGGCTGTCTGTGTTGCTCTTGTCAGGTCCCAGGTCTCTAGCTGCACTGTTGGGAGGGGGACTTCATGTGCGCATCCCAAACTGAGAAGTCCTGGGTTGTTACGCTGTTCCCTGTGCTCGCCCACCTCCGCTCACCCACCTCCGCTCACCCACCTTCCCTTCATTCCTTCAACAGTCTCAAGCAACCACTAATCTTTGTTTCTGGGCATCTGCACATTCTAGGCGTTTTCCGTGAACAAGATGATACCGTGTGTAGCCTCTCAGGTCTGGTTTCCTTCATGTAGCTTAACAGTTCCAAGGTTCACTCAGGCTGGAGCTTTGACCTGTGAGTTTCATTCCACCTCAGGGTCAAGTAACATTTCCACGAGCTCTGAATTTGGAGGGTTCACAGGCTGAGCCCGACTCATGCCGGAATGCCATTTTCATTGTTTCTGAGTGATGAGGGTAGCAAATTTGTTTCGGGAGACTCGGTCTCAGATGTATCGTTAGGTATGGGGTAGGCTGCTGTGGGCCTTCTCGGGGAGCTTGGCTCTGGAGGCAGCGATAGCTCCCAGCTGAAGCTCTTCCAGTGCTGGCTGGAGGGTGGAGCTGGTTTCAGGCCAGGAAAGGCTGTGTTAGTGGATAACAGTCCGGCTCCTCTGTCTCCTCCAGATGCAGGAAAAGGCCAAAGAGATCTACATGACCTTCCTGTCCAACAAGGCCTCTTCTCAAGTCAACGTGGAGGGGCAGTCTCGGCTCAGTGAAAAGATTCTGGAACAACCGCACCCTCTGATGTTCCAGAAGCTCCAGGACCAGGTAATGTGACCTCCTTGCCCGGGCCTTGATCTGAAAAGCTATCTATGTTCACTCCAGGCCTGGGAGAATTCTTCGGGGAAATGCCACATTCCCCAGGAAAGACCTCATCCTGCTGTGCCAGCCTGAGTGGCGAAGGCTGGGGAGCCCCAGGTTCTGAATTTGGACTATGTTGACTTGTTCTCTCTGCATCATTTGAACCACAGCATTTCTCAGCCATTTCCACCCAGATGGGATGAGAGGTTGGGTCTGTCTGAGGGATGCAGGTTATGGAAATGTGGCAGTCATTAAAAGGAGGGACAGTTAGGGAGGCCTGGAAACGGTGTCGGGGATTCTAAGTCTGTGTTTGTACAAATGAACAAAAACCAACTCCCTTACCGCCGTGGCCCAGAGCTGTAAATTTATAACGTGGCCTCTCGGTAATAATGACAAAGTGAAAATTCTGAAGCACCTTCCACTTAGAAGCAGAAGAGGTAAGTTTAAAAGTGGGCGTGTTAAAGCGGTAAACCTTAAGTTTTCTGGCAGAATTTCTTATGAGGAATATTCAGTAAATGTCACTAGAGGAAAGGGATGTGACCTGAAATTCAAACCTGGATTTATAAACGTGTGCGCGCATCTGTACTCCGCTGTAAAATGTGAGACCCACTCTGGGAGAAGCTCGCAGCTCTGCTGGGAAGGGAGTTTCAGACTAAGGGACCCATACTGAAGAACTAACATGGAACAGCTGTTGAGGGGAGAGAGAAAGGATTCTGGAAACAACCACGAGGATTCAGATCAGCAGGGAACCCGAAACTGGTTTTTGTACAGATATCCAAACGCCGTCCTCACGGCCTGTCCTGAGGAGGCCGCTCACATAGAGGCCCTCCAGCTTGGAGAAGCCAGTCGCGTGAAGGATGGTGTGTTAAGAGCCACTGATGGTGGGTCCCACTCCCGGGGTTGACTGTTCAGAACTGGAGGTCAGACGTGGCGTGGGACCACTTCCTCAGGTTCTCAGGTTCTCAGGGGAGGCTGGTTTTGCAGGTCTGAGGCTACACTCTGTGGAGACGGTACCGTGTACTGGCTGAGTGTTTGTTTTCAGGGCAGGGCCTTTTGGTCACCTGATGCATAGATCGTAGAGCAATGGTTCTCAACCTGTGGGTCGAGACCCCCCCTGGGGAGGAGTCTCATGTCAGATATCCTGCATACCAGGTGTTTATATTACTATTCATAACAGTAGCGAAATGACACTTATGAAGTAGCAATGAAGTACACGAGAAGTACACGAGAAACCGTATTAAGGGTCACAGCTCTAGGAAGGCTGAGAACCTCTGGGCTGGAGGACGCCGGGTGTTGAAGATGCTTCATTTTCGCTCATCTGAGAGAAAACAAAACACGCAGGCAAAAGGACTCTGAGAGCAGTTTCCAACTGACATGGTGGCAAGTGTAGAGCCCACGTAAATTCTGAAAAAAGGTTGGGTGTTGAGGGAACTCTGTCTGGGTCCCTGGGGAGATGTGTCAAGGGCCTTCTGTGGAAGTGGCTTTGAGCAGCGGGCATAGATTTGGGAGGGAGAGGAAAAAAGGGAAAGGCAGGTTTTGTGACTGTGGCCACATGGGAGCATCTGCCTCTTCTGGACCTCGGGGTCTGCTGAAAGTCTCCCTTGGATGCTTTACCACACAACCGGTGTTGAGCGCCCAGTCAGCTGCTAGGTTCTGGGCTCTCTGCAGTGCTCGTGCCCACTGCTGCTGAGCCATCCTGGGAGCTGTGCCTCACTTGGCATGGGCTCTCATCTCTGCTCTCACCTAGTCGTCTCCTCGTTTTGTTGCCCACAGCACCAAGGCTCAGGGAGCTGTCGTGGCTCCTCAGTTAAAGTCGCTAGAGAAACCGTGGCCACTCTGTATCCCTCACAGCCTTCACCCATCGTCCAGCTCAAGGACAGCCCTCTGCTTGGGACAGAGGGAGGACAGGGGTCGTGCGAACACAGGTCAGAGAGAGGACAGAGGTCATGTGAACACAGGTCGTGGCTTTGTGGGGTCACAGAGACCAAGGTGGTGATGAGATGAGGGAGCCTGGTAGAACTCCACACAGTGGCCCGTGCTCAGTGCCCCAACTCCCCAGAGCTACTGTGATTTGCACATGGCTCAGGCGAGTGTCTGCTGGGGAGGCTGGCTGGCACAGAGAGGAGACACGTCAGGAGGGATGATGGTTTTTGGGGGTGGGGGGTGGGGGGTGACGATATAGTTGTTATTCTGAGATAATAGTCTGGCCTCGAGCTCTGACTCCATTCCTCTGTCTCCCAAATGCTGAGGCTGCCGGTGTGTGCCATCACACCTGGGTAAGGGACAAAAGTTTTAAAGATTTTTTTTTTTTTAATCTACCTGATAGGAAAAGGCATTCGGAAACTAAAATATACAGAAGGGGCACTCCCTTGTGATTTCACCCAGAGATAGCCACCAAGCAACATTCCATCTCTAGGTGCCCATCTTTCATGCTCTATAAATAACACGTGTGACCCACACTCGTCACCAATGCGGTTCCGAGTTTGACTGTAAAGGAAGTGCTTTTATATCCTGTTGTGAAGCACTGTTTATGAGAGAGGGAGACAGAGAGAGAGAGGTGGGTGGAGGAGGAGAAGTTGCAGCCACGCCATCCCTCGGTGTCCCTGGAGACTGGTTGCAGGAACCCTTCTGATATACACACCATGGGCTGAAGATCTCCCTAATCAAGCAGTGCTAGAGGGTGTGTAACCTACACATCTTTGCACAAGGTTTAAATCCTCCGTAGGTGACTTTACCCGATCTCACGGAGCACCGTGTCTGTGCTTACACTATATTTCTTAGGGATCGTGGCAGGAAAGAAAAGCTCCGCACACATTCAGGTTCTGTTTTCCTGTGAATGCAGCACAGCCTACTTGTGCAATGTTGGCTGGTTTACAGAGGCGGGGGAAGTGGAGAAGGCACCTGGGTTTTGCTTCGTGTTGGAAACCTCTGTCTGTCAGGAGCCTAGAGACAAAGGGACTCAGCATCGCCTGCACTCTCTGCTCCTACAAAACTTCTATGCAGACCCTGCAACCATTTTTTCCCCCCAAGACAGGGTTTCTTTGTGTAGCCTTGGCTGTCCTGGGCTTGATTTGTAGACCAGGCTGGTCTCAAACTCACAGTGATCCGCCTGTCTCTGCCTCCCCGAGTGCTGGGCCTACAGGTGTGTGCCGCCACCCAGCCTCTGTTGTCACTCTTGACAGAGCCTTTCTTTTGAGTTGTACTAGGGCTCTGCTGGGATTACAGGCATGTGCCGCTCCACCCGGCTGGATCCTGCGTTCTTAAGTGAAGGAGGTTGAATTAAAGAGAGAAGTGATGGAGGCCCCAAGATTTTTAAAAAGTTTTTATTTACTTATTTACTTATTTTTGGTGTGTCTGTCTCTCTCTCTCTCTCTCTCTCTCTCTCTCTCTCTCTCTCTCTGTGTGTGTGTGTGTGGGTGTATCTATGTATGTGTTGCATGTAGAGGCCAGAAATCAACATTCCTCAGTTGCTTCCTGCTTTAGTTTTTAACAGAGTCTCATTGGCCTAGAGCTCATGGGTTTGAGTAGGTTGGTGGCCATCTTCACTTCTCTAGTGCTGGGATTACAGACACGTATCACCAGGCCAAACATTTGTGTGGGTGCTGGGAACTCAGGTCCTCACGCTTATATGGCAGTCATTTTGTTGACTGAGCCATCTTCCCAGTTCTGAGTCCAAGGTCTCACTGAGCCCTAGCTCCCCGTGACGACCGCCATGTGGCTTGAGGTGGGCTTACCTGACTAGGCTGCTTTTAGCCATCGTCACAATGCGGCCTTGTTCTGCTAGGGGAAGCCGGTGGTCAGCATGGCTTTTGTGGGACACAGCTGGAAAGCACAACCAACACCCTTGAGCTCAGATTAGATGGCCCCACAACCCGACACTCTTTAAAGAGCCCCTTTAGGCTCTTCACTGCTAACTCTTGGTTTACACAGGCGCTAACAGGTTCTTTAGTTCAGAGCAGATCTGAAGTGAAGCACTGCCAGGGGCTGGATGGCAGAAAGTAATGCCTGACAACCGGGGAGGAGGCAGACAACGGTACTGAAAATTAACCACAGCACAGTGATCTGGGGCTGGGACACATGGGAGCCATGTTCCCACACACCGAAGTATGGGTGACTTGACTGCTGAGCTAACAGCACTCACAAGACGTCAAGCGAAAGCCAGCCACGGTCAGTATAGTGTGTGAAGAATGCGCTGTGTGTGTTAGTGAGCATTTTAGCAAAAGTAAGAGAAATTAGGGGCTTCTCACTCTTATCTGGGAAAGTCCCCCATGGAATAAGGGGAGAGGCGATTTCCTGATTTAATGTATAAGTTTGGCTTGTCTGTATGCCGACTGGTGACTCATCAGGAGGGGTTGAGGTTGGACTCTTGGGCATCGTAGTCTGGAGCTGGAGGCTGAGCTGCACAGGAAGCAATAAGGAAGGCAGAAGCAGGAAGGAAGGTGGCTCCCTTGCAGTTACTTGGTTTCTTCAGTGAATATGCTAAGAGCTGTTTGTACTTCAAGGACACCAGCCCCTGTCCATTCACAAGGACAAGGATAAATGCTAAGAAGGAAACACAACAGCCACAAGATGGGCTTAGAACATCTGGGAGGGGCTACTGGGGGATCTCTTGGTTCCTGTAGAGGCCAGAGCCCTGAAAGACAGCAAACTTGGGAGACAGGGTGTCCCAGAGAGGACAGTGTAAAGGCTCCGAGACAGGTGCTGGCTGTGTGCTGTGAAGGTCGCTGTCTCCACTCAGTGTCTGAGCAATGGGTGTGAGCACTTGTTAGATCCTGGGGCTATGATGCCAGTTTAACTGAAGGGTTTTGACATTTAGCTGTTTTTGTTTTTGTTTTTGTTTTTTGAGGCAGGGTCTCTCTGTGTAGCCCTGGCTATCCTGGAACTTACTCAGGCTGGCCTCAAACTCAGATCTGCTGGCCTGTACCTCCCGAGTACTGGAATTACAGCTCTGGGCTGCTGCTGCCTGGTGAAATTTAGCTTTTTATCAAGTGGGCCAGTTGCTCTAGTAGGTTTGATCTCGGAAGTTGGGCCCCTTGGCTCTGATGCCCAGCCCTGGCTATCCTGGCCTTCCCTAGGTGGGCTAGAGAGTGCAGGTGACTAAGTACTGAGCCGCCTGTGTTACTACAGAGTCAGCTGTTGGCCTTGGCTTCTCCATCTCTGTCTCAGCCCATCACTTCCTGGATGTTGATCGCTGTGTGGTAGATTGGAGGAGACACATTGGGCATCTGGGTGAGGCAGGGACCCTGCACCGGAAGGCAGGGCACTGGGCACAATTCCACAGGCACAGGACGCACCATCGCTCTTTCCTCCCAGTCTGCATCAGGGGATCCCAGGCAATGGGCTAAACAGTTTATCATGCCAGCTTGCAGGTATGGGGCCTTGCTAAGCCACATCTGTTCTGAGAGGGGTGGGAGAGGCAGGAAGCAGCCCAGATGCCTACTCAAAGATTTTCTGCTTTTGCCTCCCATTGGAGACAATCATCTTCTTATGCTTTAAGAGGCCTTCGTGGCCGCTTCAGCCTCTTCCTCACTCTGGCCCAGTTGTTTCCATTTTCTCCTCTTCCCTAGGATTCCGACCATACTGTCCAGTCAGTTTGCCTGTCAGAGGCCTGGTTTTATGGAATCAGCTAAGAGCCTGAGGCAGCTAGTTGAGACTCACTAGCACCTTGACCTTGAACTGCAGGCCTTCAGAACCATGGGGCTCACAACCTGTGCTTCTGTTGTAGCAGTTTCCTAGCTTGTCAGTCTCACATGTCTTCAAACAGCAAAATCTTCTTAAAATAATTTATTTAATTTTATGTGCATTAGTGTGAAGGTGTCAGATCCCTTAGAATTGGGAGGTATAGACAGTTGTGAGCTACCATGTGGGTGCTGGGAATTGAACCCAGGTCCTTTGGAAGAGCAGCCAGCGCTCTTAACCACTGAGCCATTACTCCAGCCCCAGCAAAATCTTCTTGGACAGTCAGGAGACTCAGAACCTGAAATCGGGGGTGGAGAGGGTCTGGGCTCCTGACAAAGGGTCTAGAAGAGGAACTTGCCGTAGACCCAGCTCTGGTCTGCTGTTTGTCTTCCTTGGGATCCGTGGGCTATGGCCGTGTCACCCCTGTCACTGCTGTCAGATGGCTTCCTTCTTTCTAGGTCTCTGCATGTCTTACCCTCTTTGGAGAAACACACTAGTCTTTGGATCGGGGTCCCCCTACCCTCTAGGGTGATTTCAGCTTGATAGATCAGCAGGTGTATGTTTAAATAAAGCCGTGTTTTGAGGTTCTAGGTGGATATGTGTTTTGAAGACACTATCCAGCCTGCTGCTAACCTTTATGACTATTCCTTTCCCTCTAACATATTTGAGATCACTGTTTAAAACTCAGTACATTTTTGAAATTAAATATTCAATCATTTAATGCTTATGGGCAAGTTTCCATGTTTAACTCTGACTGCATAACGCTCTGTCACCCGGGTGGTGAGGTGTGTGGGACAGAGAGCTGGCCTGCCAGGCTTGGCCTCCCTTCTGCCCCTTGCTCTCAGCTAGGGGCTGGGTTGTGCCTCCTATCCCTGCCCCACTGCAGGTGTTGAGATCGTAACTCACAGTCCTCCAGAATGTGGCTGCATCTGGAGATGGGAGCTTAGAAAGGATAATTAAGTTAAATAAGGCCATGCGGGTGGGCCCTGATCCAAAGGGACAAGTGGTTTCTTTGTTTTGTTTGTAAGTGTGTGTGTGTGTGTGTCTGTGTGTGTGTGTGTGTGTGTATTCGTGTGTTAACATGCATGTGGAGGTCAGAGGACAACTTTGAGGAGTTTTTCTCTCCTTCCATGTTCACATGAGTTGTGGAAATCAAACTCTGGTTACCAGACTGTCCTGGCAAGCGCCCTCACCTGCTGGGCCATCTTGCTGGCTCCTGATGTGTGTTCTTATAAGACGGATACGGGGGATGACCATGTGACACAGAAGTCGGCCTGCTGGTAGCTTGACCTCGGATTCTGGCCTCGGGAACTATGAGGGAAAGTCGTCTTTGGTTCTGTTATACCAGACAGAGTAGCCCTCACCATCCAGCGGAGCACTAGCCTCGAGGTCTGCTTTCCTCCTCCAGGAAACCACAGTCTCCAGGGCCTTGTGATAGTTTCGTGGGAGAATGCTCTGTCGGATGTCTGGAGTGTGTGGTCACAGACCTCTCAGCAGTGTTGGTTCTCGCCTGAGTGTCTGCTGAACACATGGGAAACACATGCTAGGCCCCTTCATGGCCATTTGCCCTGTGAGAGGCTGTGGTCAGTAGCTTGCAAAGGATCTGTAGCCAGCTGCATGCTCTCTGTCGCCCTGTTGCACATCGCTCCTGAGGGACTCTGTGGTGGAGACTCCTGGGGCCACACACACTTATGCCAGGAGGCCTTTGCCTGTGGCAGTGGGGAGCTGGCCTCTGGATCCCGTGCAGAGCCACAGGGCTGTGGACATCCAGGGAAAAGTCCTGCTAGGCCTGCTGCCCACAGCTGCTTCCTAGTCCCTCCCGCACCTAGAGGTGATGGGTGCCAGACATCTGGAAACCATAGCCTGAGGACTTGTGGCCGGCTGGGCATTTCACACCTGCACACCACAGGGAACTGGCCCCATGTCCTTGTTAATAGTTTGTGGCAGAGCCAGCAAGATAACCCAGCAGGTAAGGGCACACAAACCCGAGTTTGGCCCTTGGATCCTGTGGTGGAAGAAGAGAACCAGTTCCCAAAAGTTGACCTCTGACATAAGTACATGTGTACCCATACCCCCATTCTCCCCGCCCCCCAGGCTACCCCAATAAGACAAACGCTTCTTAAAATATGTATTTATTTCATAATTTCATGTGTGTGAGTATTTTGCCTGCATGTGTGTATGTGTAGATACCGTGTGCATGCCTGGTGTCCCGGTGTCCCCAGGGGTCAGAGGAAAGCATCTGATTCCCTGGAACTGGAGTTAGAGATGGTACTTCCAGTGGGAGTTACCACGTGGGTCCTGGGAATCAAACCTGGACCCTCTGCAAGAGCAACAAGTGCTTGTAGTTGCTCAGCCATCTCTCCAGCCCATAAATACTTAAAAAAAAAAAAAAGTGAAATAGTTCCACCCAAGAGCTGAGCTGGCAGAGGAAAGCAGAGCCGCTGGGGCTCTGCAGCACCAGCTCCAAGAGAAGCAGCAGTCTCCTGCCTCCACTAACCCTGGGTACCCCAACACTCCCCTCCCTTCTCTCTGAGGTGTGTGCCTCAGAGGCACAGAAAGCAAACAGGATACTCCTCTCCCACCACAGAGACTTCAGAGGAGAGGCCCTACCCTTGCTACTGGTGCTGGTGGGGTTTGCTAGGGACCCAGGGAAGTGACAGGGATGGGGGGGGGCTGCATGGCCAGGCACCTGGGGAAGTGCCCGGGTACGGGACTGCATGCCAGGGAAGGTCTTCCTTCGTAGAGCTGGCTCCATTAGTCAAACCTGGAGCATTTATTCTGGATTCTGAGCCAGGCGGGCACATGTAAGATCCCCTCGGGGGTTCATGTACTTGAAGGGCTGGAGGATGACCAGGAAGGTTATCTGCTTAGCACATTTGTGGGAAGCCTAGAGAGGAGAGTGGGGTCTCTTATTCCCAGCCTCCTCACCCTGCTGCTACTGATTTTTTTTTTTCTTTTTTTAATTTCTGGGATGTTATATTTTCTTAAAAAGTGGTTTGTACAAATGTCAGCAAGTTATACTCACCTCTAAGATTACAAAATTGATACAAAAGAGGTGAGTACTCCAAAGCTTCGGTGAGATGGGCGTGGCCCCAGGGGAATGGAAGGCACAGGTTTGAACAGTTTGTGAACAGCTCAATGTGCCAGATGTTTCCTGGGTTTGGTCTCTGCCAAATGGATGGTTTGGTTCTCCTGCAGCCCTCCTGGGAACACGAAGGTGAAAGATGGAAGATTCCCATCCTTTCTGGAGGAGCTGACCATCTCCCAAGCAGATGTCCTGAGGCCTGAGGGCCTGTGTGTATCGGGAGAAAGTAGTTTTAAAAGATGTCAGGATTTTACCACCCACTTGACAACCCCGCCCACCAGTGAGTGGCTTTTTGGAACTTTTCACTCAGCCAGACATGAGCTCGTGCTGTATCAGCAGGCAAGCTGGTGTGTGCCTTGTGGCTCTTAATCTGAATGAAAGACACAGAGGCAGAGGTGGTGGCTTAGAGAGGCAGGAGGCTTCTGTGCCCACACAGAAGAGCCTGAGTGGTGCTCTTTAGTGCCAAGACCTCACCGGGCGTCCTCCTCGGCCGGAAGCACCTCACAATCACTCATTTCTAGAGATCTCGGCCTGTCTGGCTGTGCAGGGATCTGCCCTGCTGCTCACTTCCGTTCTTTTCAACTGAGACCTGGTCCTGTGGCTGGAGACTGCGTGTGTTCCCTCTTCTGCCTTGGATACACTCTCCTTGTCTCTTGGCATCATCATAGGGTTGAGGTCTCCAAAGCCGACTTACTGGCTCTTATTTTGTTTGTTTGTCTTTGTTTTTGTTTTTTGAGACAGGGTGTCTCTGTGTAGCCTTGGCTGTCCTGGACTCGCTTTGTAGACCAGGCTGGCCTTGAACTCACAAAGATCGGCCTGACTGGGTCAGGCTTTTTAAAAGTTGGTTTTTGTTTTTGTTTTCTGAGACAAGGTTTCTTAGCTCAGGCTGAACTCACGCTCACTATGTAGCTCAGGCTGAACTTGAACTTCTGAGGGCTGGAATTACAGGCATATGCCACCCGACCCAGGCAGAGAAGATTCTTAACAGGCCAGTCAAGGCAACGGTATCACTCAGGCTGCGTGCATCTGTACCTCCATGGAAAACAAAAATGCATTTGAGCACGTGATTCTCTAGTCTACAGAGTCCACTGAGATTATTTCACACAATGACCAAAACTGCCCAGTAAGTGTGCCTTGTCCCACTTAAAATTTCACGTTAAAATTTATGGCACCAGCGTCATCATTGTTGCTCCTCCTTCTTGCTGTTATTATCTGTGTGTGCTTTGTGTGTCAGTGTGAGCATGTGCATGCCGAGGCACATGTGTGGAGGTCAGAAAGAGGACACCTTTCGGAAATGAGTTCTCTCTCTTTCTACTGTGGGTCCCGAGGATTGAACTCAGGAGCCATCTCATGGGTCCTACATTAGCGCGGCGTGTGTGTGTGTGTGTGTGTGTGTGTGTGTGAGATAGTCTTTGGCCCATTCTTTGATGGTAGCCATCAGAATCTTCTCTTTCCTGTTTAGATCTTCAATCTCATGAAGTATGACAGCTACAGCCGTTTCCTGAAGTCTGACTTGTTTTTGAAGCACAAGCGGACCGAGGAAGAGGAAGAGGAGCCTCCTGACGCTCAAACCGCAGCTAAGCGCGCTTCCAGAATTTACAACACATGAGCCTCCAAGAGCTGAGGCCTGCCTTCACCCCATGGAGCAGAGGGGTAGACTCGGACCTGTGCAGGGTGTCATTGCTTTGCCATATTTGAGGACTGAAGTGTGCAAGATCTTCCCTGGGGATGTGTGTACTTTATTAACTGTTTGACCAGTAACTTTTGCATGTCGGCTAATCTTCCATTAAAAAAAAAAGTAGCTTTGAGGTTTTAGTTCACAAAACAAATGCAATTCCTCCAACACTGGATGCTCAGGGCATTTAAATTTGATTAAACTTCCCATGAGGCCACAGGTAAAGCCTTTAGCCACTTTTACTTGGTAAGCCTTCGCCCTGCCCTTCCAGCCCGTGCTGTGTATGTCCACAGACCATCCTCCTCCAAAGCACAAGTTGGTCTGACAAACACAGGGTGGTGAGTATTGTTTGCTGATTGCTTTGGGGCTGTATAGTTCTCAAGAGAAGTTCAGTGCTGTCCGAAGAGAATCTCTGACTCTGGGGGGTCAAAGGGCTGTTCTTTCTCTCGTGCGGGTCCCAGTCCCTTAATGCATGACATTTCACATAACACATGTTAAAGACTGTCTCCACAGAAACACTGTCTCAGCCAGGGGAGAAACCGAAGAGAAATGGTCCGTGGGTGGTGGCTGCTCCCAGGGGTATCTGATGGGACCTTAGCACAAGATACGTGCGGAGGATGGTGTGGATGGGATGTCCTTTCCCTTCGCTGCCTTCCTCCTTCTGTGAACTCTGGCTTGAGATTCCAGTGAGGGGAAAGAAGTGCTGTCTACATAGGTTCAAGTTCAAGGCTAGTCTGGTCTACTTATAAAGGAGCCGATGCAGCTGGGCAGAGAGCCTGGGAATGACCTGTGGGTTCTAGCCACCCTAGGTCACTTCTCTTTTACAGTGGAGCCCATGGGGTCCCCAGATCAGGATTGGCTTTAGCTCTCATTTATACCCACAAAACAATAGGCCTCTGCTGCTGCTTGGCCTCCTGACTCAAGCTCTATCATTTGCAAAATCCCCTGCTGTTGAGGAGGCTATGGGACTTGTCACTTCAACCAGGACACTTGAGAGACAAGGTGCCATAAATTTTAACGTGGTAATAGCCAGGCGTGTTGTAATCCCAGCTCTTGGGAGGCAGAGGAAGGTAGATCTCAGTGAGTTCTATATGTATGCCTGGCCTACATATAAAGTTCAGGCTAGCCATGGATATGTAGAGAGAACCTGTCTCGCAAACCAATCAAGAGCTGGAGAGATAGCTTGGTTTAGAGCATTTGCTGCTCTTCCAAAGGACCTAGGTGCAGTTCCCAACATCCACAAGCTAACTCATAACTCCAGTTGCAAGCGATCCAGTGCCCTCTTCTGGCCTCTGCGGGAACTGCAAGCGTGTGGTGCACCTAAATCCTTGAGGGCAAAACACTCATACCCATAAAATAAAACAAATCTTTAAAAAGGAAAAAAAAAAGTATTAAAAAAAAAACCCAAAAGAATTATAGTGGCCTGGCGTCTCTGACAAACCATTAACGGTGATGCCCTGAGGATGACCCTCTGGTAAACATGCCCTATCTGGGCTCCTTGTTCACTCGCTGCTTCCTGTCCTTTCCTCTTGGTCCTGGAGGAGGGATGGCCTTTGGGGAGATGCTCCCTGATGACGATGGAGCAGCCACTGAGCATCTGCTGGCAACTGCAAACCCAGGACGTTGCACACCCCCTGGGCACATGCCTCCTGTGGGTGTCTTCTCTCGGCCTCTCTGGAGCCTGGGACTGGATGGTGATACCATAGTGATGCCCAAGGACACTGTTACCAGAGCCACATTCTCACTGCACGCAGGGTAAAGATGTGCGTTTTAAAGAGTGAAGGCTAACAACGCAGGTCCTCCGACTCCTTTGCTTGTGGCCAGGGGGATGCGGATGGACCCTCTGCATCATTGCAGATCCGTCAGAAAGCCCACCACGGGGAGGGACCAGAGTAGCTGGAGGCCTCCCTCTGACTTTTCCATTTACACCACTGGTTCAGAGACTGTTTTAGAAGACACTAAATGGGATAAAAGGAATAACCAAAAAGAACCCGTAGACTGATCATATGAAGAAAATTACCTTCCCTCATTCCTCTCTCCTTACTTCTTGACCGCTAAGAATTTACACCAAACTTAGGTACATACAGAATTTGGTACCCGAGGAAGTGATTGCAGTGAGAGTAAAATGTAGATCCATGGAGCCAAATAAATGCTTCTATCCTTTTATCCTATATCCACCCACTCATCCATCATCCGTCAACATCTGTCTATCCACTCACCATCATCCCTCATCCTCATCATCCACTCTCCCACCCTTCATTTATCCATCCATCATCTGTCTCCTCGCCCACCCATCCACCCATCATCTGACCGTCCATCCATCCATTGATCAGTATTTACACTAGGCCATCAGCACGCTGGGGATTGTTAGATGCCAAGGTTGAAGCGCGGGGGGGGGGAGGGCAGGTAGATAAACAACTGTGACAATTCACACACCATTGACGTCTATAGATGTAGTTCTTACTAAGGCCTAGGGAGGCCAACAAGCCAGAAGGCAGTTACTGGTGAAGAGATTTGGTTGCTTGAAGTTCCTGTGAGGAGGGACACATGGTCACGGCGGATGCCCAAGACTGCCACCAGGAGGCAGAATGAGGGGGTCGTGGAATGAGCCTTCGCTGTCATTTCCTGAGTAAGGCAAGCAAGGCCAGGGTGTTTGGGATTGGCCAATCTGCACATTTTTACTAAGCTCTTGAAAATGACTGTGCCCAGTTCTCTTGTACCTGGCTGTGGGGCACTGCGGGTGTGGACAGCGGCCCAGAGTGAGGGAGCGTAAGGATGGTTTAGTAGAGTTGGTGTCCTCTAACATGGTTGCTCTGTGCATGAAGCGTACAGCCCAGCTGCTTCTGGCCTAGAAATTGGCTAGCTCTGGGAGGAGCAGCCTCCTCAGGGTCAGCAAGGTCCCGGATGTCACAGCAGCAGAATAAAAAGCTAGTCTTAGAATAACGATCTCCAGAGATCAGCACTCAGCCTTCGGGCCGTGGGTGCGTTCTGTTGTCTTTGCTTGGGCATCTTTTTCAGTCTTGTGACCATGATGCCTCAGGCAGAGAATAGCATCATCCCCTGCAGCCCACAGGCTCTCCTATTTCCTGTTGCTTTGTCTCAGGCCACTCATGTGGCCTGCTCATTCTTAGTGTACACTCTCATCTCCATTTCCCACCTGCAGAGAGCACAGCCCAGGGGACATTTTTCTCTGACTTTATGGTTGCTCATTCCTCTTCCCTATCCACTCCACTGCCCTGCCTGGTTCCTGCCTCCCAGCACGTGGGACCCAGGAATTGAGCTCAGTTGGTGAGCACCCTTCCCTGTGGAGCCACCTCACACTCCTGTTGTGCCTTCTCCATTGCAGACCCCTCTCTAATGGTGTGAGGAACCACGGGATCTTCTTTCTCTTAGCCTCTTTCCCAAAGAGATTTAGGGTGAGAACACCACTTAGAGTGGCAAATACTCATGAATCCATGCTAGTGAGAGGCAGGATCTGGGGATGAATCCACCCCTGTCTTCTGACCTGGTTCTTTTTTGACCAGTCCCCTCACTGGGCAGAACCTTTGCATGACTAGCCTGGGGTGAATGCTAGCCTTCTAGCAAACGTGCTCATCTCTCACCCATCAGATATGTAATAAGCACCTTCTGCATACATCCTGGGCCAAATAGTGGCTACCATGACAATGCCATAGGAGAAGAGGGCCGAGTTAATCCTGTCTTCAGGGAGGCGGCTGGTCAGGTGATGAGGCTCCTGGATCCAAAGGGGGCTGATGGAATGTGAATGGCCGATTGTGCTCAGCCCTGAAGCTCACAGGTTTGTATTGGGGGTGCTAAGCAGAGATGCAAAGCTGAGGGTGGATGATGGCCGCTGAGCACTGTTCTTCCGGGGGTGAGCCTTCCGCTTCAGCCTCAGATGAGGAGCTAAGCTGATGGGGACAGGGATGCGCATCCTGTCATGTGTTGCAGAGTTAGAAGCTGATTAATTGACAGCCAGCTCCCAGGCCCCACTCTGCCACACGGGGGGGACACTTTGTTTATATGCTTTACAAACTATTAGGCGAGCCCAGAGCACAGTCTGGAATCACATCCTCTGCTATTTACTTTCATTTTGCCTGCAGATGTTCATTAGTTTAAGTGCTCCACGGTCTTGCACCATTAGCTTTCAGGGGTTTCATTTTTAATTGTCTTTCCGCACAAGGTTTGTTTGGTAGAAGGCAGTGAATAAGAAGAGACTAATGGCTAGCAAGGGCACAAGGAAACCTTGAATGCTGAAGCGAGCCCTAATCCTTGAGCAGGCACTGTGACCCCTCACAGGATTCCCACCCACACTGCGAGCCCAAAGTCACGGTGTAAGAGGTGGGTTCCTCTTGTAGGAGTGTCTGGATGAGGGCCTTGCAGGTGTGCCTGTCCTGGGGGGTGGACTGGAGACGTGGTCCCGGTGCTGCAGCCTCCTAGAAAGGCGGCCATTTTCAAATTCTCTTAAAAGCCAAAGGATAAAGGCAGCTGGGCAATCGAGCACCTGTCTTTTTCCTCCTTTTGACATTGAGACGTGTCGCTAAGCCATCTTGCGTTTTCTTTTCCTTTTCTGGTGTGTGTCGCTGTGCTCACGTGTGCACGTATGTGTGGAGCTGTGCATGCAGTAGAGGTCAGAATTCAACTCTGTCCCCAGTGCTCCCCACCTTGCGGGTTTTTGTCCTTACCTCCCTAGCTCTACGGTTCCAGGTGCAGCCACCATGTCTGGCATTTATGTGGATTCTGAGGACCTGAACTCAGGTCTTCTTGCTCGTACAGCAAGCACTTTGCCTTCCCCCCAGCCCAAGCCTTCTAAGATTCCTCTTCAAGATCCACTGTGCTTCCATCTCCACTGCCATAGTCCTGAGCAAGCAACCTTGTTCCTCACCAGTGGCTGCTTTAGCTTCCCCCAAACTCCTCATTTTGCCCAGCATCTGTTAGAAGCACAGACTTGGCCAGATGTGCTCACTCTGCTTAATTCCTTTCTGTGTTTCTCCTCCTCCTCTTCCTCCTTCTCTTCCTCTACCTTCTCCTCCTTTTTATCCTTCTTCTCTTTTTCCTTCTTCTTTCTCTACCTTCTCCTCCTTCTTTTCTTCCTCCACCTTTTCCTCCTCTACCTTCTTCTCCTCTTCCTCCTTCTCCTTCTCCTCCTCCTTCTCCTTCTCCTCCTCTTCTTCCTTCTTCTCCTCCTCTACCTTCTCCTCCTTGACATTTTCCGCCTCGACCTTCTCCTCTTCCTTCTCCTCCTTCTCCTCAGAATGAAAATTCAGGCCACAACTACAGCCTTGGGGCTGCAAGGCCAGAGAGATCTGAATCCAGCTGGATCTTACCCCTGTAATCTCCCAGGCTCACCCTTCTCAGCCTGTTTGACCTTGTGCCAGATCTGCAAGCAGGCAATATGCTACTTTTTGGCAGCCTTTGCATGGCATCCTCCTCAGCCTAGGGTAACCTTCTCCTGACCTTGGAGGCCCCTACCTTCCCATGTACCAAGCCTCAGACTGACGGCTACCTCTTGTTTTGAAGACCCTTGAATCGCCCCCTCTCTTTGGGCCTCTCCTGGCTTCTTTTTACTTTTGCCAGTTCTGTCTCCAGGGGCAGGGACCAGGTCTGTTTTCTAGTAAACACAATGGCCAGCTCAGTGGTGCCTAGCTGCTGAGAAGCCACACTGAGGATGCTCCAGAAATACTCCCTGAGTTGAGTGTCTGAGTGCAGGAAGGGCGTGGATCTGAAAGTTTCAATCGGTCTCATTCATAACCCATGCCATTGGCATAACAATGGAGATTAGAGGGTCAGAGGATCACACCCTCACTTTCTCCTCTCACCTCACAGGCAGGTGTGAGTCTCCTGGGCTCTGTGGGGGAACTTCAGGGTTGCTGAAACCATCACAGGTCACTAGGGCTGTACTCAGGACCACCAGAACCAGAATTAGGTGTTCTATTTGTTTTGTTTTTCAAATTAGGGCTTCTCTGTGTAGCCTTTGTAGACCAGGCTAGCCTCAAACTCACAGCTTGCCTCTGCCTCCCAGCGTGCTGAGATTACAGGCGTGTGCCACCACACCCGGCTCAGAATTAGTTCTTCTAGACAAGGTAGTTCAAGACCTTTCCCTGCACCAAACTGGGCCAGCTTCCAGCAAAGCTTGGCCTATTTTGTTTAGAAAATATGTCCCTAGATGTGGAAAATATGATCCCTAGAACTCACATCAAAAAGCCAGGTGGCAATGCACACTTGTAATCAATCGTAACGCTGGGGAGATGGTGGTGTGAATTTCTGGGGCTCACTGGACAGCTGGCCCCAGCCTACTTGGTGAATTCCAAGCCAGTGAAGGACCCTATGAAAACATGGTGGACAGCATCTGAAGAATGACACTGAACACTGACCTCTGGCCTCCACGCGCATTTGCATACTTGTACGCACACGAAAAAGAAAATGTATCCTGTTTCTCAAGAAGGCTGTAGGACTCTCAGTCTTTGTTTTGTCTTCCTTTTGATCTTCAGGACACACAGAAGGGTCCTGGCCCCTGCCTGGGGAGGAGCCAGTGCTCCTTCAAGAAGTCTGATTTCATGTTTACAACCATTTTTTTTCCTCTGGTGCTATATGGTGAATGCCTTCTCATGCCAATAAACAAAATTATGCACCATTCACCCCAAAGTCTTGTTTGGAGATTAGACAGAAGATAAATGTTTCCCTTGTGCTAATTCTAGCTCAGTTTATATGACTGTTTTGCAACGTAGGCAAACTGTTTTCTTCTTATTTAAGCATCGAAGCTCTGTTTTTTAAACTGTTATGGCATACAGATCGCTCCAGAGTAACAGATGTCTGCTTGGTAGAGTTGTTTCCCAGCAAAATAACTGACTGTTTTATGGTCTCCAGAGGAAGGGTGGCCGTGCAAATGTGGGTCTTGTGGCCCACTGGTCACCCTCTCATCCTCTTAAGATCGGGAGAACAAATCCAGTGCCCCAGGCTGCCTCCTGACTATCTGCACTTACAGATGGAGACAGACAACAGAGGCAAGACCCTGCTATCACAGGAGGGGCATCACGTCCCTTCCTCTCGGAGGAAGGACATCCCTTCAGTTTCCTAGGTGAGCAAGGTCATGACACTGAGACACCAAAATCCATGTGTACTCTTACTAAGTTCGCAAGTTTCTCTAGAATCTTAGTAGATACTCTATCCTCATTATCATCATCATAACTGTCATCATTATGGTCACCATCATTAGCACCATCAACCACCACCACCACCACCACCACCACCACCACCACCATCATCATCACCATGATTGCTGATGCCATCATCCCGTTAACATTGAGAATTCTGGCTCACTCACACTGTGTTTTATCGCCTGAATTCTAGCCCAGCTCTATCACTTTCCAGCTGTGCGATCTGGGATAAGTCACACATCCTTTTAACCCTATTCACTTTCTTGTTAGACGGTGATGCTGTGGGTGCCCATATCTTTAGTCTATTTAGGTTCCTATAACAACACACCCTAGGCTGGGTCACTTACAGACAACAGAAATTCACTTCCAGAGGCCGGAAGCTCAAGATCAAGGCATTGGCAGATATAGGTATAATAGCTCACGGTGGGACAGCTTCCATATACAGGATGCCTCCTTACTGTGTTTCCTCGTGCTGACAGGAGCAAGCACATTCCCTCAGGCCCCTTTTGTAAGGACACCAACGCCATTCTTCGATCATAACCCTCTAGACTTAAGCTGCCTCCCGTAGGACTCCCTCTTGATCAGATCACACTGGGGACGAGGTTCCAACACATGACTTTTGGAGGGAAACAAAGGCTCAGACGCCAGCATCACATAAGATGCAAGGAGGGCACGTGTCATGTGCAAGGCATGCTGCCTGGTACACAGGGGGTTAATAAATAGTAGCATGCCCGGCGGTCATGCAGCTCCAGAGGCTGTCTGGTCTCTCTGAGGCCAGGGAAGGACAGAGGTTCCTGGTCTGAGTCCTAGACTGGGCCTCTTTTCACGGTTTCCTGCCCAGTTCTGACACATGCTATTCCGGGGTTGTTTGAGCAGCCACAGGAAGCACCCTAGGGCCACAGCTTGGCCTGCGTGTCATCCAAATGATTAGTGTCCTAACCAAGTACATCTTGAGAGCAGGATCTGCAGAGGCCTCCAGGACAGCCAGCCAAGGAGCATCTAGGAAAGAGTGCACGAGGGCCAGTGGCAGAGTCCGCAGCAGTTGGGACATAGCTCAGCTCACTGTAGGCTGAGGGCAGGAGAGTTCCAGGGGAAGTAGGTAGGGAGGTCGGAGCTGAAGGATCCCGGACAGTGTGCATCTGAAGGAGGGAGAGGGGCCCTGGGTTCTCTGTGCCATCTGGAGCTGGCTCAGTTGGTAAAGCATGAGGGCCTGAGCTGCTTTCCCCCCCCCACCCCCCCCCCCCCCCCCCCCGGCACCCACAGGAAAGAGCAGCTGTGAGCTATGCGGTTCACACCTGCAATCCCAGTGCTGTGGAGGCGGAGACAGGACGGATCCCCGGGGCTTGCTGGCCAGCCAGGGCAGCCAGTTAGCGAGGTTCAGTGAGGGAACCTGCCTCAAAACATACGGTGGCGAGTGATAGAGGACACCTGACATTGCCCTCTGGTCTCCACATGACCAGTTAGTTGTACACATCATCAGGTATGGGGGGTGGGGTGGGGGAGGTTGCAGGATGTTCCTGCAGTTCACAGCTCTACCTCACTGGGGCGATAGTGAGCCATGGAGCGGAAACACTTGGCTCCTGGCAGAGAAATTTTTGCTGAGAGAGGACCCTCCCAGGCTCTGGTCACCATCCTGGATGGGTTCTTTTACACCAGAGGGTTCCCTGAGAAGCCCCTTATCCAGGTCAGGTTGTGAGGCTCTTGTACTAATCTCCAGAGACCTGCCGTGTCCGTGGCAGGTGACCAGGGCCATTGACTTGGCAAGCAGATGTGGGTGGCAAAGGCCAGAAGATGAACAGCTCTGTCTCTCCTGGGCCCCAGCTCCAGGGCTGCCCGAAGCTGCCGGAGCAAGAACTTTCTGGTGTGCTGGGATTTCCCTCCACTCTTGTTTTTCTTTTGATTTCATCCCCTGCTTCTGCCTCTGCCGCTCTCAAGAGACCCCACATATTCCCAAGAGGCTGTCAGTGGGATAATTATGTGCTGTTTTTTGTTTGTTTGTTTGTTTAATGTGTGGAAGTAACACTTTGCAGGATTTTCTTGTTGCTTTTTGGTACTGGCTTTTACCTATGTAGCCCAGGCCTGTCTTGAACTCAGTAGGTTAGCCCAGGCTGACCTTGAACTCATGACAGTCCTCTTACTTCAGTCTCCTGAATGCTGAGATTACAAGCACATATCACCATAGCCAACAGAGTATCATCTCAGCGCAAGTTTACTACTTAAAAGAACTGCAGGGTTTTTATTTTATCTTATTTCACAATAAACTGCCTGGCCTCAAAGCTACATTAACAAAGATCAAGAAATGACTGGCCGGGTACACAGGAGCTTAAAGGTTTAAAGTGGTCGAGATATTTAGGCTTTTCTCTTACCCATTACTCGACTTGAAAAGTAAACACTTAAATCTTCATCTTGGGCCACAGAGATGACTCAGCAAGTATAGGTGCTTGCCACCACGCCTGATGACCTGAGTTGAACCCCCAGGTCCACGCATGCACCACGGCCTGCCAACAGCCCCACATACAGAACATAGGCGTGCACATAATAAATAAAGCTTTAAAAAGCTAAATCCTCACTTTCTGCCTTGGATGTTCCTTCTAACAACTATTGTTGTTATTTCTTAAAGTTCAGAGACAAGAGGCCAAAGTTTAATTCTGTCTACTCCTGCTGGCTGGGGTAATTTTATTGAATAGATGAAAAATCTAAAAAAAAGCCAAAAAAACAAAAAACAAAACACTTTTCGAACCTCAGAACCAGATTGACATCACTGGCTAATTTCCTGTTTCATATCCTTTTTTAAAATTATTATTAGAGCATTTTAATTATACAGACTAATGGATGTTAGTTATATAGATGAGTAGATTCCATTATGTACTTTTTGTGTTGTGCTTCTTTTTAATTACAGCAACATGAAAATCCAATTTTTCAACGATATGACTTCGTCTAAAGGAATGCAGGGCTAACGCCAGTGAAGGAATGGGCTTGCCAGACTGAGAGAGAGAGAAAGAGAGAGCAGCAGCAGGCAAAGAGTAGGCTTCCTTCGTCCACGTCTTTTATGTAGGCTGCCAGCAGAAGGTGTGGCCCAGATTAAACGTGGCTGTCCCCACCTCGAAAAGATCCACCCCCAAATATCCGGATTAAAAGTGGGTCTTCCCACTTCAAACGATTTAAATAAAGAAAAAGAATCCCTCTCTGGTATACCCAACTGCTTGGGTTTTAGTTAATTCCAGATGTAGCCAAGTTGACGACCAAGACCAGCCCATCACAGGTCCACTGCCTCTTTCTCGGTCAGGAGCCCCGTGCTCAAGTCCTGGTCCCTTCCTGTAAACATACCATTACACAGAAGTCTTGTGAAAAAAGAAGAGGCCATTAAATGTCAAGGCAAACATCTATGATGTCGCTCTCTCAGATGTGAATATGTGTGTGTGTGTGTGTGTGTGTGTGTGTGTGTGTGTGTGTGTAGGGGGTTGGCGAAGAGGTTGCTGGGTCTCTTCCTCAGTTGCTTTCAATGAACCTTGCTTTGCAGTGAACCAGGGTTTCTCCTGTCTCCTCTTCCCAGGGCTCAGATTTTGCATGTGTCACTGTGCCCAACCCGTATGTGGTTTCTAGGGATTAAACACAGGCTTTTCTGGTTGCATGGAAAGCGTTTTTACCCACTGAGTCACTTTCCCAGCCCCCAATCCTTAATCTTTAAATTCACCTCGCCTTTCATGCATCACGTGCTAGCACAGACAATCCATCTTGGTCTGCTCTGGCAGGACTGAAAACCGGAAAAGACCTGGGACAAAGCCTGCTCCTCATCAGCCAGCAGGGGCCGCAGGAGCTGGTTTGTCCTTCGCTAACTTGCTCTCTGGAATGTTTTCTGGCTGAGACACTCTGGGAGAGCCACTGAGCTCTGGCGGGTCTGCCGGAGTTGGAGGAGCCCAGTCCTTGATTTCTTCCTGCAGTCAAGGCTAGGGCAGTAATAGCAGTACAGCTCAGTGGTAGTGCACTGTTGTCCCATGCTGTCGGCTTAGGCTCAGGTGTGTCTATCAGAGCTGACATAAGTTGCGGTGGAACTAACAGTGTTATAGCAGTTTTCCAGGGACATGAAGAGAGCTGTCACCAACTCCCATGCTTAACAAGGCCATTTTTGCCAAACCTCATTAGGTAGGAAGAATTTGAGGCTCTTTTTCAACTAAAATACCTGCACTTCTTTGGTGAATTATTAAAATTCTAAGTTGCAGTGTTGGAGCGTTTCTAGTTTTACCATTCCTTAATAATAATAATGATCTGTTTGTATTAAGTCTTCCTCCCCACCCACCCACACACGCATTTGCAATGAAACTCCAAGCATCTGGTGAGGCCTGTGGAGCAGCCGCCTCCTCCAGCTGGCATAGATGTGAAGCAGAGCGCTGCTTCATGTCCCCGGGTGGTGTGTGACAGCAGAGCTGTGACCCTGCTGACCTCGTGCCCTGGGCTGCAAAGAGGCTGTTGAAGTGTGATCAAGCTTAAATGCCTTGCTCTTCATAAAGCATGGTGGGGATCCTTCTCCTCCATCTCCTTGGTCCTCCGCAGTGCCCACTGGGCATAGGGTGAAAGATGGGAAAGGTTAGGGAGGGGGCAAGTATCATTCCACTTCGTTTACCTGGGAGGAAGTCAAATGCTTTCAGATCAGTCTGAAGAGGGCAGCGTCCCAGCTGCCCAGAGCATCCATGCAGGGCTGGGGCACCACCTGTTTGTCAGCCCAAAGGCTCCAGACCTCACTTGAGCCTGGACAAGCAGGCCCACAAGCTCCTCCCACTCTGAGAGCTGGTATGTTTTGGAAGATGCTTTCAAGAAAGACAGGAGCTCAGGTTGTAGCTCAGTATGTGCTTTTACCTCGCTCACACAAGGCCCTGTGTTTGAGCTTTAGCCAGGCACAGACCAGGCATTCGGTGCATGTTTGTGAGATCCTTGTACTTGGTGGGGGGGGGGAGTACAAGCAGGAGGATCAGGGGCCGAGATCAGCCTCAGCTACATGTTATATTTTATGTTAACACAAGCTACATAAACTCTGTTTGAAAAGGGTGTGGGGTGGGCTAGAGAGATGGGTCCACAGTTAAGAGCACTGGCTGCTCTCCCAGAGAATCGAGATTCCAGTTTCAGCACCCATGTGATGGCTCATAGACATCTGTAAATCCATTCCCAGGAGATCCAATCCCCTCTCTGGCCTCTGCAGACATCCGGCATGTGTGTGGTGCCCAGCCATACACGTACAAGCAAAATACCCATACACACAACTAAATAATAGATGTTTTAAAAGATAGACACCCAAACCTTTGTTTTCACACGAAGGAAAATAAAAGAATGAAAGAAGATGGGAAACTGAAGAACAACGGAAAACAAAACAAAACAAAACAAACAAACAAACAAACAAACAAAAAACCCCCAAATGGCCTGATTTACTTCAGTCCTGGCCCAACCTTTTAGCCTGGGCTCTGGAGAGCTTTTGATGCACTGCCTAGAACAATTGAAGGGGGATAACGAATATCAACTAGTTCCCTGGTTATCATCAGCCTTGGGAGGCCCCTATCGCTAGCTTCTCTACCTGCCTGGCTGTGGTGGGAAGATTCTATCAGACCCAGAAAGGCCAAGCTCAGCTCCGCTGCACAGGAGGTCAGAGAAAAAGATGGTAGAAGTGGCTGGAGATACGGCTTAGGGATTCAGAGGCTACTGTTCTGGCAGAGGACTGGAGTCTGTTCTTCAGCATCCACAGAGACTCATAACTGCAGCAACTCCAGCTCCAGGGGACCTGATGCCCACACACACTCACCAGACAGGCACATAAATAAAAGTAATAAGGCAAATCTTCTTAAGGGCAGCGGGAGACGTCAGGGAGTCTGCCTGGGTGAGGGTTGTAGTGAAAGAGAAACAGGGCTGCTAATGACTTCCCAGAACTTGGTATTTGGCTTTTCTCAGGGACGGGGGACTATGCTCGATCAACGTCAGGGCCCTGGGTGTCCTGGTGGTTACGCAGAGAGGTGGGTGCACACTGCGGCGGAGTGTGCGCGGCAGCACCGTCTTGTTCGGTTAACTTGTCCCTCGCGTGGTGGGCTGCCCTGAGAACCCCTCCCTGCAGCCCCAAATACTTCCTGTCTATCTCCTTCGAGGCCCCCTGCAAGCCCCGACGGAGACCAGCACACAGGGATCCGTAGCCGGCTGAGCGGACCGGCGAAGAAGTCCCGCGGGAGAAGCGTCAGAACCCGCAGTGTCTGTGCTTCCTCCTCCCATCATGCCCTGCTACAGTGCTGGGAGCACTGGACTCCGTCCTCTAGCA
Organism: Psammomys obesus; assembly: GCF_907164565.1. Taxonomy (NCBI): domain Eukaryota; kingdom Metazoa; phylum Chordata; class Mammalia; order Rodentia; family Muridae; genus Psammomys; species Psammomys obesus. The sequence continues at coordinate 122,816 of NW_026590767.1, read as the reverse complement.
TTTGGTTTGGCTTTCGCTGTCCTCAGAGAAACTCTCAAATAACTTTGGAACTCGTGCTGAATGTCAGTCTTCCCCCCCTCCCCCGCCTCCCGTGCTTCCATTCGCTCGTTGCAATTTTCAAAGCTCCATTGAATTGTTTGTGAAAATGAGTGATGGTACATCTGCCAAAGAATGGTGTGGGTGGTGGCATCCTGCTATCTATTCTGCACACACAAAGAAATGATGCTGTTAATTACATCTGTCCCGTCCTTACATACCCGCCTGTCTGCCTCAGCGTGGTCGCTGTTGATGGCGTTCCAAGCTCAGATGTGAGGGAGGAGGGCGAGGCAGCCAGGGCTTTATTCTTTCCATGGTGTGAACACCAAGCTGAGGAAGGGTGTTGTTGTGACGTTCTGCTTTCAACTTTGTGCTGGAGGAAGGGAAGAAAGGCGGACTAGGGTGCCTCTAGGAAACGAGCAGCGGGGCAGAAGGCAGCCTGAACTGCAATCAAGAAGCTTCTATGCTTTCATTTGCAGCCACTTCAAAGGATGGATTTGGGAAAATTGCAGGTGAAATTCTGGAGTGTTGGGGTGTAGATGAAAAAACAAAACATCAAACTAGCTTGGAAGCTCATCTGAAAGAGACTGAGTCAAAGATTACCCCCTCAAGCAAGAACCCCTGTGTGGGCCCAAGTTAGTCAGAGTGATGGAACGGGATGAAAAGAGGCAGAATGTATGGGTTTTTTGTTGTTGTTGTTGTTTTGTTTTGTTATGAGACAACCTTGTAGGGAGCCTCAGTAAAGGCTCTCCTTGTGTCCCAGAATTCTGTGTGGAATCAGAGTGGGAAACGGCGTTCTCTGGGTGATCTTATGAACTGAAATGGAAGGAAAGGCTGTTCTGTGCCGGTTTTGGTCAAGTTCAGGCTGCGGAAACCATAGGTTCTTTTGGGGAGGTAAAGGGCATGGTCTTGCCAGATGAAAACAAAAACAAAAACAAAACCATCCTTATACGGACTCTGAGGAGATGCTCCTAGAGAGAAACGCTTCAAAGAACACCTCAAGGAGGTGGCTGCTGATTCATGCTGCTCCTGTTGCTCTTTGTCACTGCTGTTGTTTGCTGGACAAAGCATGGAATATCCCCAAGGAACTAAGTCTAAAAAGGTCTACACCCTCTGTCCCTACTAACCTTCTTTCTCTTCTCCCTACAGTCATTGGTTTGAAGGGAGGTAAAGGCGTTTATGAACCCCCCCAAAAAAAGTAGGTTTTGAAAAATCAAAGTCTATAAACCACACTTCTATTGAATAGTTCATCATCAAAAATAGTGAGGTCAGGAACTCAAGTGGGGCAGGAACCTGGAGGCAGAAGCTGCTGCAGAGCCATTGAGGATGCTGCTTACTGGCTTGCTCCCCATGCCTGCTCAGCCTGCTTTCTTATAGAACCCAGGACCACCAGCCCAGGGATGACACCTCCCACAATGGACTGGGCCCTCCCCCATCAATCACTAATTGGGAAAATGCTCTTCAGCTGGATCGTGTAGAGGCATTTTCTCAGTTGAGGGTCCCTCCTCTCTGATGCGTCTAGATTGTGTCGAGTTGACATAAAACTAGCCTGTACGGATAGGATGTACGGTGTTATTTTAATTTTCTTGTATGCATTGGGACTTATTTTGTGTCCAAGTATGTGGTCAGTTTTGGAGAAAGTTCCATGAGGTGCTGAGGAGAAGGTATGTTATTTTGTGTTTGGGTGAAATGTTAAATCCATTTGATTTATGGCCTCAGTTAGCTCCAGCATTTCTCTGCTCAGTTCTTGTCTGGAGGACTTGGATATTGCCAAGAGTGGAATATTGAAGCAACCCACTATTTCTGTATGATAGTCAATGTGTGATTTTAGATGTAATAGTGTTTTTTTTTTTAATGTACTTGTATATAATGTTCATCCCTACTTTTCTGATTAGTTTTGGTTTGAAGTTTATTTTGTCAGATATTAAAATGGCTATGCTAGCTTGCTTCTGAGGTTCATTTAATTGGAAAATTTTTTTCCTACTCTTTTACTCTGAGGTGATAGCTATCCTTGATGTTGAGGTGTGTTTCTAGGACGCTGCAAAAGGATGATCCTGTTTTCCCACCCATCCTATTAGTCTGTCTTTCTGTCAGGAGGATTGAGACCATTGATACTGAGTGTTATCTATGAGCAGTCCTGTCGTTCTGTTGTGCTCATGACTGTTTGTAGTGAAAAGGCAGGGATGGTGGCTCGGCACTTCCCCCGAGCCAGCCTCCTGTCTACCTGGGCAGAGTAGTGTAATGAACTCTGTGGAACCTTGGTGGGAAGGACCATAGGATCTGAGTTTGCCCCTAAGACCCTGTCAGGAGGGGCGGCAGCTTCTGTCGGCCCGGGAGGTTGGCTGGGGCAATGGGCTTTCTAGATCAGTGAAAGAAAACTCCCACGAGGCTAGAGGAGATCCCTCCTGCACCCCTGTGTCTCTGATGGGGCTCTCCATGTTGGAGCCGTTCTTCTCCTTCATCCCTCCACTTTCTCTCCAAAGTCAGCAAAGACCATTCCTCGGTTATAGAGGAATTCCCCACTCCAGAGCGCGTGCTGGGAGACAGGAGCCTCAAACCTTCATTCCCTACTGTGCACTCTGGGAAAACACTGACACAGGGCCTCACTCTCCTCGCTCCCTCTTTACCAAAAAGGATACAAAGATGGCTGGGAGACCATGTCCTTCAGGCTGTAGGCTTGGGTGCCTGGAATCCCATGTGCTCATGGAGTGCTCAAGGGGTCACCAGGTGGAGCTCTGATGGCCGAAGGCCCACGTGGTCTGCTTACAACCACACAGTAACTAAGAGGTCTTGGACTCTGGACCTAAACTCGCCCTTTGCTGGCAACCCCGTATGAAAGCTGGGCAGTGCTCTCTACAGAGCCTGCCTCTTGTGTGGGAGGCTCGTCAGGAGGCAGGTACTGCTGCCTCCTGGCCTTGAGGCCTTTGACACCTTTGTCCATGTGGCTGGAACTCTTCTGGAACTATCTTGTAAACCTGATGGCTTGGCAAGCGTTCTAATGGTCGTGTGATAGCAGTCCCGGGTGTGGCCACTGTAAGGGGCAGATTTGGGTGGGCTGAGAGAAGATTAACTGAGAGGCCACTGCAGCCAGTATGAGCACCTTTCAGGCAACGGTCACACACAGGCCTCTGACGCAGTGGTACCGTGACTCAGTGAACGAAACGTGAGAGGTTCAGAGCAGCATGAAAGAAGCTGTTATCACTGGGAATGACCTCCAAGATGGAGCCACATTCGTTCATGAATGCTAAAACTACCTGTCGGGGGGAGGGAATTTTTGGGGGCTGGAGAGATGGCTCAGTGGTTAAGAGCACTGTCTGCTCTTCCAAAGGACCTGGGTTCAATTCCCAGCACCCACAAGGCAGCTTACAACTGTCTGTAATACCAATTCCAAGGGATCTGACGCCTTCACCCTAGTGCACATAAAATACAATTAAATAAATTATATAAAAACTAAAAAGGGAACTTTTGAGTACTAGAGTTATTAAAATAATGCCAATAGCCACAAATACCCTTCTAATGGAGAACATTTACTTGGAATCTCTTATAGGAATGATGTCTTGATGGACAGGAAAATGCTCAGCGTATTCTTTTGCAGGGTAAGGATACTTTTTTCCTACAGTAAGCTAGCTTGCCACATGTTAAATAATTGTCCTGGGCTGAGGTTTTTCAGTTTGGGCCAGTGGAGAGACCTCATGTGTCTGTGCAAGATCTGGCCTGCACATCTGTGAGCTTCAACAGCTGGGTGGCTGGTTGTACAAACAGGTATGGTAGGCAGCCCAGAGGTGAGGCTTCCCAGTTGTGGTCTGGAGGAAGACATGATATGGTTTCCAAACACTCATACTGCCTTTCCATAGTAAAATCTACAAAGACAGACTGACCTATCTCAGGGTTTGGGTTATGAAGATGGGAGACTCCTTGCTAGGGAATGAGACAGCCAGAAAAGCCAGCACACAGCAGCCCAAGAGACAACTCCAGTGTTGCTTGGATTGGCTTCTCTTCCTCAGAACTTCCAGAAGCCACCACCATCCCCTTTGTCAGGACACAGGGACCTGGGTACAGGAGGCCGAAGTGCTTGCCATGTGTTGAGGTCAGCAGTGAATGGGATGTGGAGCCCATGTTTCCAGCCTTTCAAGAAAGGACAGGGTCCAGAAAAAAACAGTGGATTTCAACAGTGAGATGAGGTTCCTTGAAGAGGCATGGAAACTTCTTTGTCTTAGCATCCTTAAGGGCTGACCTCAGCTCCAAGGCAGGTTCCCATCTTACTTGTGTCTCTAATGCAAAGACGTGTTATGCACATGATCTCAGAACTCATTGCCAACACCACGGGGCAGTGCTTTTTAGGCATGCACGCCACTTGGGCTACCTGTCTGTGTCTGTGTGACAGGCCTCTTGCTGCCTACCCTCCCAGAGAGCATTTCGGGGCACTAGCCCTGTGGCTGCAGCCAGGCTCAGTCCTTAGGCAGATGATGGGTCCTGCAACCCAGTGGCTCCTGCTGAAGAATGAGTGAAACTGTAGACTCCACCTTCCTGGAAGGTGAGGATCAGGCAAGCCTTCTTCATGCTCTGGAGTGATATCCAGGAGTCTCCCTGATAAAAGGACATTTGCAAGACAGGATGGAGACAGCCCTGTCTATTGCAGAGGCCTGTCTCTGGATCAGCAAAAACAGAGAAGATTCTCACTACAACCAGTGGACATTTGGTGAGAAAGACGCCATACTTGAAGCAAGAAAGACTCCTCTGCAAAAAAATTCAAATACACAACAGAGTGTCATTCATCCACTGCCCACAGATGCCTTCTCCCGGACAGGTGAATGCACAGAGAGTTTGTTTTCATTTAAAAATTTAAAAGGCAGCTATAGAAACAAAGTGTTGGCTTAGCTGGACCACAACCTGTAAACTTGGAAGACTGGAGGAGAGCCTGTTTTCATGCACTGTTCTCTTGTTATGAAGCTGTGAGTGGGCGAAAAGAAACTGAAGGACTGAGGGGGTCACATGACTGTCCCTACCTCCCATGGACACTCAGGTACTCATCAATGCACAAGCCTATGTCAGGACCGCATGGATGGCGACACATGGCAGACAGACTTGTCTTCCCTCTTTGACTCCCTCGGGGGTTCTCTGCTGCAAACAGACAACTCCTTGACTTTGAGGCTGAAGGAGAAAGTGTTTCCTAACAGCTACCCACTGGACAACGGCTAAATGGCTGTGGGTAGGGAAGAAGGAGCAAGTGTGTGGGGAGGAGACCAGGTTGTATGTGATGGGGATGGAGACCATCCCAGAAGGAAGAAGCATCAGTGAGAGCCTGAAGATCTTCAAGTGCCGAGTGTCCTTCTCCCCAGCAGAACCTGGACATGGTCATTGCCTTTGCTGCATGTTCAGCCCAAGAAAAGAGTGGAATCAGCCTGGGGGCTGGGATCCACATTAATCCTGCATGTTGGGACCTTTGAGGGAACCTGGCTATTTCCTCTCCCCCATGGTTAAATGATTCAGAATTGCTGGTCCCAAAGGCCAGGCCCCTTTCTAGCAATGAGCCCTGGGATCCTGGAAAAGTTTGGTAAGCTTGAAATCAAAGATCTAGAAATTTCTGGGAGTCTCTAGACGGGCTCAGGGGGATGAAGAGATGGCTCAGAGGTTAAAAGCGCTGGCTGTTCTTCCAAAGGTCCGGAGTTTAATTTCCACAACCACATTGTGGCTCACAACCATTCATAATGATATCTGGTGCCCTCTTCTGGCAAGGAGACACACATACAGGCAGAATACAGTATATTAAAAAAAATCTTAAAAAAAATTTGACAGGCTCAGGCCCTATAGCTCTCAGGTTCTTCAGAAAAACATGCTTGGGATAATCCATCCCCACAGGCCCGGTTCTCACATGCAAATGTAAAGATGTGGGTTCCATAGCAGCCACACAGGAGGCTGAGGCAGGAGGATTTTCAGTTTGAGACCAGCCTGGACTGCATAGTGAACTCATCACAGAATAGTGTGGGGTGTGGGCCAGGAATCTGCATTTTAACAGAAGCAGACTCAGGTACACCTGGATCACCCCGTGAAAAACCCTGGTAGTTGGTGGCTGTGATGGCTATTTCTGGTATCAACTTGACTACATCTGTCTGGAAAATATGCCCATTCTATGAATTCTGTTCTCGGGAACCCTGACTAGCACAGTGGCTGAGACCAGCTTTAAGGTAAAATCATGCTCAGGGCCTCAGCTGCCTGGGGAAGTGGCAAGACAAGCTGTTTCCCTGTCCTGGTGAGGAGGCGAGGGCAGATCTGCTCCCTGTCACCTCCTGGGACTTCAGGGACTGGACAGCAGCTCCCCAGCACTGGACAGTTAAGTCCACTGAGCCTTCCAGGGGTGACTCATGCCGGAGTCTTTTAGATGCTCAACTAGAAGCTGCCTCTTTCCTGAGGGAAGTGACTATGAGTTTGTCTTATACTTCACCAGTGCCTGGGTTTCTCCTTAGGCATTCCGTTTGCCTGGGATAATAATTTCCATCAGGTCGCATGGGCCAGCAAATCTGTGGGGTCCCATGATGGTGTTGTGCTCTGGTGACCACTTTAGTGCCCACCCAGGTCCTAAGGAAAGCTCCCTCATCTCTGTAGGCTTAGAAGTGGTCACTTAGGATGGACCCTGACTCTCATTTCTCCATGGTCTCATGGTTTGGGACACTTGGGACCCATGACAAGTCCTTATCATCAGTACACAGCTCCTAAAAATAATAAATAATAGAGACCCCCAAATCCAACAGAAATTTCTTGGAAACCAGGGGCTTTAGCAAGCCGAGGGGCTCTTCAGCCTGGTGGGGCATTGTCATGCCGAGGGTGACCAACAGTCTCTTTTTGTTCAGGGCATAAGATTGCAGTGTGGGAGCCAGTCCTGGGTTCTAGGAGCACTGATGGCCAGAGCTGACCCTTTCCATCTACCACCCCATGACCTGGAGGCTCTTTGTCCAGTTCTACCAGCACCTCTCCGGAGGATGTCTCTGCTACCTCACCTTCCCCTCCAGCCTCCTGCTCTTTCCCTGTGGCTCTTAGTTCCACTTTTATTAAGGGGTGTTTGCTGACACTTGGATTCTTCAGGCTGAGACTTCTATGATAGAAATAATCCCGAGTCCTATTCACCAAGTGTCCCCTGGGGCCTGGCACAGAGCCTGGAGCCTGTGGAGAGATTGAGAAATACATCCTGTGTCATGCATGATCTCATCCCATCACCATAGCAACAGATAGCCCAAAGGCCAGAAGGATGGTTCTGGTCCTTTGACAAACCCCAGACTGGGTGCCCAACTCATGTGCAACACAGGGCACTGACAAAGAAACCACTGCTCTGTCCTTGCTGTCCCAGACAGAGCATGGCCATTCCATAGCTCTCGACAAACTTAAAAACAACCGGACAATGAACTCCCAGGTCGTGGCCTCTGCTGTAACGCAAGGGCTCTCCACCCAGCTGCATCTTAGAATCACCTGAAGTGTGAAAAATTTGAAGCCTAGGTATAAGATTAGTACTTCCTCTCTCTCTCTCTCTCTCTCTCTCTCTCTCTCT
>NW_026590767.1:65945-115230 GCF_907164565.1 Psammomys obesus | reverse complement strand
GGGGGGCCAAGGGACAAGTTTGGGTGTCATCTCCAGGAATGCCATCCACCCCCTTTGAGACAGGGCCTCTTATTGGCTTGTTGCTCCTATTTAGGTGGCTGGCAAGGGAGCCGCAGGGATCCTCCTGAGTTTGCCTTCTCGGTGCAGGGATTACAAGCACACATCGACACGCCCAGCATCCTGTGGGTGCTGGCTTTCAAATTTAGGTAGTCGTGTTAGCAATGCAAACACTTTACCATGGGCTGAGCTGTCTCCCGGTCTGCTCTCCTCCCTTTTGGAGACAGGATCTCCTGCAGTCCAGGCTTGCCTTCCAGATACACTACACAGCTGAGGATAACCTTGAATTTCTGTCCTTCTGCTTCCACCTCCTAAGTGCTGGTGTTGCAGGTGCCATAACACGGTGCTGGAGACCAAACCCAGGACTCCATGCATGCCAGGAAAGCATTCCACTGACTGAGCAGCCTGGCCCAGGATCGATGCTTTCCTTTCTCCCTACATGATTCTAAATGGGCGGCCAGTTTTGAGAGCCATTGTTACGACCACCATTCCCTGCAGCCCTGGAGTGACTTCCTCTCAGGTGGAGTTTACAGAACTTCCTAACTCAATCTTCCCAGCGTCAGAAAGCGTTCCCCGGTTAGCCCCATGATGTGACTTCTCTGGTGGGTGATGGTGGACACTGTTGAGAACCAGCAGGAAGTCCCAGCTCCCCGCCTCTGCTGCTGCCTCCTATCCTGATGATGAGGGAACCTCCACCTATGGGAGGGCGCCAAAGATGCGGGGACCTTTCCTCACTTCCTCGGTGCTGTGTCTTAGAAATCTCTGCTCTGTATTAATTGCTTTGGTGTCAACATCCCTGGGGCTGGTCTCCTGTGGGCTCTCATTCTTCAGTGGCTGGGCAGAGGGCTGGGAAGCCATCTGTATCACACTTGCCAGCTTTCATGAGCTGCGACAAGGCAGTCCCCATGCCCCATGTTTGTGCAGCTTCCACAGTAATTGCTTGGCTCCAATCCCCCAAGACCTGCCAGCAGTTATCAATCTGCCTGGACTTTGAAAGTCCAGAGGCACGAACAGGCCTTGCTGGATGACGTTCTTTTGGACCTCTGGCTGTGAGCTTGGGCTATACAGACCCAGTGGGGCATCTTCAAGTAGAATCTTAATTTAACCAGACAGTAGATGTTCAGTTAAGCTGGATTGCATGTGGTGGTTCTCAGTGCTCATGATAGATTTTCCAGTTAGGTCTCATTCCACCCTTCAACGTCTGGCAGGTTTGGGAAGGGGAGGTGTCTTGGGCTTCGTCGTCAGATGAGGAAACTGAAGGTTTGTGGGGACCTGCCCAGGGTCCCCGTACCTGGGAGAGTACTCGAGTCTCTGGAAAACCAATGTGGGATGCCAGAGCTCACGCCTCACCTTTGGTATCCCAGGAGGATAACAGGATTAGCTGATTTAGGTACAGGACTGGGTAGTTGGCAAGCATGGCTGGGGGCGAGGGCTTTGGAGCTTCTTGTAGCCATGGTGGATACTCATCTCCGGAATGAAGCCTCCAGGCATTTAAAGTGCATGTCCCCGAAGAAGGGGTGCCTTTTGACCTCAGCAACCCCTCTCTCCCAGCAGCCTCGCCTCTGTTCTGAGTCTGGTGATCACTGTGACAGGAAGTCCTACGAGGCCAGACAGTTGGGTCTTTCCATCTGCCCAGAAGCCAGACGGGCAAAGAAACATCTATTGTGTAGCTCCTCCAAGTGTCTCTCCTCTAGCCTCACCCATGTTACCTCCTGGAACTCACAGTCTGAAGGGGATGTCTCCCCAAACAGAAGAATTGAGGCAGCAGCCCCGCAAGCACTGGGTCACACCTTCAGCCACCTCAGCCAATCAGGTCAGTGGTTTCTCGTTTCTTTTTAAAAGTTTTACTCATCATTATGTGTGGGAGCGTGTCACAGCATGCATGTGGAGGGTGGAGGACAGCTCTGTGGAGTTGATCGTGTCCTTCTGCCTTACACCCGGGTTCCAGGAACTGATCCCAGGCCACCAGGCTTGGGTGAGAAGTGCTTTGCCTGGGGACCCATCTCTCCAGCCCTGGGATCCTTTTTCTGTACATAGGGAACTGGGTTGTGCTAACTCATCCCAAGAAACACAAAAGAGGAGTGGCGGTGCAGTTGCCCAGCCTGCCACCTCGGACCCAGAGCCCACAGTGCTGGCAGATCGGTAGCATCAGCAAGGGTGACAAGGGAGAAGCAGGGCTGGCTTGCTCATCAGCTCGTGCCCAGCAGGGATGACAGCCAGTCAAGACTTCTGCTCTCCACAAGGAGCACCAGGAAGCCAGGGTTTTTTTGTTTGTTTGTTTGCTTGTTTGTTTGTTTTTTTGTCTTCATTTGAAAAGTTTGGCTATTAACATTTGTCTGCTTCTAAGATACTGTATACAGGTGGAATAAAGCACCTCTATATAGCATCTTAGGAACTATATTACCATAGAAACTATGTTACCAGTTTGCAAGCATGCTACCAGTTGCAAGCTAGCCAGACAGAAGGTATGGATGGGGTGGGAGAAGGCAGAGGCGGTTCCCACCAGGAGGTGGAGGGCTGTAGGTGAGCTGGAATGACTGAGAGACTCGGGTGCCTGGAGGGGAGGGAGAGGGAAGGTGGGGACCGTCCAGAGATGGTCTCAGTGTGTGTCAGGGGACAGCTAAGGATGGTACAGGTCTGGACCTCAGGATTAGATCCAGGGATCAAGGAGGTTAGATGTGTGACCTTCTGGACCTCAAGGAGCAAGGCCGCCAAGACTGCCGGAGACCAGCTTCCTTGCTGTTTGTGTGGCTGCCTCCGTTGCTCACAGGTCATGGTCTAACTCGTTAGAGGAGTCAGGGCAGGTGGTCAGATTGAGATGCTGTGGGTGAGGAGGTTCGGACCACAGCACCCAAGAGAAGACTCAGCAAGGCTTGGGGCTTCTGGTGGTTCTTCCATGAGGCAAAGATGAGGGTTCAACCTTTTCACACTTGGCAACCACAGGCCAGAGTGTCTGGCTTGGCCGCTGCCTTTCCCGTAGTGGCCACAAGAGGGCAGCAGAGGGACAGCAGTTTCCATGGTTGTAGCAAATTCTCTCGATCAAAGGTCCTGGGTAGGTTCAGGGAGGGGTATAAGTGGGGGTCATCTTTGTCTTATTATCTCAGAATGTCCACGTCCTGTTGATGTCTCTTGAGATCCTGATTTAAGATGGTGTGCCCAGATCTTAAGCTCCCCAAAGACCACCAGGAGCCAGACCACGCATGCAAGAGCAAAGAGCTTTATTGGGGCTTAAATTGTCATCATCAATGCAGTCGATCAGAGAAGAGAGCCCCAAGCAGGTGCATGGCAGGATTTTTTTCTGGGGTTTGAGCAAGAACTTGGAATTCCCAGCTTAGCAGTTTGATTGGGTGACATTCAGCAAGGGCAAGCTTGTTACAAAGCTGACTAACATAACTAGCATTGAGTGAGCTCTCTGTAGACCTCAGGAATGTTTGGTCGGTGGGCTGCCCAGCACAGATGCCACACCCTGAGATAAGCTACCTTCCCATTCTTGTGGTTACCTCCAGGCTATTCCTTGGGCAGGGAATTTTGTGGTTTTCTTATTCCTGGAATTGGTGACCTATGGCCTGGGACTGATGACTTTTGGGGGAGGAGGTCAGGCCTGGTCCTTTCAAAGACGGTGATACTGTTAGCCATGGCTGTGATGCCTTGTTCCATAGGCTTGTCGAACGGCATGCATGGCTGACCATGGGCAGCGTGCTCAGTTGTGGCAGCAGCCATCTCTCCACACCCCTGATGCAGCTCCAGGTCCTTCCTGCAGCAGCTCTGTGACACAGAGGTGAAGCTGGTCTGGCGGGGGTGGGGGGCGGCAGGAGAGAGGTCTCCCCCGGGGATGAGTGCAGAGGTAGAAGAGGATGGGTTCCTTTCCGGCTGGGCTGCTCATCTGCTGCTTCAGGTACAGGGCCATCCAAGAGCAAGCAGTGTACGGCTTTGCACAGGTGCTGGGCGCTCGGACCCTTCCTGATTCCACGTGGTCGACAGCAGGAGACAAGCTGCCTGCGGTGAGGCTTGGCAGCCCGGGGGCCTGGAGGTGGCTGACTCCACACACCGCCACAGGGAAGGCAATGCTGTCGGCAGGGCTGCTTCACCCTGTCCCCAGCGTCTCTACAGTGACAGGACTCATTGCCCTCCCAGGGAAGGCACTGGACTTCCTAGTGGAAACTGGGTAGTGAGGCTGCTTAGAGCCAGAAGCGCACGGTGGTGAGGCCCAGGGTTGTCAACACTGGCATCTAGATGGAGCCTCCAGTTCAGCACCAGCAGTTCTGTTAGCGTAATGGATGGCATCTATGAGGAGTGGTTCAAGCACCCAATCCTGGCAGTTTCTCCAAGTGAGACAGATGCTTCATACCCATCCTGCTTACTAAACAGCCTTGCTGCTCTTTGTTATTTACATGGGCTTCTTTTGTTGTACTAACAATTCCAAATAAGGGCAAAACCTCTCATCTCAAGAAACCAGCGGCTGTGGGTTGGATATGACAGCTTTCTAGGACGACTGGCCAGAACCAGACCCAGAGTCCAGGGCAAGGAACAGGACAATGAGGAAAACTGAGAGTCTGGGCTGCCCCACCCCTACTTCCCTTAAGTGACAGACAAGGCAATCAAGGGGGTTCTTTGTTTTGTTTACATTTTTTTAAGATTTATTTATTATGTATACAGTATTCTGCCTGCTTGAGATTCCATTATAGATGGTTGTGAGCCACCATGTGGTTCCTGGGAATTGAACTCAGGACCTCTGGGAGAGCAGCCAGTGCTCTTAACCTCTGAGCCATCTCTCCAGCTTTGTTTTTAACCCTTATGGGAAAACAGAAACTGACAGGCTGGTATTTGGGGGTGGAAACTCTCAGGAACATTCTTTCTTGTTTCTAAAATCCTCTTGACATCCTAAAATAATCTCTGCCCAGAGATTCATGCACAGTCATCAATGGTGGTGCCCGGGATGTATTGAGAGAAAGACCAGCCAGGTAGAGAAATGTCCAGCCACCCTTGGAGAAGAACTAGCCTTACCACATTCTTTTCCTGCCCACTAGAAATACAGTTGCTAGGAAACAGGCCCAGATGGCCAGGCCAGAACCGTTTATGATCTTGGCACCTAAAGTAAACCAAGCATTTCAAAAGCTAATTTCCCTTACCCAACTCCAAGGCATGTAACTCACTGCTTGTGGTTTTTCCCTTTAAAGACCTTGTTCCCTAGACAGCCCGCTGCATTCCTCCTCTTCACCAAGGAGGTTGCTGTGACCCGGGCTTGAGCTTGTGTTAAATAAACCCTCATGTATTTGCAATGGAGTTGATTCCTGGTCTTTGGGGGGTCTCACGAACTAGGCGTAACAATGTGAGGTCACTTTGTTTTCATATTGTCAAGGAATATGACAATATTCCTTGTTTTTACATCTCTCACAGTGTGAGGTCACTTTGTTTTCACATTTCTCAAGGAATTCTGAGGATCATGGTGATTGAGGATCATTGCTGGGTACCTGGTGATCTAACTTGGTTGCACACACTGGCAGTGTCTCGTGTGGTGTTCCTGATGTCACCCTTTACCCTTTAAGAGCTTCCCACACAGCTATTTAGATAGATGATGGTGAGAATCAACTTGCTGCAGCAATTAGAGTCTACCAGGTTCCCTGAGAAATGTGATGTAACTGGGTAAACATCAGCCCCTTCCCTTGAACAAACACATAAGGAAATGTTCACTCAAAATGCAGGAAGGGAGGCAGAAGACATGGCTTAGCAATTGAGAGCACTCACGGTTCTTCTAGAGGACCACAACGAATGAAAAAAAAGAAATAAAAAATGAAAGGACATGACTGCTCCTGGGTATGGTGGAGGAGAAAGTTTACTGTGGATAAGAGGATGACCATAAGCAGACAGGGACATCTGGAAGACTCTAGAGTGGACATGACCTTGACTGAGCTGGGCCATGTGGAGAGAGCGAGAGGGAAAGTACAGGGGAGAGGAAGGAGAGGGGAACCTGGTGCTATATCCCAGAGGACAAAGGCACAAAAGGGGTGGGTAACCAAAATGGGTGGATTATACAGGGAAGGACAACCCTGCCCCCAGGGCTGGAGGGTTCAGGGTAGGTGGTGCAACCCCCCTGCGACAGGTAGGAACTGAGGGATGCTGGGAGAACCTGGTGGCCAGATCGACTTTGATATGTTAAATAGCCACATCAGCCATTTGTCCTGAATGGCAGGTTCAAGGCAACTGCAAGAGAGCTTTATTACAAGAGTGATCGAACTCGGGACCCACGTCTCACTGACACAGCAGTAGCGAATGGGACCCTGAGCTCTGAGTGAACAGGATTTTTAAAGAGAAAGTCTATAAGCAGGGGGTTTCCATGGCAGCAAGCGGGTGGGGGGGCACAAGCCTTGGTGTTACAGAATTGGGTGAAGTTTAGCAGGGCGGGGTGACCTTTTCTGAGGCACACAGAAAATGCTAAGGCATAAAATCACAATGGCTATTTTTCTAAACCATATCTGAAACACTGAAGAGAAATTTCCCACCCGATTTCCAACTGATTCCCATTGATTATTGCCAGGGAGATTGTCTCTATTTTCTACCAAGCATTTATTCTGTATTATTTCCTGGATGCTGTTGCTAGGAGAGTTAACTTTGTTTTCTGCCAGGTGTACATTCTGTGATGTTTCCTGGTACCTGAATTCAGCTCCCAGTCAAGATGGCTCCTCATTTCAAAATGCAGTTATGCTCAGGCTATCTGTACCCAGGCTGACTTAAACTCTTCAGTCCCAGGGTTTGAGACAACAGAATTTGGTTGCCATAACTCACATCAAAGTCCTTCACAAACACCTGAAATCCTAGCTCCAAGGGATGCATCGCACCATTCAGCAGGCAGTACACCCATTCATACAAACCCATAACCATCCACATGCGCTAAAAAAACAAAAATAAAATCTTTTTAAAACAGCTGGAAGGGCACAGAGCTTTTCAAACTCCCTTGTGGACGGCTGTGAAAACAATGTGAAGCCCTGCTGCCTGTGAGAAGCTTTCTCCCTGGAGGCACTGGGAAGAGGATTTGATTGGAACCACTTAATCTCCTCAGGTAGAACCAGAGGCTGCATTAAAGCCATGGCTGCTAAGCCCTTTCTGTAGCCTTCTTGCCTGAGCCCTCTGCCTATGGCAGCTGACCCTGCGTTTGAACGTGATCTAATGTCACGTACACGGATGGGTCACCTCCAACTAGGGGTAGACCTGTTGTCTCTGAGAAGAGAACCCTGTTAGCTGCCCTCGCTTACAGGGCTAAAGAATCAGCCCCAGGGAAATGTGGAGGAGGCCACTGTCCATGGGCTTTGGACATTGCCATATGTCCTGTCCCATCCCATCCTGAACCTGCTCTAACCCTCACCTTCCACGGCTCAGAAAGGATTTGAACCGAGGGATTACTCTTGGCTGAGATCTGACTGGAGAGAGTGGTCTGTCTGGTCCCCTCCCCCACGGCCTAGGGGGTCCCTTGGATGTGACCTCCTCCCTTGGGGCTCTGCAAGTGTGGAGACCGAGACACTGTGAAGTATGTCAGCAGAGGTGAGGGAGAAGCCTAGGGGGACCAGGCTAGAGATGGACGGGAAGAAAAGACTAGCATGTGCCAACATCTGGGAGGACTTCCAGGAAGATGGTGTCAGAGACAAAGCAGAACCTAGCCCTAGGCTTCTCGCTTTTGTCCTTTTTTTCTGTGACACCCGCTCTATGACCCTGAGCTTCAACGTGCCAACTGGGAGCATGGCCATTGCAATGCTTAGGCATGACGCTGGTGTCCAGTCATTCATGATGTAGGCACCACAGGCCTTGGGATGTGTAGAGGAGATGATTAGGGTAGCAGTATGCTTGTATACCAGAGTTCAGAGGATCCTGAAGCATGCTGGTAAAGAGACGGATCTTGAGTGAGTGAATGCTCGGGTGATGGCTGAGAGAGTGAATGCGGAAGGCTGAGACCTTCCCCCATCTCCGTGTCCTGGGCACAACATTGTGTTCCAGAGTCCTGCCTGAGGTGTCACAGGGCCTTCAGTGATTAACATTTGGGAATTTTGGGAATTGAGGCAGGCTGAGAAAAACAACAGGGGGCCAGAGAGGGAGGCAGGGGTCTATCCTGGGCTATGGCCACCAGCTGGGGCTTCACAAAGCACTCAGTCCGGGTAGCATGTGTGGATGGCCCCCACACCCACAGTCTCTGCTGACCATTACACACCCAGCCTTGGTGACACAGAGAGATGAACCCAAACCCAAGGGCAGCTGGCTGCCCAGTCCCAGCTCAGCCCCTGTCCATCCAGCCAAGGCCTACAGTCTAGCATTTGCCCTTGAGGTGGCGAAACTCAGCTCCTCTAGAACTGCTTCCCAAGGAGAAGGAGAAAGCACAGGATACCAAACAGGGCCAGCCTTCTGCCCTACGGAGCACACCAGAAATGGTCACATTAGATCATTTCCATCCTAGCTGTGTGGCCTTTACTGTAACAGTGAAAGGGAAATTGATCAATGATCAGTTTGGAAGGGAGTCCCGAGCAGTATAATGTGAGCGCTGGGCCTCCAGAGAGCCAGAGGATTTACAGGATAAAGAGGGGGTGCTCAGTGAAGGCCTGAGGCTGCTCAGTGAGACCAATCTAGACACTGCAGACATCGTAAAAGGATGGACAGGGGCAGAGTCACCAGCCTGTAAGGGACATCCTAAGGCAATGCCCTCCGCCACTCTCTGAGCCATTTGAAAATACACACGTCCTGCAGGTAGGGTGGGGCACTCAGAGACAGCTCTCCAAGGAAGGCCCGTTGGGACTCACTCTTCAACTCACCTTGTCAGGGATGGAAAAACTGAGAGAGTAGATTCCTAGTGTCCCAACTTTGGCTTGTAGTAGAGGTAAGGGGCATCTGAGTAGGCTGTGGACCTGAGCCTCATGAGCTTTGGTCCAGTTCCATGGGAAAGAAACAGCTTTGACATCTTGAGATCCATTCAAAACCAGCTTGTCTGCATTTTATATGTCCAGATAAGATTTCACTGTGTAGCTTTGGCTGTCCTGGAACTCTCTATGTAGGCTGCTCTGGCCTTGAACTCACAGAGCTCTGCCTGCCTCTGCCTCCTAAGTGCTGGGATTAAAGGTGTGAGTCACCAGCACCCAGCCTTAGAATTCTCTCTCAGAAGGCCTCTCATTAATTCCTACCAACCATTTAACCTTGGATTTGACATCATATCCCCCAAGAAGTTTTCATATGCCCCACAATTCTTGCTGCCTTCAAAACCAAGATATGAACCTTTTGGGAGCTGTTCCTCAATTACCCTTCAAGATCTGCTTCCTGTTTCTGGCTTTTCTTGGAATGTCCTGGCCATTTTCTGGGTGGGCTCAGGACTTCCAGCTACTGGGCCTTTGCTTGTTCCCATGGACAGAACCTCTCTCATCCATCGTGGTATCCTTGATCCAAAAGAGGCTTCAAGACCCACTTCCTCCCCCCCCAAAGAAACCCCCACAAACTCTGAGAAGCTATGGCCTTCCACCTAACAGCCTTCCTCATGGCTGCTATGTAATGAACACTTTACTGCATGCAAGACGGAGGCGCTGTCCAGAGCGTGATCTTGTCTAACCCTCTCGAGGCAAGTTTCCCTGTTGCTGTCTCTAATTTTCAGGTGTAGAAATAGCTCAAAAGTTAAGTGACTTGCTCAAGGTCACATAACTGAGATTTAAACATTTTTAGTGCTGGAGAGATGACTCGGCGGTTAAGAGCACGGACAGCATTTCTAAGGGACCAGAGTTCAATTCCCAGCACCCATATAGCAACTCACAACTGTCTATAACTCCTGTTCCAAGGGATCTGACACACATGCAGTCAAAACACGAACACACATAAAATAAAAATAAAATAAATTAAAAAAAAATGAATGTTAAACCCTGGCAAATTAGCCAGAGGGTCCCATCCTTTAGCAGCGGCACGGCACCAAGGATGTCAAAGCTCTTCCTAGGTGGCATGCAAGAACGGGACTTGGGTCTTGAAGAGTAAGCCCTGCTAGCAGACCCAGGGGGCCGAGAAAGGCAGTGCAGTTGATCATAACGTTTTGACGAATGCTGCTTGTATGGTGCTGTCACGTGTAGTGTGTGCACGAAAATTCACATGCTCACACAAACAGACGCTCACATAGGCACAGAAGCTAATGGCCAACATGTGTTTTGCTTCAACATTCGGGAGCGCCCCCCTGCGGAGCTGAGCACTGTAAGCGAAGCAGTGGTTCTGCCAGTGGACAAAAGGTCAGCCCGGGACGCGTCTGCTTTATCTCCAGATGCAAGCACTTAGGTCTTAATGATGTGTATATTTTCATATGTGGGCAGCTGACATTCCCCATGTAAACGCTTTGCAATTTCCCAATATGTAGAGTCAGCTCTTAGGAAAAGTGGAGCACCAGAGGCAAGGCTCTGGAAGAGGGGGATCCCCAGGGTTTCCCTTTCTTCTAAACAAAAGGACTTCCTTGTCCTGTTGGACCAGGATGATGGCAGCTGTTTCTTGGGGACCCTCATTTCTCCTTGGAGAGAAAAACATGGGATGGACACTCCCATGACTATATCCTGGCTTCCCCTTGACCCTTCATGAGGGGATTTCACCGGACATTAGGATTGGGGTAGGAGCGGCAGGCAATCGGGTACCCAGCAGAAGCCAGGACTGAGTATGGCTATGAGAGTTAGGGAGAAGGGCTGGCCTGACAGTTGTTGGCCCTAAGCCAAGGCCTTCTATGTGGGTTCTTCTATCCATTTATACTTCTGCTGCTCTATGGAAGGATGCTGTGATGTGGGGTTCATGGATTCTAGGCCATAGATGCGTATGGTGAGCCTTAGAGAGTTGGGAGAAAGCAGCTTGGTGTTTCATTTCTGTCTCCCAAAATGGAGTTTTCTATAAGAGACCAAATATTCAGGAAGTGGTGGACGTGACACTTGAGTTCAGGGCCACTTTCATTCCAAACCTGCAGTCTCTCCACTCTGCCTCTAAGATGAATAGCAAACAGGAATTCCTCAATATGCTTGTTGAATAAGTGTGTGTGCACATATGTGTTTGCTTACTGTGGAGAATGCTTGCCTAGCAACCACAAGGTCCTGTTTGACATGCCTGACTCCACATCTTTTTTAAAAGAATTTCCTGTTTAGACACTAGCTCTGTCTTTGTGGAGTCATCTGCTCTACCTCTGCCTCAGCGACAAACTGGGTCAGCTTTCTTAGTCAGAACTAGACGGAAAGTCGGGGTAAGTTTCAGGCACTTGCGGCTGAAGGCTAGAGAGGTCAGAGCTGCACTTCAGAGATGTTTCTTGGGCTCAGACAGTCCCCAGCCCAGGACCTGCTGTGTCTCTGTGGTTTCATTTCATATGGGACATTCCTGTCCTCGGCTTTCTAATAAACTTTTGAGTGACTGGCTGGACACCCTGCCACTTGCTGGGACCTGGAGACTGGGTGGGGAGGGCAGGAGGGGAACACGAGGGCTTGCTCTAGACTCGACTCCTGGCTCAGAGTTAGACATGCTCTCCAACCACAAACAGAAGACAGAGGGAAAGTCAGTGGACAGTAGCCCGCAGAGAGCATTTCCTTGCTCTGGGGCTGATTTAAGGCCTGGCTGACAGGAATAAAACGCACCATCCTCCCACCATCCTTTTAAATCAAAATCTCAGAGCTGAGTGTTAGAGCTGCTGCTGCCTGGCTCTCAAATCTGTCTGGGGCAGTTCCTCTTGGTCTGTGGCCAGGAAGGAGACACAACCCACAAACCCCAGACAAGAACAGATCAAAGAAGAAAGGAAGGTTTTGTTTCTGGGTGGCTGGTGAGAAATAAATTGGTCTAGCTCACAAGCAAAGTGTCCTCTGCACTGGGTAGAAGGCTGATATTTGGTGGCTGGTAGCAGGATCACCCTTCTTCTTATTCAGGGTCCTCGAGGTCAGCCCAGCAGGTGGGCTGCAAGGCCTGAGCTCTTAAATGAACCATCATCTTCCTAACATCCATAAAGTGCTCTTTTTGTTCCTTCCTTCCGTCCCTTTTAATTTTCTGTGTATGAATGTTTTGCCAGTGTGTATATGTGTGTACCAGGCACATGTTTGGTATCCTTGGGGGTCACAAGAGGGCATTGGATCTCCCTGGAACTGGAGTTAGGTAGTGAGCCATCATGTTGGCGCTGGGAAGCAAACTTGGGTCCTCCACAAGAGCAGCAAGTGCTAGTAAAAGCTGAGCCATCTCTCTAGCCCCAAGAGGCAGGATCTTGCTGTGTATAGCTCTGGCTGACTCCACACTAATCATATTCCTACTGCTTCAGCCTCCGGAGTGCTAAAGTGGGCACCACCATGCTGGCTGCTACTCATTTTCTTAAAGAGGATACTTCCCACCTCCATTAAGCTTTAGGCCTCACAACACCTGGACTTGCCCTTGCCTCTAACACAAACTTTTCACCCTCAGTCTCGCAGGCCCTTTCCAGAGGCCAATCCAGGGCCTGGCTCATGCCTCAGCAGCCTCCAAGCCTTTAGGATGATGTGCCCAACCTGCCATCTTCCTCTTTGCTTTAGGAAGATCTCAAAGGCCCAGAGTCTGAGTTCTGGGAGTCTTGGGTGTTTGAGCAACCGAAACCACCACTTTGCATCTAAATGTTGTTGGCTTTTTCTCCAACAAAGACTTGAATATATAGGCAGTAGTGATGAAAGGGAGAATCGGTCTCCTAAGATGCATGTAATTCACCCCCTTAGATGTCATGTCTGTGCCCAAGGCCCATGGGCGGGGGTTGGCGGGTGATGCATAGGAAACACCCTGACTCTGTGTTTGGAACTAACTACAACTTGTATGAGCCCCACATTTCCATCACAGTGAAGGCAGTCTGGTAATGGACTCTGAGTGGGGACCTCCCGCACCTTCCAGCTGGTGGCCCTGAGGACAGGTAAGGATTCTGTTAGGCCAAGAGTAAGCAGAGGTAGGAAACACTGTGTCATCAGTCAACTGGTGTCTGATCCAAGTTTGTCTCACGGCTCTAGGTCGTCTAAGCATCCAGCCTGCCTCCAAGTCACAGGCCTCTGCCCAGGAACTTAGCTCAACACAGCTGGATAATTAGGACTGTGAGTAGCCAACTGTGGGCAGCCTCTTGGTCCCCAGGGAGAGCTGCTTTCATCAATCACAGGTGGCTCCACGATGAGGCAAGGCCTGAGCATGGCTGAAGGTGAGGGGGTTGGCTAGGCAGTGAGGAGGTCCCTCCATCTTTTCACTTCTGGCATCTGTGCTCTGAGAAGTCTTCCAAGAAAAGTGAGGTCCTGGAAAAGTGGACTTTCTCCTTAGAGTGAATCTGTACACTGTCAATCCTGGCTATGCCAGGGAGCTGGTTCAGGGGTCAGTTTTGTTGGTGGTCAGGTTCTGAGTGGACTATGTAGTAGAGGAAAGACAACAGGCTCCAGACTTGGACAGACTGGAAGCTCATCTCAGTCCCACTCTCATAAACGTGACACTTCCAAGTGTGCAGTTCACTGGTAGGGAGTTCACACTTGCAAGCGTCTTTTCCTGAAGGTTTTCATCATCCTAAACAGAAGCCGTGTACATCAAATGCTCACTGTGTATTCCAGCCCCCAGAGAGCTCCAGTCTGGGTTATGTAAGTTTGTCTGTCCTGGCCTGACAAGGTGGCTCAACAGGTAAGGGCACCTGCCACCAATTCTGGCAAGTTAGGTTCAGTCCTTGGGACCTACACAGTGAAAGTCATGATCTGAATCCCACAGATTGTCCTCCCGCTTCTCTACATATACTCTGGCCACAGATATATGTAAGCATGTATACACAACACAGCACAGACACACACATACACACACAGAGTTACTTTTTAAATTACCTTTCAATATCTCGGAATTCCATATAAATGAACTCATACAGTATATATGGCTTATTTTACTTTTCTTTTCTTTAGCACAGTGTTCTTAAGCTTCATCCGTGTTGTAACATGTGTCAGAACTTGGTGGAATTAAGCACACTATTGGATGTATATGCTGTGTTCTGCCTATTCATTCATCTGTTGATGGATACTTCCTATACAGCAGAAGAGAAGGAAGGTGTGAAGGTGAAGTAGTTTCCCTAATCACATTCTCCTCGGCATCTCCAGACCTTCTTTTGAACACCCATTGCTCACAGGCCTGCCTCATGTGTCAATCCTGTTCCTCTTCCCAGCAGGTCAGGATGTGGTAACAGTGCAGGAAAACTACATCAGATCTTTTCTCACCTCACCTGTGCTTTGTGAACTGCCCTGTCCTGAACATGAACCACATTGCACTTCAAATGAATATCCATTTCCTGTCAAGTGCCAGCTGACAACCTCTACCACCTTGCAGGTGGGCGGGCCCCAACCCGGCTTCCTTTCTGCTCCCCAGATAGCATGCATGAGGGATATTCCCAGAAGCCCTGGGTCAGATGGATCTGCCCTGCTGCTAAACATGTGCCTGCCTGTTACATGTTCCTCATTTGAACAGCCTACCCAGGCCTAGGTCAGGAATTCACTGTGCCATCTTGGCACAGCGTATGGGATGGGCTCAGTGGAGGAATAACAGACCCTGATCCATCCTAGGGGATAGACCAAAACTACCAGGAATGACCCAATAATGACCTTTAAACTTTAGCCTGTGAGTCATGTCCTAAAGCTGGTGCTAAGTAGAAAGAGCCCCTGATCTCCCAGAGGAGGTGAGAAGTCCCAGGGTCAGAGTTCTGCAGCAGAGGGCTCTGCCAGTGCCGTCTCCTGCCTGCCCCACATGTCTCTTTTCTGAGTTGCAAATGGCCAGAGGCTAATCAGAGTCACCTGCTGTGAAGCAGCCTCATGTCCTTGTAAACATTCCTGTAAAATTTCTGTGCTTTTTAAAGAAACCAAAAATTCTCTCTACAGACCTTTGCCTTTACACAAGAGCCTTTGCCTGTCCCTGTCACTCTGGGTTCTGAACAAAGAGAAGCTCAGATGAGATGATCTCAGACAAAACTTTTCTTTCTTAGTTCCTGGGACAAGGGCCAGCTGACAGCTAGACTATGGACTGAGTGGAATGCAACTGGGCCCAGGACACAGGAACCAGGGACATGCTTCTCTGGAACGCCATGTAGCCTGTGCAAGCGTGTATGTGTGGATTTCAAAATCAGCCTTGTAATGCCAGGTTCATGAGACCCTCAGAGACCACCAGGAGATGACTCGATGCAATAGCAAGAGAGCTTTATTATGAGAGCGATCAAACTCGGGGCCCAAGTCTCACTGACGCAGCAGTAGAGAAGTGGGACCTCAAGCTCTGAGTGAACAGATTTTTAAAGGGAAAGTCTGTGAGCAGAGGGTTTCTGTAATGAGCCTGTAAGACAGCAAAGCTGTCAGGAGCAAAGTTAAGAGACATTTTTGGTGACAGTGACTGGGCAACGCCCCTGAGACATTGAGAGCTTGTAAGACAGCAGAGCTGTCAAGGATAGATAAGAAGATATTCATAGTAATAGTAACTAAGAACGCTCTTAAGGCAGCTGACGTGTGTGCGTGCGTATGAAAGAATGATAAGTTAAAGCTATGCCCTGAAAAATGTATAAAAACTGGAGCCAGAGCCCACTTGGGTGCGGCAGGCCAGACTCTTTGGTGAGTAGGCTGAGAGACTGCCACTAACCAGCCAATTCCCGAATGGCTGTTTGAAAAGCCCAGACCACCTTAACAAACCGGATCTGAAAGGACCACTTTATCAGACCGGCCCTGGAAACCGCAGCTTCCTTTGCATCCGAGGCCCATCAAGTCATCAGAAGATGCGTCTGTGGTCCGGCTGGAACTTCGAAGTTCTGGGACCTAGAAGACACCCGACACCGGAGGCAAAGTGTCCGAGCCCGCACCTGTGGCCAGGTTGTATTCCCCATAAGATGTATAATGTGCTATGAAACTCTTAGATATCTGTGTGATTTGTGTGATTAAAGCAGCATTCAAAATCATTCTGACATTGGCTTTTATCAATACCTTGCTGCCCTTTGTGGCGTCTCGGTTAGAGTCCTCCGGCATAATTAAGCGCTCGTTGACAGTTTCCATGGCAGCAATCAGGGGGGCACAAGTCTACAGAATTGGGTGAAGTTTAGCAGGGCGGGGTGACCTTTTCTGAGGCACACAATCACAATGGCTAAGGCATATAATCACAATGGCTATTTTTCTAAACCATATCTGAAACATTGGGGAGAATTTTCCCACCCGATTTCCAACTGATTCCCATTGATTATTGCCAGGGAGATTGTCTCTATTTTCTACCAAGCATTTATTCTGTATTATTTCCTGGATGCTGTTGCTAGGAGAGTTAACTTTGTTTTCTGCCAGGTGTGCATTCTGTGATATTTCCTGCTACCAGAATTCAATTCCTAGTCAAGATCTTTATTTCAAAATGGACTTATGTTCAGGCTAACTTAAACTCTTCAGCCTCAGTGCTGACTGTATGACTCACTTGTGGAAGTTACGGTAGAGAACATGGCAATTGATCACTTGCTAATTGCCCTGGTCAATGCAGTCTTTAAAAAGTACCATTATTTGTGTGTACATGCTTGTGCTCGTGTTCAGGTTGTGTGTGCGGACGGACGAATGTGAAGGTAAACAGCAATTTTGGAGAATCGATTCTCTTCTTCCATAGTGGCGTCTGGGGATGGAACTCAGGTCATTAGGCTTAGGAACAAATACCTTTACGTTCTGAGACATCTCACCAGCCCCTGCCTTAAGATTCCTTTATGCCTGGTGCTGCAGTGGTGCACACCTGTAATTCCAGGACTCTAGGAGGCAGAGGCAGGCAGATCTCTGTGAGTTTGAGGCCAGCCTGGTCTCCAAAGTGAGTCCAGGGCAGCCGAGGCTACACAGAGAAATTCAGTCTCAAAAAACCAAAAACACAACACAACAAAACAAAGCAAAAAACCAAACCAAACCAAAACCCAAACCCAAAATCCAAACCAAACCAAAACATAAAAACAAAAAAACAATTTCTTCATGAGAGAAGGACCTCCCTCCAATCCACTGACTCCAGAGAAAGCCTTTTCTCACTGTCTCAGCACATAGGCTTGGCTGGCATCATTTACAACACACAGATTCTAGGATAGTGATGTAATCAGAAAATATAAATGGGACACCTAGGAGACAGGATACTTGTCCACTAGATAAACCCATATTAGAAGAGGTACTGTTTCCAGGTGACCTTGAGTCCAGGGCCAGGCTTTGCCAACTGTCCTGTAGGTCTCTGAAGTACCACCCTCAGGCTGGGGACATGGCTCAGGTTAGGTGAAGTGCTTTGTTATCAAGCACAGAGCTCTGGGTTCGATTGACAGCACCACATTAAACCAGGTTACGGGGTGCACACCTGTAATCCCAGCACTTGGGAGATAGAGGAGGGAAGATCAGAAACTCAGGGTCATCCTTGGCTACACAATGTGTAGCCTAGGCTACTGAGATCCGGTCCCCAGCCCAAGACAACAAATGTGATTCTTGAGGGAGATCAGAATAGTAATAGAAAGACACAAAGGCAGACTGCTTAGTTCCCTGGTGAGGCAGAAGTGATCATTTTACAACCAAATTTCAGATAGCCAGACATCTCCGGAGACAGTAATCATGTGTTCTCTTCTGAGGCACAGACCTCTGAGCTGCGGCAGTGTGCGGTAGGGATAGCCCTCAGCAGCTCCCTGAACTCCAGCTGCTGTCCTTTACTTCCTTTTGGCATTTTCTTATTGTTCACGGTTGATCTCTCCTTCACCCACAAGGGTAAGCTCCCATGTGGTGAGGAGCTCCACTTGTCCGTTTCACGTGCAGCTGCCAACTGCAGAAGGCAGCCTCGCTCATAAGAGACGCCTGATAAACACACCGCCAAGCAGCTTTGGTTCCGTATCCACCAACTCTCCCTCACCCCCAGAGAAGAGGCTAGAAAAAATTAGGTCTCATCCAGATCAGGGGGTGGGAAGGCAGGAGGATTTCACACAAGTGACAAAGCTAGCGATTAAGGTCCCCAGAGAGACAGCTGAGGGAGAAACTCATCTGTCTTGAAGATGTCCATGGCAAGATTCTCTTGGCCTGTGGGTTGACACTAGTCTGAGCCTCTTTCCACTTCCTGGCCAGATGACCAAACCTTTATTTGACTTCCAAAGATGAGGGTTAGGCTGCTGCCTCTCTCTGTCTCCGAGAGGGCTGCGGAAGCCCCCTGAAGCACAAATGGGGCTGAGTTAGCCCCTTCGTCTGCTGAGCAATACACTAACGTTCCACCCCCAAACCACTGGGGACCATTTGAAAACAGCCAGAGTCAAATTCGGACTGTGGGACTGCAGAGGCCTCCCGGGTCTCCGTCACAGCTCCACCTGGTGGAAGTTCATTGGCGAGGTAGGGATGCCGAGATGGCGCTGGCTAAGCCCCTGAGTTCCCTGGGTGGAACCTAGCTGCATTGCCAAGGATGATGCCATTTCCTCCCTTCTCCCATCCAGTGAGGATGGAAGAAAAAAAGTGATTTCAGACGAGAAGTTACGCTGGCCCTGGGAAACTCAGCAAAGACTTCATGTGTAAAAGAGAAGTCCCAGAGGCTAGCCATGCTGTCAGGTGGCAACCAAGGGGACTCAAAAATTCCCAAGTCCAAACACCAAGGGGACAGGTCAGCTTCTCCAAGCAGCGGCTCTGTCAAGGGGTAAGGAGAGCATTGGACCTGCAAATACAAGAGCCAGCCTCCCGTTTCCTTTCCTAGAGACGACAGCTCTTGGTACTGGCCCAGCAAGAAGGGAGGGATGGCAACACCAGAACGAGAGCGGACATCCCTTGAGCTTTATTTACTTTCTTCTTTTCAAATGCGCTTGAAGCACCTAACAGAACACGGGGCTGGAACGTTCCGCTGGATCCTCAGCCTGACCCTGCTGTGCCTCATCGACTTCCCCGACAGGTCTCACAGCTGTAGCCACCTCGGGAGCAGCCCATGTCCTGTACTTGGTCTCTGGTCCTTGCCACCGATACAGCTGCCTCTCCCTGCTGGGTGAGAGAGCTCCCCCTAGCCCAAGGCTAACTCTTGGTTTTCCATCCCCAAGCCCAAGCCTTCCGGGTGAGCTCCAGATCTGGATGCCATCTCTCCCAGAAACCTTCAAGTGAAGGTCTATCAGGTTTCTCCAGCTGAATGCTGAAGTGGCTCAGTCTATGAAAGGAAACTCCTGACCTTCCCCTGGCATGATCTCCCCACAGCCTTAGCCTTGCTTCGCTCTCCCAGTTGCTTACATCGGAACTGCGAAGCTGTGGCAGCTAATAGTGACAGAATTTGTAAACATGAAGAAGGCAAGCTTTGAATGAGGGGTTATCTAGACTGAGTTAACTAAAATGAGAAGATTTACCCAAATAGGGTGCCACCATTCATGTGCTCCAACAGAAAGAAAGAAAGAAAGAAAGAAAGAAAGAAAGAAAGAAAGAAAGAAAGAAAAAGGGCTGGAGAGATGGCTCAGAAGTTAAAAGCACTGGGTACTCTTCCAGATGACCTGGGTTTGATTCTCAGCTCCTACATGGTGGTTAATAACTATCTGTAACTCCCGTCTCGGGGGATATGATGCCCTCTCCCAGCCTCTGAGCACATCAGGCATGCACACGGTACACAGACATGCATGGAGGCAAAGCACCCATACACAAAACTTGAAAGAAGGGGGGAAAAGAAAGAAAGAAAGAAAGAAAGAAAGAAAGAAAGAAAGAAAGAAAGAAAAGAAAGAAAGAGGGAGGGAGGGAGGGAGGGAGAGAAGAAGGGAAGGAGGGATGGAGGAAGGAAGGAAACAAGCAGGTCATGGGGTTTGATCTTGTTTTGTTTTATCTTTTAGAAGATGGCCTGATTGACCACTCTCTGCTCCCTCCCTGCTGACCAGCTGCCTTGCTTTCCTGCCACCAAGACTTCCCCACCATGCTGGATTCTAGCCTCAAGTTACAAACCAATTAAAAATCCCTACTTCCCTAAGTGGTTCTTGCCAGGTGTCCTGTTGTTCTGAAGCAGTTAACAGGAAAACCACCCCAATAATTCTTTTCCTTTTTCCTTTTCCAGTTTTCCCCCTTTCCTCCCTCTAAACGCTCCGATATGCCCCTCCTTGCTCTCTTTCAGATCATGGCTTCTTTTGCCACGAATTGCTACTGCATGAATATCACGTATATTCCTAAGTACAACCTGCTCAATCTGCACAATGTTATTCGTATGTGTGTTTTCAGGGCTGACCATGTGGTATTGGACAACCAGTTGGTGTGCTCTTCTCTGGAGAAGACCGTCTCTCTGCTTCTCAGCATTCCTTAGCTTCTGTGGCTCTTCGTGTAGAGCTGAGGCCTGGTAGGCTTTCTCCATCTACTTTGACATGTCTGTCCGTGTCGTCCTTGTTTAAGCTCGGGGTGGGAACTCACATTAGTGAGGTTTATGACATTCCTAGGAGACACAGTCACAAAACATACTCCCTGACCTTCACTCCCTCTTTTGCAGTGTTTCCTGAGCCTTAGGTGTGGGAGCGTCTTGTAGCTGAATCCATGGGCACTGGGGGTAGGACCTGGGCTAGTTACGGAAGGTTGCCAGCAGCCCACACCACTTCTGAAAAACCAGTTTATGAGGAAACTCATTCTCTCTGCTTAGGGAGGCTTAGAAAAAGTTACAACTTGCTTATAATTAATTGAAAAGGAATAAATAGTTGTGTTTTGTGTTTTTCCTCCTCCTCTTCCTTTCTCACCTCCTCCTTCTTTTCTTCTCCCAAGTGAGGCAAACCCAGTCTTCAGATGCTTCAAATTATGAAAAGTGTGCATTTCCTAGCCAAACAGGCACAGAAAGTGAGCAGTCTTCCCCAAGGCCAGGAGATGGAGCGCTAGCCAGGGGCTGTTTTGTTCTGTCAAACAGCTCACCCTGTCTTAGGGTTACTACTGCTGTGATGAAAATGATCATGATCAAAAGCAGCTTAGGGAAGACAGCATATTTGGTTTCCATATCCTGAATCACAGTTCATTGAAGGCAGCTGAGGGAGGAGCTCAAACTGGGCAGGAACCAAGATTGGAGAAGTGATGCTGAGGCCGTGGAGGTGGAGGGGTGCTGCCTGCTGGCTTGCTCCTCGTAGCTTACTCAGCCTGCTTCCTTATAGCACCCAGAAACACCAGCCAAGCTGTACAGACAATAGGCTGACCCCTCCCATATTGGCCGCCAGTTAGGAAAATGCCCTACACCTCTGCCTACCTACACCTATGGTCTCACGGAGACATTTTCTCAACTGAGGTTCCCTCCTTTCAGAGGACTCTAGCTTGTGTCAAGTTGACATGAAAATTGGGAGGACATCCTTCCTGTAACCACTGTTCCTCCTCTGAAGAGCAAAGCGCTCATTTGGGAGTGCGACCAGGACTCTTTCTAAAGCTTCTCTGAGCTTTCCCTGGTCAGGGGATGCTTGAGGTTTGACTGAAGCATGCTCCTAGAGATGTTCCCCCAGCCCTAGCCATCTGGCCTTCCATTCCGAAGCTGCCCCCAGCTGAAAGAGCTTGGGAGCAATTTCGAAAGAAGGGAGGGCTGTGTCCTTGGCCGTTATGGAGGAGCAGAGGCAACTGTCTAAAAACAAGGTTGGGGCATCTGTTTTAGCTCAGATGAAAGGCCGTTTGGTCTCTTCCATTTCACCTTCTAGGGAACATCCTCCCCCAAGTCAGGACAAATCCCCATCAAACCTTCTGGGTCTGAGATTCCAGTGCCCTGCAAGCTCTGGGGATGGCTTGTGACACACGCTGAGCCACTCAGGGTTGCCTGTCTTCCAGCCCCAGTGATAGGTTCAAGAATGGGCAAACAACTCGACCCCAGCCAATTAGCCCCTTCAGTCTCCCCATCACCACAATAAGGTCAAGCATGGATATTTGATTCAGCCAGAGCCAAGCTGGAAACCTGTTTCCTGGTCACAGCTCAGGGAGTGGCCTGTGCCTAGTCCTCACCAGTGAGGTCAGGATTGTGACCATAACGTAGTCCTGACGCTGCAGCTAGAGCTTTGTGGAAAGCACACGTCTCTTCCTGGAAAGGACTTCTTAGAAAGCATGCTCATCTCTAGGGCGTAGAGGACTTGGGGCTGATAAGATGTCTTTTCCTCCAGGCAGCTAAGGGCCAGCCTGAGGCCTGGGCATCCATGTCTGACAGGAGCTGCAAGGAATAGACTTACATTGTTCCTTTCCTGAGGAAACGGCTGGAAGGTGGGAGCTATCTTAGTAGGACCCCACAGACTTTAAGTATGGTATGTAGAAATCGCTCCCAACTGTGGCTTTCTCTTTAGCGAATACTTTGATCGACATGGATGACCCACGTGCCAAGCCCACCTCTACTTGGCCCCTTTGTAAGTGCTTCAGTGTCCCAGACCAGCTCTGGACTTGTGGCTTAACTCTGCCCTTCAGTGTGGGCACAGGCTCTACATCTCTAGGCACAGATGGTTCATAAGTAGCTATACCAAGAAGGATTTAGCTTTGGTGTATGCCAGGATTAAAGAGGGTGGGGAGGAGGGCTTCCTGGTTGGAAGGGGCACCGGGGGTGCATGCGGTTGAGCAGACATGATGGTGATAGTTACGAAATGGCATTCATCTGTTGGCACCAGACCCTGCCCATTGCTCACTGCCCCCCCCTTACAGGGAAGAAAAAAAAAACAAAAAACTTTCATACTTTCCTCCAACCAAGCAGCAAATTACCAGAACCAGAGAAATTACCATGAGTCCCACAGTTTTACTCAACTATGGGAGAGAGAACAGTATCTCTTATTTGATTTGAGGGAGATAACCGCTCATTTCTGAGAGCAATTATGAGATTTCATGTCCGGGATTGTGACACCTTAAGGATTCATCTGGCAGGCTTGCTTCCCCTGCAGGTGTTTGCTGTCAATATAGAAACACTGCTGATATAAACACAGGTGCAGTCAACACATGTGACCCTGATCCAAACTCTCAGGTGCTGCCTCAGTGCCTCTTCCAGCCCTACAGAAGATCCCAGGAGAGAAAGCCGCTTACCAGACGGTCAGGAAGGGACAAGAGAACCAGTGATTTTCTTCCAACAGAGGAGACAGTTATCCTTATTTGCAAAAGCCAAGCGTAACACTTGCAGCTTCTTTAGGAATGGATGAGTCATGATGGGAGAACACGGACATGGTCTGGGTGATGGGAGAAAGCTCAAGTCAAAGTTCTCAGCAAGAACCAATGTAAGGGCAGCTACTTTCTGCCCTTCCTGCCGAGTCCGATGACCGCAAAGCTGGAGGCATGAGGAGCTGTGCAGCACGGCGTTGGAGTAGACCCTCTCTGAAGCGTCATAGCGACAGCTGTGCTACTGGCTAGGCTTTCATGGACATGCCCACCCTCTGTTCCCCAGGGTAGCCTGGCAAGCTCAAGAGGGCAGAAGCCTTTTCTCTCTGTCTCTCCACCTGGAGAACCTGGAAAGCCATACACACAGACACATGTGCGCTGCACACACACATACATACACACCACACACTTACATCCTATACACATACACGCCCCACATATATATGCACACGCATACACACACAACCCACATACATGCACACACATACACATATATGCACACACACTAATACACATGTATGTATACCCATATCCTACACATACCCATATGAACACACACCGTGCACATGCACACACACACAGAGGAGGGCCACCTCTTGTACACCCTGAAATCTTGCTTCAATGTAGCAAAGCACCGGAGCATTCCCGTTTTGTTCTTTTGCTTCCTTTAGTCCCCATCAAACTCTCTTCTCAGACTTCTTGCTTCTAGAAGGTCCCTTTAATTTTAATGGGACCTGAATTCAGGGTCCAGTACGTGGCCACGGCAGCGAGCCACAAAGTAGACCTGGAGGAGGGGCTTAAAGAAAGCATCAGGTGCTTTGGGGGTGAGGGCCAGGCATGGAGGTGCCAACAGCGACTCCTGTTAAGCAAGGGAATGGATTTACCCAGTGCTAAGCGTAGCTGCCTGTACCCATGTTCAAGCACATAGCAAGCTTCTTTCCTCTCTGTCTTCGCAGGTCAGCCTGACCTGTGTGTGTGTGTGTGTGTGTGTGTGTGTGTGTGTGTGCGCGCACGCGCGCGTGTGAACTCGCGTGTGTGGGGGAGGCAGGTGTGTATGTGATGTTGAGGGCACCAGCACGCTGGACCCCTGGCACCCGCAGTGCTGGGGCCAGTCTGGAATGGAGGGCACTTGCAGAAAAGGGGGGAAAAAGTTCCAGCGCTTTCTGGAGGCGGGGGTGGGGGTGGGGAGCTGCGGTGGGATGAGGGAGGAGGAGGGGGAGGGTGGGGAGGCATGGGAGGCCCGGCCCCTAGCAGCCTCTCCACACCCTTGACTAGACTCAGAAAGAGGTAAACTTGATGGTCGGCTCACTCAAGCTTGTACCCCAATGGGCTGGCAGTAACTAACAACGAACGGTTCTAGGACCCTAGAGTGAGTGTGAGGCCATCCTGACCTACACAGCAAGCTCTGGGCTTCACAGTGAAGACAGACTTGTGAGGAGCTGGTGGTCCGTATTTGAATGGCGATGAGGGGGACCCATGGACCTAGAACCTTAAACGTACCCGCTTAGAGTGTGGTGATTTAGCGGAGAACAGGAGACCCAGAGAACTGCCAGACTCAGTAGGTCGAATTAAGAGTGCTGAGCTCTGTTACGAATGCAAACAACTGCCGTTTTCTTCAGCACTGCCGACCAAAATAAACTTCAGTCTCTGTAACTTGTATGTGTGTATTTTTATTTCTTTAAGCTAAAGGATTTTCCTGAGTTTAAAATCAAATGCATTCCAGGTATAGTGTTGCATGCCTGTAATCCCAGCACTAGGGAGGCAGAGGCAGGTTCAAGGCCAGTGGTCTACATGGTGAGACCCTGTCTCAAAAAAAAAAATTAAATTAAATGTGTTTATGGAATCTTCACATCATAGTCTATTATGAAATACTGGCCAGTTTTCCACTTCTTGAAACACTTTTGGGCTGCACAAGCTAGTAATTTCCTTTTAGCCGCAGTGAAGATCTGAATAGTGCAACAGACAAGAGCAATGGAGGTCTAGCCACCAGCATTAAGGACATGACCATTATGACACTCTTCATTGATAGATACCAAAATGGCATATTACCTGTATTCTTGAAAAGCATTTAGTTAAGCCAAATATCATACCGTTAAGCCATTTTCTAGGTGCTATTGAGCAATAATAACAGTTTAGGGCAGGAAAAATGGCCTTGATGATAAAGACCCTCTCCCTCTCCTGTAAATAAATAACAAAGATATAAGTGTGTGTAGGTATATGTGAGAACAAAACACAGGAGAGCACACAGGTGTGCTTCTTCCAGAATGAAAATAAACCAATTATGATGGAGGAACACCCTTTCCTTCAAGGTCAGTGATATTTTTAAATATCAGATATTATGACGGTGTTTAAATTTTACCATTCTTATTATTATGTTTGTTTGTTTTTTGAGACAGAGGTTCACTCTGTAGACCAAGCTTGCAGATAAACCACAGAAAGTACTCCGTGTAAAGAAAAACTAGGGAATCCAAAAAAGAAAGAGATGCGTGAAGGAAACAACAGGGCTTGCTGTGCTCGGTCACTCCTCCACTGGAGTTGAGGGGAGCTCTTGCCACCTCGTGTTCATCTTAGGCAACAACTACTAATTAGGTTTTGAATTCCTGGCCAATGCCTAGAGCAATTAAAAACAAGGAAATCATGAAATTTGCATGCAAATGGATGGAACTAGAAAAGATCATCCTGAGTGAGGTATCCCAGAAGCAGAAAGACACACATGGTGTATACTCACTTATAAGTGGATATTGGACATATAATATAGGATAAACCTATACCTAAGGAAGCTAAGGAAGATGGAGAACCCTGGGTAAGATGTTCAATCCTCATTCAGAAAGGCAAATGGGATGGACATTGGAAGAGGGAGAAAACAGGGAAGAGGACAGGAGCCTACCACAGAGGGCCTCTGAAAGACTCTACCCAGCAGATGCTGAAGCTCATAGCCAAACTTTGGGCAGAGTGCAGGGAATGTTATGAAAGAAGGGGGAGATAGAAAGACCTGGAGGGGATGGGAGTTCCAGCAGGAGATCAGAGGTCTTTTCTAAGACCTCTGAAAAGCCCAGGGGTCTTTTCTGAGACTGAAATGCCAACAAAGGACAATTCATGGATATAACCTAGAACCCAAGAGGGTTCCCTAGTAAGGAAAACAGGAGCTGTTTCTGACATGAACTCAGTGGCTGCCTTTTTGATCACCTTCCCCTGAGGGGGAGCAGCCACAGAGGAAGATAATGCAGCCAGTCCTGATGAGACCTGATAGGCTAGGGTCAGATGGAAGGGGAGGAGGACCTCCCCTATCAGTGGACTGGGAGAGAGAAATGGGAGAAGAGGAAGGGAGGGTGAGATTGGGAGGGATGAGGGAGGGTGCTACAGCTGGGATATTGTATGTAATAAATAAAAAAAAATAAATAAAAGGAAAAAAGAATACATAGGGAGCCCCTCTCTCAGAAAAATGAATGCATAATGAGGCAATACGTAAACACATGCAAAACTGAAAACAAACAAACAAACATGGAGTAGAGGGGTGGGGCGGGGCGGGGCATGGAGTAGGAAAGGGGCCGAGGGGGTGGTAGGTAAGAAGTAGAACAAGATTTATTCAACATGGCCAGGATGGGAAGAGGGCCAGAGAGATCCTATCAGGCCTGTCTCCCTTTCCTCCCTCTCACCATAAAAAAGGAACGGGCAAAAGAGCTACTATTGATTATTAGTGATAGACAATAATAATATAGTAATATAATATTAATAAACTTAAAATCACCTTGAGGTTCTCACTGCTTTCAAGGCAGCACTCAGGAGGGAGTCCTAGGCCAGGCAGTGAGATGATTTGTCTGCAGACCTGAGTGTAAAGATGGTAGGACAATCCATAGGGCTTGCCGGCTTCCAGATAAAATCTACTCAAATTAAATTACGAAGTAAAATCAGATCAGCTAAAATACACCTGGGCTTGAAGTTTCCTCAGAAAGCTGGAGATAGCTGAATTTGGGAATCAGCATGAATGCTTCTGTTCCCTGCTCCCTATGGTGATACAATGTTCTGGAAATAGCTCTTACATTCCAAGAGACTGGAGCTTTTGCAGGACCTCATAGCCAGAGTTACAGTTCACCTTGCAGTCACTTATGACTTTTACCCTGGTGTGTACTCAACCTGTTGGCTTAACCTGCCTTTAGAACAATGTTGCAACCAGCATTACTCCCTTGGATTTCCAATGTAACCAATTTTTAGAACCTAAGCTTGGTGTAGAAGAAACAAACAAACAAAAGCAATAACAATGATGTTATAAAGGACTCACTCTAAGGGGAGCAGGGGCTGCCTCTGTCATGGACTGTGTTGCCTGCTCTTTGATCACTTGCCCCTGGTGATTCAGCCTTGCAGGCCACAGAGGAAGAGGATCCAGGCAATTTTGATAAGCTAGGGTCAGATGGCAGGGGAGGAGGACTCCCCCTTTCAGTGGACTAGGGGAAGAAAACTGGGGTGGGAGTGAGACTGGGAGATGACGGAGTGGGCTACAATCGGGATATAAAATGAAAAAAATTGTAAAATTTTTTTTAAGTTTTTTTTTTTTTTTCCTCTACAATGGCTGTTTGGCTGTTGCTTATCCTCATCCCTTATCATTAAGCATTAAACTCTGTTTTGTGCACCACACTCTGAATTCACTTCACAGAGAACACAAAGGACTGGGACACCGAGGGGAAACCGGAGCCAGCTCCAGTCACAGCAGCAGTTTAAGGACCTTTGCTACCCTAATCTCTCAGTCAGACATTTCTGCTCAATTCTGCATTAAGAACTATTTTCTCCAGAACAAGGTTGATTTGACTTGAACTTGTTACTTCTCTTTCCTTCCAAGGCAGAAGACATCAAAACTAAGAATAACTAAACAAATTAGGGCCACTGGAATGTCACCATAAAATCACCAGCCTTCAGGTTGTTGTTTTTAAAATGTCCTCAAGCTGTTAGCTCTTTCTTGCTTGCTGCTCTGCTTTCTTCTCTATAAAGCCCTTCCACACAGCTGACAGCTTTTGTTGCCATTAGCCTCTTTGTTTCCTTGACTTTCTAAATAAGTATTTTTCTTTGCCTCAGTACTTTTCCCTCAGTCACTGGGTTTTTCAAGTAGCAAGTAGACAGTTTGGTTCACTAACACCCCGAGAAGGGCTTCTCTGCCCTTTAGCTTTCCCCAAATTAGGACATTATTTCTACAAGGCCTCTAAGGATCCTTGGGGGTAAGGATCCCCAACTCAAGAGGTTGCAGTAGTGTCAGAAAACAGTATAACCTAGGGGGAAGGTCTTTTCATGGGGAGAGCTCCATGGATAGAGGAGGAGAATCTAAGCCAGGGGCTTTCTTGTCCTCTAAACTCACCCCTTTCTCTTTGTTCCCTTTCTCCTTCCCACCTAGTTTAGGAAACTGTCCCTAACATAGGAATTTGCCAAAAGCAGTAGCAGCTTTTTCTTCTCCTTCTCCTCTTCTCCTTCTCCTTCTCCTTCCCCTCCTCCTCCTCCTCCTCCTCCTCCTCCTCCTCCTCCTCCTCCTCCTCCTCCTTTTCTTTAAACCAGAAAATAAAATATCATAATTCCTTAGCCTGGCATTCTTGAATAACAACTGCCCCCAACTCTGATCCCAGCTAACAACTCCACCCTGGAAACTTGTGATTCTCAAGGACTGCTGGCTTCATCATGAACTGCATCTAGGGGCACCCTTCCAACCCATGCCACTATATCTGACCCCATACAGAGTCTAAGGCTGAGACAAACACTAGCACTTTTGTGAAAAATTGAGTCTTCAGGAAGAATGAAAAATGCGAAGGTTACAAACATTGTGTTTTTATTTTGTTTTGGTTTGCCTTTGAGATTTTTTGTTTGTTTTTTTATTTTTTTATTATTATTAATTACACTTTATTCATTTTGTATTCTTTGTTTGTTTTTTGAGTTTGTTTGTTTTTGCTTTTCAAGACAAGATTTCTGTGTAGCCTTGGCTGTCCTGAAACTCACTCTGTAGACCAGACTGGCCTCAAACTTCGAGGTCTGCCTGCCTCTGCCTCCCCAATGCTGGAATTAAAGGTGTGCACCACCATGGCCTTCATGTTATATTTTTTTTATGCCAGCTTCTGAGAAGAACTAAACCCTGAAGCCAGTTTCTGTACATGAATTCACCAGGAGGACTTACTCGGAATGCAAGTTTGTAACTGTGAGATCTTGAGTTACTTGTTTCTCTGGCTTTCAGTTTCTCCATCTGAAAAATGGAAATGATGTCAGTACATACCAGATAAGGTGAG
Organism: Psammomys obesus; assembly: GCF_907164565.1. Lineage (NCBI taxonomy): Eukaryota > Metazoa > Chordata > Mammalia > Rodentia > Muridae > Psammomys > Psammomys obesus. The sequence continues at coordinate 85,913 of NW_026590767.1, read as the reverse complement.
GGTGAGGGCTAAACTGTAGATGTCTAAGTCAGATTTGGTAAGTGGTACATGCTATTTGTGTGTGTGTGTGTGTGTGTGTGTGTGTGTGTGTGTGTAAGAGAGATGTGCCTATACACCATGGTGTTCATATGGACATCAAATGATAACTTGAAGGAATCATTTCTCTCCTCCTACCATGAGGGTCCCAGGGATTGAACTCAGGTCATCAGGCTTGGCATCAAGTACCACTGAGCCATCTTGCCAGCCCAGGACATAACTATTTAGATGTTACACATGATTTGGAGATAGTGGCAAGTATTCAGAGTTACCTTTGTTCCGCTGATGCAAAGACATAATTTCATTTTTCTTTATAGCTGAAAAAGCTCCACTATGTATATATCCTACATTTTGTAAAAGAATTTTTATAAAGATAAATGCTTAATACATGCTTGGGAAAAGTGTCCGGCATAAAAGAACACATGTAGCATAAACTTTGCTTTTGAGAACAGGTTCTTGTTTGGCTATATCCTGGGACTGGCATTTACCTTGATTCTCCTTCCTCTGCCTCTGGAATGTGGGATGGTGGCCGGGCTTCTAAACTGCTCTTACTATGGCAGCTGTGGATTGGAGATACAATGTCTTACATTGCATATGATGTAAAAGGTGCCCGTTATGTAATGGGGTTCAGTAAGTGTTAGTTTCCTTAGAACTTCCGGACTGGTTTTGGGGTTAGAGAGGAAAGGGTAAGCATGTGCTTCTGGTTTGTTGTTTGCATTTTATGGCTTCAGTTATCTAGTTTTTTTCCTCGGTATCTCTATCTTTCTAACTCCTCACCACCCACCTTCTCCACCCCAGGATGACTTATCATGCTCCTTCAGGACCTCAGTGCGGGGCGTTTCCTTCTCAAGCTAACTCCTGACTGCCCACATCTAGCTTAGTGCAGAGGACACACAAACCCCGGAGAGTGTGGGTGAGGCCAGCTCAGCACTGACAGACTTGAAGGTGAGCCCATGTTGGTAGAAATGTGACTTCAGCACAGAGCAGAGCTCAAAAAGTCTAGGAAAGGGGTTTGGGTTCTATTCCTTATATTTCTCTCAGATATAAGGAATGTTAACTGGGGTGGGGGGTGGTGAGAGGATTGGGGAGGCTACTCAGGCATGGGAGAAGAGGATTAATCTCACCTCTTTCTTAAACTGACAGATGGCCCCTTTTCAGACCAATAAGGATCTGATCGCTACAGGAATAAGGGAGTTTAACGTTCTGCTGAATCAGCAGGTAAGCTCGTGTCCTGTTTCAAAGAACAGAGATGGAGAGAGTGTGTGTGAGAAGGACAAAGAAGGCTCGTTTGAAACTGTAAGGGCAATGGTGACATTGGTCCAAATATCTAGAAAGAGGGAGTGTAACTCCAAGAAAAGAGGTTGTGAGCATTTATAAGACCAACCGGGCGCTCCACATGGCTGGCCATATTCTCCCTCACCAACTCTCTCCCTTCTCTCCCCTCCCCCCCAGGTCTTTTCTGATCCTCTCATCCCCGAGGAAAACATGGTCACTGTGGTTGATGACTGGGTAAACTTGTACATCAACTATTACAAGAAGCACATGCTTGGGGAGCAGCAGGAGCAAGACAAGACTCTGAAAGAGCTCCAGCAGGAGCTGAGTGCTTTGGGCAGCCAGTTTCTGACCAAATACAGGACCTTTCTGAAGTCCAAAGATCCCCCAAGCAGTGAAGTGCCTTCCTCATAGCATCAAGGCTCAGGGCATCACGTCTAAGAAGCCTGAAGCCTTGGCTCTGTGTTGTGTCTTCATCCCATGGTGTTGCTGTGCCTTGACATCCCAATAAAGACCAATACTAATTCTGATTTAAAAGACTCCTGGCTCTTTCCTCCATTGTTTCTGGATGTGGGAGCATTTGATCCCCCCTTCTTAATTAAGCACTCTAAAAAATGGTTTTAGGGATCTAATTCAGTACAGCAGAGGTTGGCAGCTCTAAGAAAACACCGGATAATGCTAGACTAGGATGTATGTTCAGCCAGTCAGATTAAAGACAAAGCTCTGGATGAGGAAGGTGATAGGAAGAAGAACAGATAGAAGTCCTCCATAAATTGTGACTCCCGACCTGCTTGTCGAGCAGGAAGCCTGGGTCATCTTTGCCAGATCTTCTGTTTTGGTATTTCCGTCTCCCTCCTTTAGCTCCAGCTTGACAATATTCTAGGACCATCTATTACAAAGCAACCTCCTAGACACTCTGAGGAGTATTGTGGTCATTTGGAGTGGATAGGCTGTTGGGAACCATTGAGTGCATCTCTTATACATCAGGTGGGAAATGCCTTACCATGGGCTCCATCACCACCCAGTAGAGATCCCAGGTCTCAGAAGCAGAAGCAGTGAGCTTCCCCACTTGGCTGTCTCCTGTCACTCATGGACTAAAGGCATCCCCCACTTTTTTTTTTTTTTTTGAGCTTCAGGCTTTTTACTTTAGGAAGTTTAGGTGGCTCTAGAGCCAGGTTAGTCTCTGTATCTTAGAAGGAAAAAAAAAATGAAGCAAAAATGTTAAGACCATAGTTCAGTCTCCTGACAACACAAACAGGAAGCATGGGGCAGTGGTGGGGTGTGAGGGGAGAGTGCTTTCATGTCGTTTTCCACGGTTCCTTTCCAGTGGGAACATTTGAGGAGATTAAGGTGCATCTATGAAGCCCAATATCTGAGAGAGAGAGAGAAAGAGAGAAAGAGAAAGAGAAAGAAAGAGAGAAAAAGAAAGAATTGAGGGGTAGATCTGGTTCAAAGTAAGAGGGAACCAGCGCAGTGTCCCAGGCACCCTTCCAATTTTGAGCCCCACTACCCCCCGACTTACTGGGAGTGACAGTGTTTCAGGGAAGCAGGGTGCATGCCCTTCTGAGGATGATTGCTTTTGATGGAGGCTGGACACTTTTCCTTGGATCCCTTGGCAAATCTGTTAATGTGAATCCAGTACCTTTGCACAGAGGACAGTAAACAGTTTCACCCAAGGTCGGGACCTGGAGTAGAATTAAGTGGGTTCAGGAGTCACTGAGGAGCCAGATAAAGAAGTCACTGTATTTACATTGTTGCTCTGCACAGTGTCCCTGCAGAGACTACTCAGAAGGCAATCTCTTGAGAAGCCTTGGCTTGCTATTTAACCTCCCTCCTCAAGCACTGAGACCAGGGAAGAAAATAAATCACTAGGTATGTCTAGTGAGGTGAACAACTAAACACCAACCATTCCATAAACTACGCATTTGAGAAGGTGCCTTTTAATTGTGTCCATGTTCATACATTCCTATCCTGAATGTGTTTAGTCATAAGTCTACCTAGAAGACAATCTAGAAGGCTCTGAGCTTTGTCTTTAGAGGTGGTGGGATCTCTAGTAGTCCAAAACAATAAAATAAGTAAGATGAAAATAAAGCTATGAATCAGAGCATATCTCAGATCCATTACTGAAGAAAAGCTAAGCAAACTCGAGCTGAAAGAATGAAGATGCTTTGTGATGTCAGCTCTTGAACCAATTGTAGAGAAGAGGTGACAGGCAGGAGGTGAGATGGAGCTACAGTCACACTGTATCTGCCCCCTGCAGTGAGCCCTGAACAAAGGCTGACTCTGAACTCGAACTGCACCGTCAGCTCTGATACGACTCCCCACCTGACTTTCACTCTGATCACGACAGACACCTGGCCCTCACGATGTCCCTGGACTGCACACAGATATTGTAGTCACACTTATCTTGATGTAGAAGTCTATCTGACATGATTCTAACTCTCAACCTGACTGTTTTTTTTCTTTAGAGAAATCAAGTTTCATAAAAATTTTACTTGAAAAATAAAGTTATACAAAATATTACTGTTAGACTTAAAATTTTCCATAAGGTTCATGAAGCTTCTTATCTTAAAGGTTATGGTATGACATTTGAATGAAGGGATTTTCAAAGAGCCAGCTAACTTCAAAACCTACAAGAGATATAGATATTTTTCAAGTGCCTTTAAGATATGAAAGCAAGTCATATAATATTGTATCTGTTTGAAAATGGTACGCATGACAAGCTCATCACAGCTCTACAAAGCTGCCTGCTTTCTGTTGTAAACACAAGAAACAACGAAGATGACAGCATTCTCTGAAAAGTAATTCCAAACGCTGCCACTGCATCCCAACACCAATTCAGACAGTACTCAGTCAACAAAGACAGCAAACCACTAAAGGGTTCACATTTGCTCTGACCTTTAAGACACCCCCAGTTAAAGGTAAGCAGGCCGAGCAGGGCTCCTCATTTCCAACACCTTGTGACCGCTCACAGAATATGCCTGAAAATGCAATCCCAGGCTTCAGAGTTCAAAACTCGTTCCTTCTCTTGTTCCTCTGTTGTAACCTGGCAGCCGGGAACTGCCAAACACTTTGTAGCTTCTTCTGATGTTTCTGACAGAACTTCCCTCTTTGGAATGGTCAGGACAGGATGAGCAATGGCTGCTCTAGAAAAAAACCTTAGATACCCTTGCTAAGGGCAAAGGTTTCTTCTGATTTTTTTTGGATTTCTTCTTCCAAAATGCTCTTGCTGGCCTCACTGGACTGTGCTATATTAATTAATTAATAAACATTAATTTAACAAATAATTTACTAATCCACAAATAATAATCAATAAATAACCAATTTGATAATTAATAAAGATTAATTACTTATTAGCCACTAACAAATATTAAGCCATTATTAATAATTAACAAATAAACATTAATATATTAAATAAACAATATCAACTTTTAATTAATAATTAATTAAGAATTGATATTGATTCATTAATTGATATTAATGGAATGCACCTTTCCTGACCTGCACTCATTTTCTAGTGAGAAAAGAGTGAGGCATATAACAGAATTTTCTGGTCATGATGGTAGTCAACAAGCATATAGCTGTAATACACAAAATAATAGTGAGAGTACAATGCTTCAGCTGTCAACAATTACAAATACCACGTGTTTGTGCAATGCACTGTGTTAGGTGTTGTTTCTCCTTTGTTTCACGCTTTGCATCCTTGTGGCCAGCCCAAGGATGTGCTGGAAGTGCTCCTGCTGATTCTGAGAGCAGTCATTATAGATAACAATAGTTCCTTCCTAAATCAGCCAGTTTCTTTTCTCAGCTATAAGAACAATTACATGTATTTTTCAATTCTGAGGATGGGAAGGGTAAGCATCCATCGACCAGCGTGCCAGGCTGCATGTGGTCTATTACCCGTTATTAAATAATATGTTTGAATTTTTATTAAAAGCTAAAGAAATACAGATGGATCCATTTGGAGTTTCGTAGCACCACCAAAAGCAAAGAAATAAAACTCAGATGTGAGATGTTATATGCCAAGCTTTGCCTTCTTCTGTACCTACGGGAGTGGGGAGGGAGTTAGAAATCTTTTTTTTTTTTTTTTTCATTCTTTCTTGTTTTTTGTTTGTTTGTTTCAAGACAGAGTTTCTCTGTGTGTTCCTGGCTATCCAGGCTGGCTTGAACTCAGAGAACTGCCTGCCTCTGCCTCCCAAGTGCTGGGATTAAAAGCATGTGGCCTCACTACCTGGAGAAATGATTATTTTTTAACCAGAACATTTTCCAGAGTGTGTAATGTAAACAGCAGAAACAGGAAGTGATTTTGTCAGCTGGTTTTCCAAAAGTGAAGATATAACGTTCACTCCCAGCCACCACTGGGCATAGCAAAGCAAAGAGGTGGAAATGCCTTCTGGAATGACGAAGCTTCTTATCAGTCCGTGTCCAGTCCATCTCCGGTAGATGTGCTATGCTCTTCTTCCCACGCAAACACCGCAGTCAGGCATGAGACACGGAAAATTAAAAAGAAGGAAGAATGTATGTTCTGTGAATACTTTAATTCAAATTAAAGTATTTAAAGTATTTAAAAATTAAAAGATGCAAATACTTAAGGACTTTGAAAAGGCTTTCAGTTAAACAATAGAAAAACAGGAAAAAGAAATGCAAAAAAGAAAGAAAAAATTAAAAAATGTGATGTTTTAGCAACTCAAGCCTCCAAAAAAACCACAAACTAGAAAAACTCAGGTTTGTATATTGCCCTTTCTTTGGCTTAAATGCCGCCACCAAGGTCATGTTCAATCTACAAGGTTACTGAACACAAAGCGGAAGAGCACAGCTCAGTAGCACCCGACGTATGTTCCCCTCGATGCTGTGAACTCATTGGTAAATGGTGTTGTCAGTCCTTAGTGTTCCAGTAGAGCTGATCTAATTGCAGCCTTACACAAACAACACGCCTTCTCAACGAGAGATTCCCTCCACACAGAGAGAAACGAAGGAAAACTCTTGGCGTAGGCACCTGGCCCACTGGGGCTGATGCCGAAACAAGAGTCAGCCCCCAGCCGAAGATGTCATTAGCGCATACCTGCCTTGGGCTGATGTTTTCCATGTACGCTGTCATCCTACTTCTCCTTTGGCTCTGGCCCCAGGTTACACTCTCAACAGTTTTAGCAGGAGACTGCCAGTCTGGCCACTTAGGCATATGGGAGATTTACACAGCAAAGATACCCCATATTGCCGGAATGATTTTAGGTACCAGTGCTGTTCTTTTCCAATAGTTGTTACCCAGGCCCATCTTGCCCATCTGGCCCAACTGGGTGTACTCTCAAGGGGCGGGAATGGTCAAAGGTCAGGGGGACCATTTGCATCGCCCAGCATGTCTAGAGGGGCTGTTATGTGATGTCTCTACACGAGCACACAGCCTTGACTGAGGTGCTCAGGCTCTTTCCTCAGCCCTAGCCCCCCTCCGTTCTTGGCAGAGCTTTTACCCTTTCTTAATAGGCTGTCTACTTCTATTCCAGGCCTAATTTACAAGGCATGATTTTTCTCCATCTCTCCTCTTGGTAGTTGACAGGATTTCCACACAACCTGTCCTATGTGTTCCTGGTAAACTAATAAAACTGTCCTCAAGATTCCTGTTCATTCCATTTCTAAATTCTTTTATTAAAAAATATTTTATTATGTGTGTGTGCATGTGTGTGTGTGTGTGTGTGTGTGTGTAGGTGCACACCCGTGTGTTTGTCTGAGGAGGCTGAAAGAGGGTGTCTAGTTCACCTGACCCGAGTGCTGGGAACCGAACGCTGATCTTCCGGAAGAACATTAAGCCTTCTCTCAGCTTCCATTTTTTTTTTTTTTTTCCAATAAGGAGACCAAGACATTCTCTTGGGAACCTTGGTTTCCTCAGTAACAAAACAACAACATATGTTGGCAAAGAACCCTTTCTGCTGCTGCTGAGAATGTAAACTGGTGTGGCTGCTGTGAGAATCAAAGGAAAAACTGGAACTGCTGTATGATTACAGCTCTACCACTTGCAGCTGCGCGCAGGGCCTTAGGTCCTTCCACAAACATGCTGGCGCGTCTCTGTTTACTGCTGCAGTGTCTGCAACAGCTAAGAAGCGGAATCAGTCTGGATCTCCATCAATAGGCAACTGGGCCACAAAATGTGGAATTACAGTGGAATTTTATTCACCCATAAAGAAAAGTGAAATCATGACACTTGCGGGAGCATGAGTTGAAGACTGTGTCAGAAAGACACAGGTCCCGTGTCTTCTCTCATTATGCAAGTCCTAGATTTGAATTTTTGTATTTGTGTATGTGGAGGGAGGGAGGTATAGGTCATGAAGTTAGAAATGGGACCATGAAGACGGGGGGGGGGGGGGGGGGGGGGAGTGTGAGGGGGGGGGGGGGGGGGGAAAGGAGGGGACAAAAGCGGGAACGGGGGGGGGAGGGGGGGTGGGGTGGAGCTCGGGGTGCGTGAGTGAGTGAGTGTCTGTCCAGCAGGAGTCCGGCAGGGGAACTGGGGAGGCAATGGTAAACAGGAACAACAGGGACAAAGTACGCATGAGACGGCCGTAATGAAGCGCATTAAGTCACAAGCTAATTTTCAAATTTTCAAAAACCATATTGTCCCTGGCCTCACAGCCAAAAACAGGCACCTGCGTCCCAGAGAGGGATACTCTTCACTCACACAACTAGAAGTTTGAGATCTGAGTGGAGTCTCGACCACAACTATTTCCCGGGAGGGCATCATTCCCTCTCCCGATTACTGGAGTTCAGGGTCAACGGGCTCCCCCATTGCTCCTAAGGACCAAAGCACGGCAGACAGGCAAGGTCCGTCCTGGGGTGCGTCCCAGGAAGGCAGGGCACACGACAACCTCATTTCTAAGTTGTTGAAAGAGTATTGCCCCTCCGCGGCCGCCGTAGCCAAACAGGAAATGTTGTTCCTGTGGCTTTTGCCGCGTTGGATGGACTCGGCCTTGGAGATGGCTGACGCCGCGAGCCTGCGGGCCCCGCTGTGCACGGAGCAGTTCGGCTCCGGAGCCCCGCGCGGCTGCCGTGCTGCCGCCGACGGGAGCCTGCACTGGGAAGGGGCTCCGCGCCGGGGCTGGCTGTCCCGGGCCCCGACGGCGAAGCCCGGGCAGGACGCGGGTGGTGGCGGGGCGCCCTGGGCAGCGCTGCCCGTTCTTTCCGGCCTCCGAGCCGTGCTGCTGCCTCGGGGCTTCCCTGACAGCGTCAGCCCGGACTACCTGCCGTACCAGCTGTGGGATTCCGTGCAGGTCCGGCCGGACGACGCCGTGCGGGGACGGGCAGGGGGCGGTTTATGGCCGAGGACCCAGCGAACAGGCCACTGCATCTGCATTTGCACGTGGGAGGCTGGGGCGCAGCACCAGTGAGGTCTGGAGTAGCGTTGTGAGCCCTGTGCTCCTGCGACCCCTCCTCACGCCGCTTCTTTTCTCCCCAGGCCTTTGCTTCCAGCCTCTCTGGCTCCCTAGCTACCCAGGCAGTATTGCAGGGCCTAGGGGTCGGCGACGCAAAAGCCTCTGTTTCAGCTGCCACGTCCACCTGGCTCGTGAAAGGTGAGCTGGATCCCGCGAGCCTTGCCCTCGCTTCTCGCTCTGGCAAATCTTAGCCCTGCGGTTCTGACCTCCAACAGTAGCTCTTGTTGTTTACGGTCTGCAGGCGGATTAGACAGTACACAGAAGCTGTGTGTCCCCATGCCTAGAACAGTATTCTGCCCCCATCTCGCCCATTGCGGGGAACCCTCCTCAGTGAATCAGCCTAAGTGACACAACTTGTTACCCAAGCAAACTTCGGAAGCTCTAAGTCATCTGGGTCCCTCGTCCTTAAATCAGCTTTTATCCTACTTTATGCAGGATGGCATAGAAATGCAGTTTATTACATAAAACTTCCCAGTAGGAGAACGGTTATGGAATTGATAAAATGTATTCTGACTCCTCTGGGATAGTAGACAGAGATGTAAAAATGATTATAGTGACCATGTGCTGAGAGTTTACAGCTTTTTGAAAATCACCAAGAAAAACAAAGCTTATTTAGCATCGTGCCTCCTGGAGAGTGAAGCAGAGAAAAGGGAAATTGCCACTTCTTTCATTGCCACTTGTTTAGGAGAGCCTGTGGCTTAGTCTTCCGGCCTCTGTCTTTCCCTGTTATTTTCGGTGAATTTAAATGAACCCAAGGGGCGGGGCAAGCGCACCTTCTGTCAGAGGCGTGGCTCCATCTTTGGTGAGCATCCCTGGACTGTTTGGCGATCAGAAGGTCCCACTATTAGAACTGAGCACATTTAGCGGGCATAGTTGTACACGCCTTAATCCTAGCACTCAGGGAAGCTGAGGCGGGCGGATCTCCGTAAGTTTGAGGCCAGACCCATCTACAAAGCCAGTCCAGATGTCAAAGCCCAGCTTTGACATGGACAGGGGACAGACTGAGGAGATGCACACAGAGTCAGCCTGATAAATTACTCTTCAGGCTTTTTTTTTTTTTTTTTTGAGGGTTTACTACTTAATTACTTACACTAGTAAGTAAATTAAGCTCTTTTACTCAGGGATGAGCAGCAGACCACCTGCATGGGCTCAGAGGCACTTTATTAGTGAGTGAGAGAGAGAGAGAGAGATCATGCATTCCTACACATTCCATAGTATTAGTTCATATGTTCATACAGACAAACAACCAGACATGCAGACATGTACACATTCACACAGACATTCAAGGGAGCCCCCATCATGCTGATGTTTACGCACTTGTACATATATATATGTATTTATACAGACACCCAGACATTCATACATGTATACATATACACAGACAGTCAGACTGACAGACACATATTTGGTGGATGGAGGAACACTCCAGCCAACAACTTTATTTCTGTCCTGGGGTTTATACCTTCTAAGACAAAAGGTTTTCTATGTAAGAAAAATTACCGCATTCAAGAATAGATACAATCGTTACATAAAAGGGAGTTATAGTAGGACTATTGATTGTAAGTTCTTTCATTAGAACAGTATCTAACTAGATACTTTTGTTTATTATGTTTAAAGCAGTGATTTTATCTATATGCTCATTATGAGGTCAAAGCAGAAGTTTTATCAAAAAGGATTTTACAAGCTTGTTTTTCTCAAGGGTAAGATGTTTATACACAGAGCACCAAATAAGAGGCACTCTTGGAATTTTGTGTGTGTGTGTGTGTGTGTGTGTGTGTGTGTGTGTGTGTGTGTGTAGCATAGGCTAGCCTAGATCTTCATTTATCACTGGAGCCTTTACTTGGAATTAAAGGCACGTACTACTCTGCCTGGCTTTGGAATGTATGACATAATCATTTTCAGACACACACTCCCCTGGTTGGTTGGTTGGTTAGTTTTGCTTGAAAGTGTTTGTTGTTTGTTTGTTTGTTTGTTTATCAACTTGAAACAAGCTAAGGTCATCTGAAAAAAGGGAACCTCAGTTAAGAACATGCTTCCATGAGATTGGTCTAAACCTTTTTGTTTGTGTGTTTGTTTTGAGACAGGATTTCTCTTATAGCTTAGGCTGTCCTGGATTCACTGTGTAGACCAGGCTGGCCTTGAACTCCATCCGCCTGCCCTGCCTCCCAGAGTGCTGGGGTCAGAGTTGTGCACCACCACCACCCTGCTGGGGAACTTCTTAATTGACGGTTGAGGTGGCAGGGCTCAGTCCACTGGGCAGTGCCATCCCTGGGCAGGTTGCCCTGGGCTGTATAAAAACGCAAGCTGAGCAATCAAGCCAGCAGCACTCCTCTGTGGCTTCTGCTTCAGTTCCTGTCTCTCGGATCTTGCTGTACTTCAGTACCTGCCTTGACTTCCCTTGGTGGCCTATGACCTGACTATGTAAGCCAAATAAACCTTTTCCTCTAAAACCATATATAAAACCATACTTTCTATGCCCGTCTCTGATAATGGCAAGGAGACATATTTATTTTTATTTTATTATTTATGTTACTATATTATATTTTATTATTTATAGTATTATTTATATTATTTTTATTTTATGCCTTAGCCTACTCTTGTTCCCAGCGAGCTCTTATAACTTAAATTAAGCCATTTATATTAATCTGTGTTCTGCCACGTGACTCTTTACCTCTCCCCAGTTTCGTATGTCTGACTTCATCTGTGTCTCATAGGCAAATCTTTTTGCATCTCTTTCTTTTCCAGAGTTCCTATCTCCCTGGAAGTCTTGCCTGTTCTCTCCTTCCTCAGCTTTTGGCCATTCAGCTTTTTATTAACTGATCAGAAGGTGATGGAAAACACTCAATGTTTATAAAGCATTGGGACAGGAGATGTTTGACAATACCAAAGTTTGCACTCAGCTCTCTGCTGGTCCAGAAATCAGCATTTGAGTATACAAGGGCAGCCTTTCAACAGGACACAAAATAGTACTCCAGCATTCTACCCCAAGCTGCCCGTGGCCATTGCTTTATCACCGCAGTAGAACCCCAACTAATACACACACTCCAAATGGAATTGTGTCAGTTGTTGTAATGAACATTAGTAATATCACTAGCAGCCGATATTTAATATTATAGGCCAGGCCTTTTTGCCCTCTTCCGTACAATGTGTCTCTTAATGACTACTATAGGCAGAGAAACTGCAAGCAGACCCAGGCCAACTGACTTACATGTTTTTATTTTTATTTCTGTTTTGAGAATTTTGTATGTGACTTTACATATATATGTGTATTTACCTGATTTACTTCCTCTTTTCTCTCACCACCTCCACTGGGAAGGTACATGGCCTCTTTTTTTTTTAATTATTGTTACACACATACACACACACACACACACACACACACACACACACACACCGCCAAGTTCATTTAATATTGGGATTGGACAGCCTTTCAGGGAACACATCCCTGGAGAAGACAGATTCTCCCTCAGCCTCTACTAATGGCCTGTACCTCTTTACTGAGGGGTGGAGCCTTGGGAGCTTCCCCCTGTCCATGCTGGCATGTCAGTTGGCATCATTTTTCAGGTCTTGTCTAGGCAACCACGTTGTTGCAATTTCATGAATTCAGCTTCCCGAACATACATGGAAGGCGCTGTCTTGAAGCGGACATCCTGGTCCTTTGGCTCTTGTAATTTTTCTGCCCCATCTTCTGAGATGTTCCCTGAACCTTAGATGTGGGAATTGTATTGCATTGAGGTTGGGCACCCAATGATCAGCTGTACTCTGTATTTGGAGCAGCTGTGGCTTTCACTGGCTGCAAAAAGAATTTTGTTTTGCTTTAATAAAGGACGAGAGCTATTTATGGGTATAAGAATTAGCATTTAGAATGTAGTAAGGAATTATACTAGTTGAGGGAATGGGAACCAGTGGGTCCTCCTCTAGGGTCCATGGCCTCACTAGGCACAGGAACTGGGATAGGTTTACAATATCAGGTGTAGGAGCTGGAGGGATGGCTCAGCAGTTAAGAGCATGGGCTGCTCTTCTGGAGGACCTGGTTTTAGTTCTCAGCACATACATGACACCTGTATCCTACCATTGGCTTCCCTGGAGCTGCTTCTTCCTGCTTTCCTTCCTACCATTGTTTCTTTTCTCTTTCCTGGTTTCTGAAGTTATTCCAGGTAATATACTCAAATCTTAAAGATTTAAGACTATGATAAAAGCTAAGAGAGAACATAGGGTGTTTGTCTTTCTGCTCTGGGCTACCTCACTCAGTATATTTTCTACTTCTATCTACTTACCTACAGATGTCATCTTTTTAATGTCTGAATAAAATGTCATTGTGTATATATGTACCACATTTTCAGTATCCATTATCTGTTGAAGGACATTTGGGTAGTTTTCATTTCCTAACTACTGTGAAAAGAATAGCAGTCAACAAGGCTGAGCAAGTGTCTGTGGAGTAGGAATTCTCCACATACTCAATTCTACCAAGAGTGAATGAGGGTTTCCTCCTACCCCACATCTACCCACCTAACCCTAGCATTTTAATATTTCCTAGACATTTTTATTTATTCTTTTGAGAACTCTATTCAGATCCATATGCCATTTTAAAAACCTTGGGTCATTTCTTTTCCTGACTCTTTGTTTTTTGAGTTCCTGGATATTAATCCTCTGTCAGATGTAGAGCTGGAAAATATTCTGTTGGTCTCTTCTTCACTCAGTTGATTGTGCTGTTAGCTGTATAGAAGTTTTTTAGTGTTATGAGGTCCCACTTGTCCATTGTTATCCTGTAGGGCACTACCCTGTAGCTGTTTCAGTGTGTCAGGTTTTGTGTCTGTGTGTGTGTGTGTGTGTGTGTGTGTGTGTGTGTGTGTGTGTGTAAGATGATACATATAGGTTGTGGTTTGAATGAAAATGCCCCTCATAGGCTCACAGGGAGTGGCACTATTAGGAGACGTGGCCTTGTTGAAGTGTGTTACTGTGGTCAGGCTTTGAGGTTTCAGACCTAGTCTCACTGTTGCTGCTGCCTGCAAATCCAGATGTAGAACCCTCAGCCCCTTCTCCAACACCGCATCTGCCTGCCTGTCGCATCATGCTTCCCACCATGATCATAATGGACCAAACCACTGAACTGTAAGCCAGGCCCAACCCCACTTTGTAAGAGTTGCTGTGGTCATGGTGTCTCTTCGTAGCAATAGAATACTGGCTAAGATACAGATATAATTTTATTTATCTACACGAAGACATCCAGTTTTCCTAGCGCCACTTGTGGGAGATTCTTTTCTTGCTCCATGTATGTGTTAGCATCTTCCTCAAATGTCAGATGCCTGTACTTACATCTGCTATTTGTTTCATGATCTTTTGTGCCAGCACCGTACTGTTTTTGTTACCTGTAATTCTGTAATATAGTTTGAAGTCTGGAATAGTAACCTCTCCAGCATTGTTATCTTTGTTCAGGATTGCTTTGGCTATCCAGTGTCTTTTGTGGTTCCAAGTAAATTTTAGGGTGGTATTTTCTATTTCTGTGAAGAATTTCATGAGGATTTGATTGTGATTGTAGTGAACCTATAAATTGCTTTTGGCAGAATGGTCATTTCCACAATATTAATTCTACTAATCCATGAATAGAGGAGGGCTTTCTCTCTTCCAGTCTTTCTCAATCTCTTTCTTCAGAGAGTTAAAGTTTTCATTGTAGAGGTCTCTCACCTTTCTACTTGTTTATTCCTAGATTGTGGTTACGGGATGGAGCTATTGTAAATGGCAGTGTTCCCACGATTACCTTGTCCATGTATAGAAAGACTGCTGAGTTTTGTAAGCTGATATTGTATTCTGGTACTTGAAATAATTATTGTTTCTAGACATTTTCTGGTGGAATTTTTGAGACATATATATAATCTGCAGATAGGGATTATTTGACTTCCTTTCCTATTTGTTTGCCTTTGATTTCCTTCTCATTTTATTGCTCTAGTTAGTGCTTTAAGTCCTATACTGAGAAAGAGTCAATACAGTGGACAGCCCTGTCTCATTTATGATTCTGATGGGACTACTTTGAGTTTTCTTTGTTGAGGATAATGTTGGCTGTGGGTTTGTCATGTAATGTATAGCCTTTGTTATGTTGCGATATGTTCTCTCCAGTCCTGCTCTCTTTAGCACTTTTATTGAAAAGTGTTAGATTTTGTCAAAGGCCTTTTCTGCATCTATTGATATGATCATGTGATTTTTGTCTTTAAAGTCCATTCATATGATTTATTGTATTTATCGATTTATAGATGTTATATAGCCCACATTTCTGGGATAAAGGCAACTTGATCAGGGTAGATGGTCTTTCGTTATATGTCTATATTCTGTTTTCAATTGAGATATTTTATTGAGGATTTTATATCAATGTTTATGAGTTATATTTGCCCGTAGTTATCTTTTTGTTGTTGTAGTTGTGTCTTTACTGGCTTTGGTATAGAGTGATACTGGCTTCTTAGAGTTTGGAAATGTTTCTGTTTTGGAATACTTTTCCCAGCCTTTCACTCCAAGGTTTTGCTTATTCTTGAAGATAGGTGACATGTCTTGTAGACCGCGGGCAGGTGGATTTTGTTTCTTAATCCTTTCAACTAAGCCATGTCTTTTGATTGTAAAGTTAAAATTATTAATATTTAAAATTATTATTAAAAGATTTGTGTTGATTACTGTCATATTCTTGACTTTCTTTTTTGTGTTCTTAGTTTTACACTGTTGTTTTGGAAATTATTGCTTTATTTGTTTTTATAGTCTCAGCTGTGCTGATTCCTCTCTTTAGTCCAAAGTATTGCTTCCAGAATTCTTTGTGTGGCTGGTTTACTGTACTTGGGTTCTTTTGGCCTATTTTTTCATCCTTCAACCATGGCAGATCATTTTGCTGGGTACAGTAGTCTAGGTTGGCAGTAGGTCAAGTGCATTGTCCCAGGCTTTGGTTTTCAATCAGTTGTTATACTGATGGGTTTTTCTTTATAAGTGGCTTATGATTTTTTTTCTTGATGCTTTCAATATCCACTCTTTGTTCTGTATATTTAATGCTTTAACTACAGTATGTCCTGGGAGTCTCTCTGGTCTTGTCTGTGTGGTGTTTTGTGTGTTCCTTGTATCTTATAGGTATGCCTTTCTTTAAATTGGGACAGTTTTCTTCTATGGTCTTGTTGAAGTCCTGTTGACTTGGAATTCTTGTCCATTTGTTCCTACAATTTGAAGATCTGTTTTTTGTTGTTTTTTTTTTTTCTTTCTTGGTGCCTCAGAGTTATTCCATGTTCCTTGCATATGTTTTTATTTTTTGCTTGTGTGGTCTAATTCCTCTACTCTATCTTCAGATCTTGATATTCTAATTTCTACAAGATCCATTGTACTTACACACTTCCCTCCTCGGTTTTCTAATTGGGTTATTAAGTTTTTCAGTTCCACCTTAATTTCAGCTTGAGTTCTCATCAACATTTCTATCTCTTCACTGAATTAATATTTGAGACACTGAATGTCTCCATTAGTGTTTTCTTGGACAGCATTCAGGCATTTATTGTTATCCTCTTTATGTTGATTGAGCTGATTTTTTAGTCTTTCTTAAGCTCCTTGAATTCTTTAATGAAGTTCATGATTGTTCTTCTGTATTTGGTATCCTGGGTTCATGTAGTTCTCACTGACAAACATTTCTGGAGGACTGCTGGATTGAGTCGGGACACACTCTATTGGCCTTTCATATTGCTTATGTTTTCATGATGTGACCTGGATTTTTTGGCTTTGTGATATGCGATTATGGCCTGCCTTGTGTTGAGCCTTAGGTGCAGGAACTGCATGACCAATGTGAGGCTAGGGACAACCAGTGAATGAGCTGCTGTATTGGAGATGGACCTTTAAGTGTGGAGATGTGGAGATGTTGGTGATATCAGAGGAACGGAGCAGGCAAAGATGGTTCCATGTAGTGCACATCCCAAGCTGGGCCTGCAAGTGTGGCAATGGGACTAGAATGGGCTGGGGGCAGAAACTTCATAGCTGCTGCTCTTTTGCAGGGATTCTATAGCACATCCATATAGAACTTGTGGACAAGGTGATTACTAGTTCTTCAGTTAGACTGAAACTTCTACATGTTCAACGCTGCTAATTGTAAGGCAAAGAAGAAGTAAGAATTAAATGTCCTGTTCTGGTAGATAATATCAGCTTCCAGATAGTAGATAGGACATTATCTCATTATTTTATCATAGTGCCACCCTCCAGACTGTGATGAGGGTCCTAGAGACTGCTTCTGTTGACTCACAGACCTCCCCTTGACTCTGTCAGATGGCCCAAGTAGGATATATGGCATGTTGATGCAACTAAAAGGAAGAAATGGAGTCTGTCCCAGTGACTCTCTCAGAATCAATAATAGTAATCTTGTCACATTCAAAATGACAAATTGGTCTAATATAAAAATTTTAAACATAAAAATTTTGTTTATAATGTCCTTGAAGAGAAGAAGTTCAAGTGAGTTATAGAAAGTAGGATACCTTGTATAAGGTCCAGGCAAGGGACAGCAATGCAGAAGTAGAGCAATCTGGATAGGAAAGTTTCTTACACATAATATCTTTTGAAAGATTGCAATAGTGAGGGAAGGTAAACCCCTGTATTCCCACTGACATCAGTCTTTCAGAAAAGTTGGAGATATAGTTGATATAAAGTTTGTTCATATATTTTCTTCGAGATTCAGTTGCTTTGCCTATGAAATAGAATGATCCTTACCAACACTGCTGATTGTGGGAGTTGAAAGTACTTCAGGTGTCTATCAGAGCTCTTCGCAATAATCCTGAAGCCCAAGGCTCAGCATGTCTAGTAGAAGGCACACAAGCATGGAGGCTGTGCAAGTATCAGCTTCTCTTTGCATTCTCTGTTTAAGGGTCTCTGCCCTCAAACTCAAGCAAGATAGAGTCCTCCACCCCATCTGTGTCCTTTCTGGTGCTACCCTGGGAGTCTCTCCCCAGTTGTCTGATTCTAAAACATCCCTTCCTCGTAATCCTCCTGCTAGGCCTAATGGATGCTGTCCCTCCGTAGGGGCAGGCTGAATTTGCAGATGTTTGATGGGTCAGACAATTTTGCAAAGCTGCTCAGTTCTTCCTTTTTGTTACAGAAACAGCTATAGACTAGACAAACTTTTGAACAGTTGTGCCCGATAGCCGTGTATGCCTCAGTGCCGTAGTTGTAGAGCCTCCTGAAGAGCATATTGTGCTGAACGTAGTTTCTAGGAGTTAGTCTCTCACACAAGATTAGAATCCTAAGCGAGTTGGTGTGACCACTTGGCTCATGTGGTTTTCTCCACTGTCTAATCTACCACTGAGTTAATCTACCAAGATTATACCCTTAGCTCCAAGCATTCACATTATCTCAGAGTTTTCCTGCTATTCAGCATCAGCTCGGTTCTTGGACAGCCTGTCTAATGATGCTGCAAACAATATTTCCTGTCTGCTTTGTACACGGTGAAAAGCTGCTGACCTCAGCGAACCCTCCGTATTAAATCTGTCTAGAATTTGTCACACCAGATGTTTTCCCAAGTGCAGCGTGACCTCAAGTGAATCAGCCAGTTCGGTGCCAGTGTCTGTCTTGCCCTGCAGCTCCCGGGTTCATTCCTTGCCCTTACTGACACCTTCTTCCCACCCGCAGACTCAACGGGTATGTTGGGCCGCATCATCTTTGCCTGGTGGAAGGGGTAAGTTTGTCTCTCTTCCCCATCAGCTGATTCTAGTAGCACTTCCAGTGGCGTCAGCAATAATAGGAGCCTTTATTTGCTAAAGAAAGTTCAGTGAAAAAAAAAATGCAAAGTGCTTAACATTTTGTGTCCCACTTACATTTTGCACCTCCAATCCCCATAAGCTTTTCAGGTAAGACTCAACGTCGTTGGAGATGTAAGTGGGGGAATGCCATGGGAAGGCCTTGGGTTCAATTCCCCAAATTCGAAAGAAGATGACAAAGATGCCTTTTAAGATGCAAATACACATAGAGGCGGGAAATTGTCTTCTCAGTTATTACTCGCTCTGTAATGCTGGGGTGGGAATGAACCCTTTCCCCGCTCCGTAGCACCAGGCTGGTTAGGTATGAAGAGTGCCCATGTGCTCAGCAACACTGCTGTGCATATATAATATACCTTGCCTGGAAGGACTCCCTTGTCTCCCTGAGAGACTCCAGAGTAAGATCCGGAACTAATGATGCAAATTCTGGGCTGGACTGCACTGCAGCATCTCCTAACACTGAGTTCTTAGCGAAATTGCCTTAGGTGTTTATGCATGCGCCAGAGAATAACTGTAGAATGGAGACAGATGAGAGAGCCATCCACAGTGGTATAGAAATCTCCTAGGCCTGGATATTGGAGCCCAGCCATTTCTCTTGGTCTTCCTCCCCACCTACCCATTGCTCTGTGAGCAAGAGAGCCTGGGCTAGCCGTCTGTAACCTGCAGATACACCAAATTTGATATTAAGCAGTCCCAAAAGTAGGGACTTTGTCCTAGTAACTTTTGAAGAAGCGAGTAGAAAAGGAGAATGGTCCAGGAATAGCCTCTTCAGAGAGACTGGCAATAAACAGGATTCCTTGGACCCAGGAAGGGGCAGATACTCAGCACTGACTAATGGTCGTCCCAGCTAAGGATCATTTTTCAGAGGTAGTGACTGTTGGAACAAATCACTGGTCAGAGAGGCAGATGCAAAATTACCTTTCAGGAGAGCTTCATCTTGAGGGAGAGCTTCCTGTCTTGCGGTAGGAGACCAATTAGGAAGGATATGACATCCTGCCAACGACAGTATGGTGGGGCCCCAACTGAAGACCTTCCCTTCAAAACCCAGAGAGAAGCTAGGTGAGGGGAGATGATAGCATAGTGTAATGAGGGGAGCCAAAAGGAAAAACCTTCAAATCTCCCAAGCAGAGATCTGACTTGTGTAGATTTTCACAGGCGTGGGAGCAAGTCCCACACCATGTGATGTAGCTGAGCCCAGTCTGTTGCTAAGGAGGATGGAGCCAGCACTAGACAGGGCCCTGAACTTGTTTTGCAGCTGAGCTGGTAAACCCTTTCTTAATAGCTGTTATCATAGAGGTGCAAGAGGGCATGGCCCAATTTCTGGGGCAGTGAAGACCAGCTGGAGGGTTTGTGATCGAGCAGGGCCAGGGCCACAGCTGTCTGGCTGAGAGTCTATGTAAGGGGCTATATCTCCTGTATCTCCTCAGGGCCCCAAGGCCAAGTTATCTTCTGTATCTCCTCAGGGCCCCAAGGCCAAGTTCTCCCCTGTATCTCCT